>NC_080174.1:12676601-12981440 GCF_950295315.1 Erinaceus europaeus
AAAAAAAAAAGCAATGTGTTTGTTAGAGTGTGATATTTTAATTTTTTTTTCCTTTTTAATGAATAAACCCCACATTTTAAGAATCAGTGACTGGGGTCAGGTGGTGACACACTCAGAGTGGACATGTTATGTTCAAGGACTCAAGTTCAAGCCCCTGGCCCACCTCCACCTGCAGGGAGAAACTTCATGAGTGGAGAAGAAGTGCTGCAGATGTCTTTCTTTCTCCCCCATCCGTCTAAATTTCTATCTCTATCAAAACTAAATCTTTACAAAATAAAAGAGGAGAATGAGTGACGCAGTTAGTGAGTGGCTAAGCCAACACGAGGCTTAATAAATTGTATATCTTCCCAATAAGTGACAGATGCCCAGCTCCTCTATAGGAGTGTAAGTCTGATGGGGCCCGGTGGTGATGCACATGGTTGAGTGCACATGTTACAGTGTACAAGGGCCCGAGTTCAAGCCCCTGTGGGAGGAAAGCTTCATGAGTGGTAAAGCAGAGCTGCTGGTGTCTATCTCTCTCCCTCTTTATCACCCCATTCCCTCTCAGCTTCTGGCTATATCTATCCAATAAATAATTAGAGATAATAATTTTAAAAAGTGTGAGAGTCTGAGGCAGGTCACTCCGTCTGCAAGAACAATCCAGAATGCAGGCACAGAGTCTGATTCTCCGGATCTACTCAAGACATCTAGAAACTTCTATCTCACTCTGATATACTCTATCTACCCCAGCATGCAGCCAATCTGAAACAAGGCAAATGTGCTGACTGCCAATAGTCAATATTATTCTCACTCTGGGCTATTTCCCAAAACTTGGGCTCTAGAACTTGACACTTTAATTTAATGCTAAACATAGCAGGAGTTAGCAAAAAATAGCAGGGGCCATGGACACCTGCCAGTATTTCTTCTCAGAGGAGAGCGATGAGATGGGTTCAAAGTCTTCTCTTGTTTATGTTATAATTCAAGAGGACATTGTTGTGCTGTTTATTGGTTTAGCTAAGAGGATCCATTGCCCCTCATTAAGCTCCCTCGAAAAGTAAAATATTTGGAAAGCAGGGACATTATTTAGTTACTGTTGCAACTTGCCACATGGAAGGCGGCTTTGTCTTTTATGTCATTAAGGGATGTTTGGGGCTTAAGAGATTTGAGGACTGTCAGGCATGACCGAGTCTGGCTCATACTAAGTGCTCACTGAGTGCTAGCTAGCTCTCCACACTACCGTTCCTATTATCTAAGAGTCTTAGGGTTGACCTCTGTGCAAGCAGGAAGCATCAAGTGTTCGGACTTGCATGAGTATATAGGTGTCTCTATGAGACGCTCTCTATCTCATTACCAAGGAGTTCAGAGACAAGGACACTCAGAAGCATTACTGTGCCACGTAAATTTACAGGATAAGTACCCATCATTTGGGGGGAAACTCACAGGATTTAAAATCTGGTGATCACTTAACATTGAACCAAAAACATCTTTTTTTTTTTTTTTTTTTTTAAAAAAAACCCGCCAGGCTCGAAAGACTTTGAGTAGTGTCTGAGAGAACAGTTATGACTTCTTGCTTTCAATTATATTGTGAAAGAAACCTTGGTCCACTTTTGTTAAAACATAAGTTTATTCACAATCCATCTCCTGGTTATTTCTCTTTGGAAATAAAAGTGGTTTATTTCCCAAGATACTAAAAACAGGCTGGCTAAGGAAGAAAACAAAAATAATCAGCTCTCAGCAAAGTAAAAATATCTGAATTATCCTAGGAGATGGTAGAGGGAGGAGTAAACAGTTTTATTTATTTATTTATTTATTTATTTATTTATTTATTTATGAGAAAGATAGAAGGAGAGAGAGAAAGAACCAAACACCACTCTGGTACATGTGCCACCAGGGATTGAACTCAGGACCTCATACTTGAGAGTCCGATGCTTTATCCACTGTGCCACCTCCTGGACCACACAGTTCTTATTATATATTATTACTTATAGAGTAAGGAGTCTAATGAAGAAAGTGGATGTGATCCTTAAAAAAACTAATAACAGATGGGCTATGCAATCTAGCTATTGCCTTTGTAGGTGTCTATCACAAAAAATCTGATGCTACTATGAAATCTACCTTTGAACCAGTCACAAGAAAATAAAGCACCTAAATTTTAGGGGAAAAAAGTACTTAAGACAATTTTTCAGTGTCTTATTTTTTCAATCATCTGTATTTACAGGCACTTATTATTTTTTTTAAGTGTGAAACCACTTTTAAAGTGAGACATGAAAGCAAAATTTGATATACAACACAGCTCCTAATCACACTCAATTCTCTCTCTTTCCCTCTCTCTCCAGTTGTTTGAAAGAAGGACTTAGAACTTTCTGGATTGCCTGGCCTGGAGAGGCATGAGGGAGGTGTTCTGGAGTTTGCTTTGTTTTTCCAAGTAATCTTTAGGCGCCTCAGTTCCTGTACTCATTATAAATGGTTCTTACCAACTCCTCGGACATCCTCAGTATATTCTTTCTGAGTACACATTGTTTATACGTTGTGAAATATTAGAATTGGATATTTCAATCAGCTGGAATCAGTTTAAGTTTTTCTTTCTCTATAAAGTCACAGAGGCAAACTAGAGACTGGAAACAATGTCCTTGACTAAAAATTATCTTTCAAAAAGAGATAAAACACACGTCTATTCATAATCCATCTCCTGGTTGAATACATCTACCAACAGTTGGTCTCTAGCCATAATAGTAAAAAATAAAGTCCCAGGGCCGGGTGGTGGCACACCTGGTTAAGTGCCAGTGTTAGACTGCTCAGGGACCAGTTTGCAAGCACCCACTCCCCACCAGCAGTGAACACTTCACAAGCAGTGAACCAGGTCTGCAGGTGTCCACCTGTCTCTCTCACACTCTCTCTCTATCTCCTACTCCTTCAGTTTTGTCCTATCAAATAAAATTGGAAAAAAAAAAAAGTCTGCTGAAAGCATAGATTCATCCTGCTGGCACCAAGCCCCAGAAATAACCCTGGTGGGCAAATAAGATAAAATAAAATAAAATAAAAAGTAAAATCTCATCAGAAGAAAAAATCATTAAAAAAAAACCCAGTAAGTTTTATTTTTTAAATTACTTTTATTTTATTTCAGTGAAAGAGAAAGATGGGGAGGGGGGAGACCAGAGCACTGCTCAGCTCTGGTTTATGGTGATGCTGGGGATTGAACCTGAGACTTAAGAGGAATGAAAGCCTTTTGCATGACCATTATGCTGTCTCCCTGGCCCACAAAAAATGCTCTTAAGAGGTAATAAGTACACAGTTCTGTCCAAAGGACTAGAACTACTTTCCCAAGCTAGTATGAGTGTGGCTGTATTTTAAAGTCCTCCCCCTAAGCAAGCTGTTCTGGTATTAGGAAACAAAACACAGCCTCTTCCCTTTGCTCAGTGGGGAACCGTCTGTGTCTGTGTCCACCTCTCCTCAGCCAGAATAAACAGATATTTCAACGGGTGGAGGAGCCAGAGGCCCTTCCAGTTGGGCACAAAGAGCTGACCACCCCTGCTGGGGTCATCTGAATTCTGAAAAACCAAGCAGAACACTTGCAAAGGCTCCCCATGTCCAGAGCAGTTCTGGTCTGAAAAGGTTCTGAAATCTGAGAAGCCTATCCAGGAGGAAGCAGCACCCCAATCTCTGATGCCCTCCAGGCGCCTTCTCCCGTGCACTTTCCTGTTGAGTGTCCTGAAATCTCTCCACTCCTTGAGCCCCTCCCAGCCCTGGACTGCTTCCTTCCAACGCTGGTGCCCTACAGAGAGAAGAGAATGTGAGCCTGATTCACCTGCCCCAGCACAAGACTCCAAACTCAGGGTGATCTCTCCATTGCTTTCAACAGGTCTACTTGTTCTCTAAGGTGACGTAACGAATTTTATTGCTTTGTCCACTTTTTAAGCTCAAGAATTTATAAATCGGGAGTTGGGCTGTAGTGCAGCCGGTTAAGAGCACGTGGCGCAAAGAGCAAGGACCGGCGCAAGAATCCCTGTTCGAGCCCCCAGCTCTGCACCTGCAGGGGAGTCGCTTCACAGGCGGTGAATCCCTTCCTCTCTACATTTCTCTCTGTCCTATCCAACAACGATGACATCAACAACAATAATAACTATAAAAATGAAACAAGGGCAACAAAAGGGAATAAATAAATAAAAAGAATGTATAAATCGAGTGTGTATAATGGACCTCTCAGAAGCAAAATATCACATGTATTCGATTTTAAGCTCCTGGAGAAATCTTAAAATGCTTCACAGTATCCATACTTTCAAAAGTATTTCTTATGGTGCCATACAGATTTCAATTAATCTTAAGCAAAATGTGGCTTTAAAAAAATATATATATATATACTGCATATGCGTGCAAACATACACATATACAAATATACGCATGTTAAAATATATACTTTAAATGTAATATATTTTATGACTATATATAATTTAATATATAATTAAACACCGGCATAATCCAAATCATTTCAAAACTTTTTTTCATTGGACAGTGCATTGCTTTTGGATATTTCTTGGTAAAACAAATCAATTGGATACTTTAAAAAATATTTATTTGGGGACAGGTGGCGGCACACCTGGTTGAGTGCACATGTTACAATGTACAAGGACCCTGTTCCAGTGCATAAGGATCCGGGTTCAAGCCCCCTGGTCCCCACCCGCAAGGGGAAAGCTTCACAAGTGGTACGTACAGCAGTGCTACAGGTATCTCTCTGTCTCTCCCTCTCTATCCCTTCTCTCTCGATTTATGGCTGTCTCTATCCAATAAATAAAGATAATAAAAAAGTAAACTAAAACAAAAATTTATTTATTAACATGAGAAATCGCATCACTTAGACACATGTGATGCTGAAAATTATAAGTCAGGACGTGCAGGGTAAACAGCATAATGGTCATGCAAAGAGACTCTCATGCCTGAGGCTCCCAAGTCCCAGGTTCAATCCCCTGCACCACCATAAACCAGAGCTGAGCAATGCTCTGGTTAAAAAAAAAAAAAAAGGCAAAACTTACCATTTTCAAACCCAACACTCTCACCACTGGCCCCACCACAACATAATTTAAAGGTTCATGGGCTAGTACAAATATTCTCAGAGGGAAAAAACTCAAAGGTTCTATGTGATCGAAATTCTTTTTCACCATCATCTTGATAGCTAGTTGGGGCTGTAGATGGTATTTTCAACTAATAACCAGTTTTCCACATTCTCCTTTTCATAAGTTCCATAATGTGTGTCCCAGATTCCCTCAGCTGGTTAGGAAATGGTCAAGAAAACAAAGAGTGGGTACACTTCTCAAGACAAAACTTCTACATTTGAAAAATTAACTTCTTTTTTCCCCCCATTCTGATTGAAGTGACTTAAGTAAGCTCACAGGGCCACCAGGCAGATATACATATATATATATATATATATATATATATATATATATATATATATATATTTTTTTTTTTTTTTTCCACAGGAATTTTGCTGCCTTACAAGAAGGGAACATCATGTTTCAAGAAGACTTTCAGCAACCAGATATGGTTCATCAAAAACACCACAGGGTTTTAGGCCTTTACAAAATTGTAACAGTGGGCGTTTGGACACTCCTGCATTAGGCATTGCCATGAGTAGCTGACAAGCTCTGTCTCATCCAGTTCTTGTAAGAATTCTGTTATCTCCATCTCAAGGATGGGCAACATGAGGTTGAGGCAAACTATGTAACAATTCCACAGTCCACAACTGGCAAACAGAAAAACCAGGAATCCAGATCTGTTTACTCCCAACAAAGAGTTCTTAATCACTGCTGAGATTTGCATATCTCTATACTCGATAAACAGTTTCTGTAGCCCAGAAGCCTGGTCTTCAGAACAAAGATAGACTTATAATAAATTTGGAAAACTTTCTGCATGCTTATCTCACACTGAGACCCGCTGATGGCAACTCAGTAGCTAGATGCTCAAAAGGGCAGGTGCTGTGTTTGCAAGTCGACTTGTAAGACATTTTTAGATGTCTTTCAAAAATGATCAAAAGTGAAAAAAAATCTGTTTGGAACAGGGTGGTAGTGCACTTGGTTAAGCAAACATTTTACAATGTTCAAAGACGGGTTCAAGCCCTTGGTCCTCACCTGCAGAAGGAAAACTTCACAAGTGAAGTGAAGTGAAGTGAAGCAGTGTTGCAGGTGTCTCTCTTTTTTTGTCCCTTTCTGTTTTCTCCTTCTCTTTGAATTTCTCTCTTTCCAATCAAATACTTAAAAAAAAAAAAAAAAAAAAAAAAAGGGTTTGCCAAAACATCAAGCTAAAGTCTAGAGCACAGATTCACTTTTTTTTTTTTTTTTACCTCTATGGTTATCACTGGGGCTTGGTGCCTGCACTACGAATCTACTGTTCCTGTGGACTTTTTTTTTTAATTTTATAATTTGGATAGGACAGAAAGAAATAGAGAGGGGAGGGGGAAATAGAGGGTGAGAGACAGAGAGACACCTGCAGACCTCCTTCACCACTTGTGAAGTGACTCCCTTGCAGGTGGGGAGCTGGGGGCTCGAACTGGGATCCTTGAACTTTATACTATGTGAAAGAGACACGTCTTTGTACAGAAAACAGAAAGCTAGATGGATTCTCCAGGAGGACAAATAATATTATTTGCAATAAAAACTTGTTACTGAATCTTATCACAACACAAAAGACATAAACTTTAGGGGGGAAAAAGAGGGTTCCATGGAAACAAAAACACAAGAAGTCCAAGATAGAGACCAATAGACATTGCATGCTTCCCGATTCTTTTAAAGCCATTACTGGCAATTCCAGTATCCATGCAGGAATAATCAAATCCTAATCACTCTCGTCATCTAAGGGGAAAGTGCTGTGCTGGAGGTTTTTAAACTTGAGTTTGTAAAAGTCTATCAGCCCAGAAGATAGAAGGCATGACTGAGGTGGGTAAGACAGCTCCAGATACTAAGAATTGATTACAAGTCTTGGAAAGCATGAGGCACCTCTCAACAAGGACTCAGAGCAACAACTATTAAGTTCTAATAATGATATTCATATTCAGTAGAATTCTGGGGGCTGAATCATTTATTCCTCTGCTGTCAAAACAGCCTGCAGAAGAGCCTGACATATAAAGAGAGACTATCCTGCAGAACTGAATTCATGATGGGTTGACTGGTAAAGACTACTATTTATTTATTTGAGATAGAGATATAAATTGAGGGGGGAAGAGGGAGATAAAGAGAGAAGGAAAGAAAATGAGAGATACCTACAGCACTGCTTCACAACTCATGAAGCTTCCCCCTTACAGGTGGGGACAGGGGGCTTGAACCCAGGTCCCTATACATGGCTATGGGTGTACTCAACTGGGTGTGCCAACACCTGGCCCCCATGGCAAAGACTTTTATCAGTTGGATTTAGGATCTCTCTCTCTCAACAGCCAGTTAGAGAGTCTGGGAGTCCAGATAAACTAGGAGCACGTAGAAAGACAGAGATGAAAGATGCATAAACGTGATGTCTGATTAATGGGCTCATAACTTTTTTTCTTTTGGCTCCAGGGTTATTGCTGGGGCTCAGTGCCTGCACTACAAATCCACTGCTCCTGGAGGCTATTTTTCCCCTTTTGTTGCCTTGTTGTTTTATCGTTGTTGTTGCTATTGTTACTGTTGTTCTTATTGCTGTTGGATAGGACATAGAGAAATTGAGAGAGGAGGGGAAGACAGGAGAAGAGAAAGACAGACACCTGTAGACCTGCTTCACTGCTTGTGAATCTTTCCCCCTGCAGACGGGGACCAGGGGCTTGAACCTGGGTCCTTGTGCACTGCAATGTGAGTGCTTACCCAGGTGCACTAACACCTGGCCTGGTCTCCATTTCCTTACAGCATCAGCTGCATCTCTTCCCATTATAATTTTACTGCTCAAACTCCCTCAGGTCCTGACTCTAGGTTCTATCTTCCCACTATAGCCGGTGCAAAGCTGATGCTTTAAGACACTGTTGTGGTTCCAGATGCTAGTATGATGCTGACCAGACTTCCCTGGACAGACAACCCCACCAATGTGTCCTGGAGCTCCACTTCCCCAGAGACCCGCCCCACTAGGGAAAGAGAGAAACAGGCTGGGAGTATGGATTGAACTGCCAATGCCCATGTTCAACGGGGAAGCAATTACAGAAGCCAGACCTTCCACCTTCTGCATCCCACAATGGCCTTGGGTCCATACTCCCAGAGGGATAAAGAATAGGAAAGCTATCAGGGAAGGGGATGAGATACAGAGCTCTGGTGGTGGGAATTGTGCGAAGCTGTACCCTTCTTATCCTGTGGTTTTGTCAATGTTTCCTTTTTATAAATAAATTAGAAAAAAGAAGACATTGTTGCATGGGCTCTGTGTGCTGCGGATGCCTTCCCATGAAGACTGAGCCCTGAGCTCAAGAGATGGGTAGGTATACAACCAAATGCTGGTGAACAGAGTTTTGGTGGCTGTGGAGAGACAGAACTCCTGGGGGGTGGCTGGCATCAACCAAAAGATCATGCTGAATGTGAACACAGAAGGGGGTGGTTACAGAGGCAGGACTTCAGAGTCTATTCAAGGGAAGCCAGGGAAGAGATCATTCCAGAGGCAGTATGGATAATGGACTCGAGGAAGGAACCTACTGACATGAGATCTTCGAAGTTCTGGAGATAGAATGTTCACAGGGAGATGCAGAGGGAAAAACAGTGAAGAGATTACATGCTGGTGTCTATTTTTTTAAAAAAGATTTTCTTCTTTTAATTATCTTTATTTATTTATTGGTTGGAGACAGCCAGAAATTGAGAGGGAAGGAGGAGATAGAGAAGGAGAGAGACAGAGAGACACCTGCAGCCCTGCTTCACCACTCATGAAGCTTTCTCCCTGCAGGTAGGGACCATGGGCTCTAACCTAGGTCCTTGTACATCAAGTGCGCCACCACCTGGCCCCTGTTAGTGTCTTTTTTTTTTTTTTTCCCCTCCAGGCCTATTGCTGGGCTCTGTGCCTGCACCATGAATCCACCGCTCCTAGGAGGGGAAGACAGAGAGGGGGAGAGAAAGACAGACACTTGCAGACCTGCTTCACCGCCTGTGAAGTGACTCCCCTGCAGGTGGGGAGCCGGGAGCTCGAACTGGGATCCTTACGCCGGTCCTTGCACTTTGCACCACATGCGCTCAACCCACTGCGCCACTGCCCGACCCCCTGTTAGTGTCTATTTTAACATGCTGGATGGTGGACCGTCTGTCACTGGGCAGATACAGACATCTGCACAGGATCCCAAGAAAGGAGGGAGAAGCAGCAAGTCTTACAGGAAGATAGACGACAAATGATACCCGTGCACCTCTGGTTCTTAGTCCAGTCAATTCTGGGGAGGCTGCTCCAAGATTATTCTTTGTTCAACCAGGGGAGTCTCACATCTGGAGCCCAGAGTGAGGAAGATAATCACACAAAGGAGGCCGGGCACAATGGGCCACAGGGACTTGTAGGAGGAGGTGGCATTAGCGGTGCTTACTTAGGCTTAAATCTGGCTGGTGGAAGGCTGGTGGTGGTGGGGCACCCTCTAGAATGCACATGTTACTAAGTGCAACGACTCAGGTTCAAGTCCCTGGTCCCCTCCTGCAGTGAAGAAGCAGTAAAGCAGTGTGGCAGGCATCTCTCTCTCTCCCCTGCTATACCTACTTTTCCATCTCAATTTCTATCTCTATAAAAAAAAATAACTAAAATGTTTAGAAACATGTAAGTGCAAAATTAACAGCACAGAAATTAAAAAAAAACAAAACAAAGCAAACCAAAATAAACACTAAACAACCTGGATTATCATTTTCACTTTGTGGATACCCTGGTCTCAGTCGCTTCCTGCCTACAATGGGAGTGTGGGGCAGATAGCCCCGAGACTCAGATGAGATAAAGTATATAAACATTTAACCGAGCATCTTGGCACTGAGGCATCTAATTTGTGTTTCCTACGCTTCTGCATTGCTCCATGTGGGATCTATTACAGTAACAGACTAGTGGTGTCACTAGAGGTGAAGGTCAAGTTGGTTTGTATCTCCCCCATCATCCAGAGCACAGATTAAAATGTTTTCCCTCCCTCCCTCCCTGCTGCCTTTCCTCCCTCCCTCCCTTTCTTTCCCTTTCCCCCACTTCCTTCTCCATCTACCCTGTTTTTCCTTCCCTTTCTTTCTTTCTTTCTTTCTTCCTTTCTTCCTTTCTTCCTTTCTTCCTTTCTTTCTTGGAGTCAATGTTTATATGACAACTCCACTGTTCCTAGTGGTCATTTTCTTTTTGACAGAGGTGTGTGTGTGTGTGTGTGTGTGTGAGAGAGAGAGAGAGAGAGAGAAAGAAAGAGAGAGAGACAGAGAGAGAGAGAGAGAGAGGGATTTGCTGCACCTCCCTATTGCTTGTGAAGCTTCCCCCCTGCAGGTAGGGGCCAGGGGCTTGAATCAGGGTCCTGGCATATGGTAATGTGTATTACCGGTTAAACTACTGCCCAGCTCCATAAACTTACATGTATTTATTTACTTACATATTTATGTCACCAGAGTTATCACTGGTACTTGAGACCTGGAAAATGCCACTGTTCCCAGTGGCCATTTTATTTTTGATAGAAGATGAGCGACATAGAGAGATAGAGAGGAAAAGAAAGAGAGACACCTGACGCATTACTCCACTGCTCAGGAAGCTGCCTCCCTGCAGGTAGGGACTGGAGACTTGGGGCTTGGTCCTTGTGTATGGTACCATAGCTGACATGCTAAGCCATCTCCCTTCCCCACAAGGGCAGACAGCAACTCTAGGGACGACTAAAGCTGCAGCTGGGCTAACACCCCAGACTGTCTTGACACAACACACCATCTGAATCTCATTAAGAAATGTAGGGTGAAGCCTTTGGGTTTTAGCTTTTTAGAATCACAGTTTTTAAATCTTAAAGATAACAGAGAGATAATCGTTGCTGAGAATTTTATTATATTACTTAGAATTCTTCTAAAATGAGTAATATTTCCTTTAAAAAAAAAACCACGAAAACCAGCTATTAGAGGAAAAAGAAAAACTCCATATCCAAATTGCAACATAAACCTATTATGACTCTTCCTCCACTCACCCAGGGCCAGGTACCACACAACACCGTCTTGTAGAATTATTTTTTTCTTAGTGATTTAATATTGATTTAAAAAATTATAAGATAACGGGTACAACTCCACACCATTCCCACCACCAGAGTTCTGAATCTCCAATGCCTCCAGTGTAAGCCACAGAGGAGGTCTCCTAAGGTTGCAGACATGGGTTAACTATTATTTATACAACTATCTGTCTATAAGTGTATATATTTGCCCATTTTTCCCCTATGGTCCCATCTTTTCTTCCTTTCCAAGTCACACATATAGCCATGACTACAAATGTCTCTCTTTTTTCCTCCTCTTTCTTCAGTTCCTGGTGGAGTTGGAGTTCAGGGCCCTCTCGTCATCTTCCCCTAGCATTTCTCCCCCACTGGGAGTATGGATCAAAATTCTTTTTTTTCTTTCTTTTTAATTTTTTTAAAAAAAATATATCTTTATTGGATAGAGGCAGCCAGAAATTGAGAGGAGGAGGGAAGCTAGAGAGGGAGAGAGACAGAGAGACACCTGCAGACCTGCTTCACTACTCACAAAGCTTTGCCCCCACAGGTGGGGACCGGGGGCTCAAACCCGGGTCCTTGTGCATTATAGCATGTGCACTCAACCAGGTGCGCCACCACCCGACCCCTGGATCAAAATTCTTTGTAGGGTGCAGAAGGTGGAAGGTCTGGCTTCTGTAATTGCTTCTCTACTGGACATGAACATTGGCAGGTTGATCCACACCCCCAGCCCGTTTCTATCTTTCCTTAGTGGGGTAGGGGCTCTGGAGAGGGGAAGTCCCAGGACACATGGTGAGGTTGCCCGCCCAGGGAAATCAGGCTGGAATCATGATGGTTTGCTAGAATTATATAAACTAGACAATCCTAAGCATTTAGCCTGCTTGACCTTGTGTTTGCTATGGAAACCACAAACAAGGCAGGGGTCTGTTCAACAAGCCAGAACCTGAGGAAATGAAAGGAATAAAACTCATCTTTCAGGACCATGAGTCTCTCCACGCTGCCACTCGGTCACCTCTAGACCCTCAACATTGCCCACAATGCCATGTGCTGGTCACGACTCTGTGGCTTTGCTCACATTCACCACTGTGCTAGAGGCCCTCTTACCATGTTCTCAGAATACAGAAACACCAATGCACTCTGGGTCCTTGAACTTACTATGAACATATCTGTCCCTGCTTCTATATATATAACTGAATGTAAGCCCTCAGTTTAACTAAGTATAACTTAGGAACTCACATTAAAGATAGTAAAATTCTCCTTTCAGCCACCAAGTTGCAGATGCTACTATGATGCCATCCTGACTTCCCTGGGCAGACGACCTCACCTTTCCAGAGCTCTACCCCACTAGGGAAAGATAAAACCAGGCTGGGGGTATGGATCCACCCGTCAGCATCCATGTTCAGCAGGGAAGTAATTACCAAAGCCAGAACTCCTACTTTCTGCACCCCATAAAGAATTTTGGTCCATCCTCCAAAGAGAGGCTGGACAACATACTCTATGCTACACCTGAGGAAGATGGGTTGATATTGGGGCATCTTGGAATGTTCCTACTCACATAGGCTCCTAAGCTGAATATGGGCCCCAGATCACATCAAATCAATGGGGTTTACAGTCAACAATATTTATACCCCTTTCCCATATTAGGGAGCTACTCTCTTCCCTGATCCAGCTTCTGTTCCTTTTTCCAGCCATGACATCATCTCCCCAGACAATAACTTGGATCCACCTGCATATCAGATTTTAAGGCTCAAGGGAAGAAAGAAAAAGAAAAAAACTAGTATAGCCACAGGCCCTTTGGACTATAACTAAAATATGCCTACTAGCTATCTACAAAACGGAGCCCCCCTCACCACTCTACATCTGCACTATTCCAGCCTTTAGGTCCATGACTGGTCCAACAATTTGTTTGGCTTTCTATGTTAACTCTCTTTTCAACCACCAAGTTCCAGGTGCTAGCATGATGCCGACCAGACTTCCCTGGACAGACAACCCCACCAATGTGTGATGGAGCTCCACTTCCCAGAGCCCTGCCCCACTAGGGAAAGAGACAGGCTGGGAGTATGGATCGACCAGTCAATACCCATGTTCAGCAGGGAAGCAATTACAGAAGCCAGACCTTCCACCTTCTGCAACTCACAATGACCTTGGGTCCATACTCCCAGAGGGATAAAGAATAGGAAAGCTATCCGGGAAGGGGATGGGATACAGAGGTCTGGTGGTGGGAATTGTGTGGAGTACCCTTCTTATCCTATGGTTTAGTCAATGTTTCCTTTTCATAAATAAAAAAATTTTTTAAAAACCCCAGTAAGGTTGAATATGGGAAGATTTCACTTGTAGGTGAAACTTAGGAATGAAGAACAGAAAGGGAAGACACAAAGTAGCACCTGGACTGGGTTTGGTGTGTCGCACTAAAGCAGGTATTCTGGGGAAGGAGCAGAAGGGCTGGGACGAAGTAGGCTGGGGTCCTGGCACTTGATGGAGGAAAAGGATGTACGTTGGGGGTGAGAGTGTTTTGCAGACACCTATCACAGGAAGATGAGAAATTGTGCCCACATGTCAACAAAGACTTTGTAATCCATTAAGCTGCCAAAAAAAAAAAAGAAGTGAAAACAAACAACCAACCAACCTAACACTAAAAGTGTAACAAGAAAATATTCATATTTTGATATATTGATATTTTATATTGATATTGATACTGATATTTGATATTTGATATATTTGATATATTGATATTGATATTTTGATATATTGATAATAGACATTGGCCTCAATTGCAGATTTCAACATGTACCATCAATAGTTTAGGAGGTCCAATCCAAGGTCTCCTTACATGGGAAGAGCTACAATGTTCTCTCTCTCTCTCCCTCTCTCCTCTCTCTCTCTCTCTTTCTTAAGAGAAAAAGAGAAATTTATTAATAGCATATATACCTATACCTCCTACACACAACAGAGAGATCCAACAAAGCTGAATAATTCCCTACATGGTCCTAAAATTTTCTCTTTTTTTAATTTATAAAATGGAAATATTGACAAGACTAGAATAAGAGGATACATTTCCACACAATGCGCACCCCAGAGCTCCATATCCAATCCCCTCCCTTACAGATTTCCTATTCTTTTAAAAAATATTTATTTATTTATTCCCTTTTGTTGCCATTGTTGTAATTATTATTGTTGTTGTTAGTGATATCATTATTGTTGGATAGGACAGGGAGAAATGAAGAGAGGAAGGGAAGAAAGAGAGGGGGAGGGAAAGAGAGACACCTGCAGACCTGCTTCACAACATGTGAAGCGACTCCCCTGCAGGTGGGGAGCTGGGAGCTGGAATCAGGATCCTTATGCTGGTCCTTGTGCTTTGCGCCATGTGCGCTTAACCCACTGCGCTACCGCCCAATTCTCTTCCTATTCTTTATCTCTCTGGGAGCATGGCCCCAGAATCATTATGGGGTGCAGAAGGTGAAACGTTGGCAGGTGGATCCATACTACCATCCTGTCTCTCTCTTTCCCTAATGGGGCAGGGATCTGGGGAGGTGGGGCTCCCGGACACATGGTGGAGTCCTCTGCTCAAGGAAGTTGGGTTGGCCTCATGGTATCATCTGGAACCTGGTAGCAGAGTAATAAAGCTCAAGAGCTGACATCCCATGCCTGATGCCTCTGGACACAGTCCAGAGTGAAGCATGCTAAGGTGGTATTGGTTGCATTGTTCACTTCTCTTAACATTCATAACTTCTTCTACAATAGTCACTCGGCAGTTATGTAATTCTATTTATAGCTGTTGAATTTTTTTGTTTTTACATTTGTTTTCTCTAGATCACAAACACTTTTATGAGGTCAAGGTTAAGCCTAAGTAATTCTTTTATCTTTCCAGCAAGCCCATTACTGTTACACAAAGCAGCTGCTAGTCAACAGTTACTGAATCTCGAGCCCTGTGATTATTCTCATTAAACCAGGCGGCACTTATCAAATGGTAATTACATGACTAATGATGGGGAAATATGGGAAAGGGTTGATCTAAACTGGGTAGAATTAGCATAGGTCAGAGTCTTTGTCTACTACATTCCCTCAGAAAACAGTGACCGATGGAGAGAGTCAATTATTTTAAAGCTTTATTGTCATGTTTAGTCATTACCACTAATTACAGAATGGGGTTACTTTTCTTTTGAAAAAGAAAAGTTGACAAAGATAAAATTCATTTTCCATTGAAAAACAGACCACACACCCATCTGCAATGTGCAATTTCTCTCTTCATTTTGCCCAAGTCTGTAGATGCTGTGTCCTTAATGAGGGAAAAGTTAAAAAAAATCCTAGTTGGGGGCCTGGGAGACAGCATAATGTTTATGCAAAAAGACTCTCATGCCTGAGGCTCTGAGGTCCAGGGCTCAATCCCCGACACCAACATAAAACAGAGCTGAGCAGTGCTCTGGAAATGTCACTACCCTCACTCCCCGCCCCCATCATCCTAGTTGAAAGGTACAGAAATGGGATGGGGCTTATTGCAAACCGCTCCAAGTTCTAAATTACGAAGTGGATCACATCCTGGCTGGACCCCAGATCCAACTCTGGTCCTTGTGCCATCAGCCTAAGTTGGAACTGAATCAGGAAATCAGGGTTGGGTAGAATGCAGTGATAGTATCTCCCTCTTCTCTCTCTCTCTCCCATGGATATTGATGGAGATCAGTGCCTGCACTGTAAATCCACTGCCTCCCAGTGGCTATTTTTTCCCTTCCTTCCTCCCTTCCTTCCTTCCTTCCTCCCTTCCTTCCTTCCTTCCTTCCTTCCTTTTTATTAAACTTTTTTATTGGGGAATTCATGGTTTACACTCAACAGTAAAATACAATACAATAGTTAGTACATGTGTAACATTTCTGTTTTCCACATAAGAAATCAAACCCCACTGTCTTCCAGGACCTGAACCCTCCCCCTCCACCCTGAAGTCTCTTACTTTGGTGCAATACACCAACTCCAGTCCAGGCTTTGTGCTTTCCCTTCTGATCTTGTGTTTTCAACTTCTGTCTATGAGTGAGATCATCCCATATTCTTCCTTCTCTTTCTGGCTGATCTCACTTAATATGATTCGTTCAAGCTCCATCCAAGATGAGATGAAGAAGGTGAATTCATCATTTTTAAGAGCTGAGTAGTATTCCATTGTGTATAGAGACCACAACTTATTCAACCACTCATCTACTGTTGGACACCTGGGTTGCTTCCAGCTTTTGGCTATTACAAATTGTGCTGCGGGGGGCCAGGCGGTGGTGCACCTGGTTAAGCGGGCACATTACAAATTGTGCTGTTATGAACATAGCTATACACAAATCTTTTTGGATGATTGTGTTTGGTTCGTTGTGCTATAGCCCCAGGAGAGGAACTGCAGGGTCATAGGGTAGGTCCACTTCTAGCCTTCTGAGAGTTCTCCAGACTGCTCTCCACAGGGGTTGGACCAACTTATATTCCCACCTGCAGTGCAGGATCTTTCTTTCTTTGTCTTTGGTATGACAGAGAGAAATTGAGAGGGATGAGGGAGATAGAAGGAAGGGCGATACCAGTACTGCTTCACTGCTTCTGAAGCTTTCTCCTGCCACAGGTGAGAACCAAGGGCTTGAACCCAGGTCCTTGCATATGGCAATGTGTGCGCTCAGCCAGGTGCTCCACTGTCTGGTCTCCAGTGACACTCTCTTTAGTGGTGACCTATACCTTCTCCCAGCATAATTCCTTTTCTGCTTTCTTGCCACCATGATGATTATTGGGGCCCAGTGCCTGGCTGGCTTCATCATTCTTGGGGACCTTTTTTTTAAATTAGAGAGTGAAAGACAAAGAGAGATAAACAGAGGAAGAAAGAAATAGGCACTGCTTTACTGCTCATGAAGCCCCCACACTGCAAGTGGGGACCAGGGGCTTGAACCTGTGCCCTTGAACAGAGTAGTATATGTGCTCTACCTGTCGTACCACCACCTGGCCTCTTTTTACAAAAGAAAGTTGGCTGAGGTTTATTTGCAGCTGCCTCCTCTCACAAGGTGGGTGGTGAGGGCTGGGAAGGAATGAGAACCATCCCACGGATGCTAGGAGAAACTCTTCCCTAGTAAACAGAACGAAGGAAGTCGTGGTTTAGAAAGAATCTCAAAAATCACGCCAAGATGATTACAGGCTGTCACTGAACAATGAGGAAGGAAGGGCTTTCATTTCGAACACAGGGTGGACAGTCTGACAGTCAGAAATTATTATTTTACATGTAGGCCAGTGGCAGTCTGGGTGCCTCTGGAATGTCAAAAGCAATAATAAGTTAGGCACCTGGTGTGACTTACAAAGCAGTGAGAGAGAAACTACACAGGCCATATTGCAAAACCAGCTTCCTGGCTTTATAAGATTTTGCGTGGGATGCTCCTGAAGGTTATCAAGCAGTCATAGAGGGTCCAGTCTACATGGGACACCAGGCATGGTGGGGAGAGAGAGAGAGCGCCTGGTGGGGGGGAGAGAGAGAGAGAGAGAGAGAGAGAGAAACCATGGAACTCTAACTGGGTTCTTGAAGATAAGGGGGCAGAGAGCTGGTTTAATGGATTGTGTTGGACTTTCAAGCATTAGGTAATGAGTTTGATCTCTGGAATCACATGTGATAGAGGGTTGCTCTCTCCTTCAACTCCTCTCTCTCATAAATGAATGAGTGAGTGAGTGAATGAATGAATGAATGAATGAATGAATGAATTTTAATGCTAAGCTGCCAATGATTGTTCCAACCACCAAGTCTTCTCAGGAGTCAGAAAGAGAGAGGAATCCATGAGCTGGGGATTGGCCCTATGGAAGAATTGAAGAAAGTGAAGGCACCAAAAAAGACCACAATACACTCACCCAACAAAGCAAACAACCTCGTGGTGATAAGCAAGCGTGCAAACACTTGTTCTTCAAATGAAACAGAAATGAAAGCAAACTCTTAGGTTAGAAGGGCAAGATGGTGGTTCTCAGAACGGAAGTGAGAATGGAGGCGGTGTGGGCAAACCACTCAAAGGGGTCCATCCATGCGTGGTGATGGATGGAGACCGACTTTCGGTGGTGACAATGACGTATAGTAGACAGATGTTGATGTGTAAGGCTGTACACTCGAAACCTATGTAATGTTCCAAGCCAGTGCTATTTCAGTAAAAATGAAAAAAAAAAAATCTTTTTATCCCAAGTGTCTAGTCCAGATCCACATCCTGGCATACAACAATAATTCAACAAATTTATCACTATATTACTATTATTGTTGTTATTATTACTATTAGTATTATTTGACAAAGAGGCAGAGAGAGAAAAAGAGACCACAGGGCTGAGGTGTCCTTCAGTGTAGTGGGGGGCTGGGCTTGAACCTGGGTCATGTACATGGCGAAGCAGTGCGCTATCCAAGTGAGGTATTTAAGTGAGCCTCAATAAATTTATCTTGAGGTGGTCAGGTCAGGTGCCATCCAGGGGAAGAGAAGAAAAAAGGAGGTCAGAAAATTATCTGTAGCAAAAGGTGGCCGTTGATGAGGTTTAAGTCTGAGGCAAGAGTTTCCCTTTTTTTTTTTTTTTTTTGCATTCAAGGTTATCACTGGGGCTCAGTGCCGGCACTACGGACCTAGTGTTCCTGGCAGTCATTCTTCCATCTTTCTTTCCATCTTCCTCCTTCCCCCTTTCTTTCTTTCTTTCTTTCTTTCTTTCTTTCTTTCTCTCTTTCTCTTTTTCTTTTTCCCTCCCTCCTTCCTTTCTTTCTTTCTCCCTCCCTCCTTCCTTTCTCTCTCTTTCTTTCATTCTCCCTCCCACCCTTCTTTCTCTCTCCACCCTCCCTCCCTCCTTTCTTTCTTCCTTTCTTTCTTTCTTTCTTTCTTTCTTTCTTTCTTTCTTTCTTTCTTTCCTTCTTTCCTTCTTTCCTTCTTTCATAGACTATGGAGAAATCGAGAAGGCGAGGGAGAGCTAGAGAGGGGGAGAGAAAGATAGACACCTGCAGACCTGCTTCACCACTTGTAAAACTTCCCCTCTATAGGTGGGGAGGGAGCAGGGGCTCCAACCCAGGGTCTTACACATAGTACTAGGTACATTTAACTGGTGTGCCCTGGCCCAGCTCCCAAGTTTCCTTTTGTTATATCTCACGCTTCCTCTCATGTCCTTCCTGCTTTCTGACACAGTCCAAGGGCTGAGAGGTGGGCTTCCCATCCACAAGTGTACACCACCTTCCTTTCACTGCACAGCACCGGCAGGAACCTGCTTGGTCACATGCTGTATTTCAGTGCTAAAACTGGGAAGCTTCCCAGGACTATCTTAGCTCAGTCTCTTTACTTTAACCCAGTGTCAACAGAACTTCCTGAAGCTGGAGCAGCCTCTGCTTTCAGTTTAACTTGCTTGTAATGAATTTCGGATTCCCGACACGCAGAATCACCAGCTGCTCTGGACAAGAGCATTTGGGGTGTAGTGGATTTGTCACAAATCAGACTGCTCAGTGGCTAGGCTACTTGAACCAGCTCGCATCAAACAAACAAACAAACAAACAAACAAAACATGACCAGGGGCAGGGAAGTAGTTCAGGGCCAGGGTGCATACTTCACATATATGATGCCCTGGGTGTGGTCCCCAATACCACCCCCCACGAACTATTCACAGAAAGCATGAATTAGCCGCCATGAGGTTTCCTGAGGTAACTTTTGGCATGGCACAGTGAAATATTTCAAGAGGAAAAAAAAAAAGAAATCCCTTTCACATGGATCCATTACTGTGTCCTGGTACAAAGCTCTGAGTTGTACTGAACAGATCTGCCAGATGCAGAAGTGGGTGTTCCATATTTGCACGTCTTGCTGACTTTACAAAGAACCACTAATCCTGGCAGTTCAGAACCCAGATGAACCTTCTAGATGCCTGGTTCAAGAAGGAATTTGCTTTCCTGATGTGACAGCTTCTCAGAATGCCTTCAAAACAATCTTTTTTTTTTTTTTCTTTTTGGGAGGGGAGGGCACTGTGTGGTAGTGTTGAGTGCACATAGTGTGAAACACAAGGACCACACAAGGATCCTGGTTTGAGTCCTTGGCTCCCCACCTGCGGGGGGGGGGGGGGGGAATCACTTCATAAGCAGTGAAGCAGGTCTGCAGGTGTCTGTCTTTCTCTCCCCCACTGTCTTTCCCTCCTCTCTTGATTTCTCTCTCTCCTATCCAATAACAACAACAGCAGCAATAACAACAGCCACAACAATGGAAAAAAGATGGCCTCCAGGAGCAGTGGATTTGGAGTGCAGGCACCGAGCCCAGCGGGGGTGGGAGGTGGGGGGTTGTCTCTTGGTTTGAATCTTGTAGAATACAACCAATCTGAGAATCATGGCTGGAGACTACAGTCAAAACAAAATAAATCACAACTGGGTAAGTGGTTCAGTGGCTAGAGTGTCAAGACTTGCGTGAAGAAGCAAATGCTATAGTGCACTGATAGCTTTCTCTCATAAAAAGTAAACCAGTAAATAAAAACAAGAGTACATGATCCAATGAAAAAAGACCAAAGTGGGGGGGGGGGGGGGAGGAGGAAAGAAAATGTGATCACAACAACTGATTTCTGTATTCCTTAAACCTCAGTCAATCTAGTTCAGAGCATTTCAGGATCTAGAACAATGTCAAGTCACAGATTTGTTGTTGTTGATACAGATTTGCTGAAATGAAGAGAATAGCTACCCCAAGTGCTTATTAAGGCTCCAGGTCAGACAAAAGCATTCTGGAGGGCAGTGGGCCAAAGTGGAAAAAGTGTTGCTTCTACTTGGCTCCTTTGCTTCGCTCAGAGCTTCTCCTGCAGACCAGTGGGCAGGGCCAGGAGACTGCCTTCTCTGAAGGCACTGTCCTGAAGTTCAAGGACTCCACAGATGGGAATGAGGTCAGGAATTGCAAGACCTATTGTATCCCAACTAATGTTTGTTTCCTACAAGGCAGTACTGACCTTTGAAATGAAGTTACCAGAAAAGCTACATTTGGGACACTGGTTCTAGGGTAACCTCAAAAAAAAAAAAAAGCAGTAGCGACAGAAAATAAGAAATTATTAAGCGGGGAGGGTCTTGTAAACCACTGTTAAATAACCAATAAAAATGTAAAAAATTATTATCTTTATTTATTTATTTACTGGATAGAGATAGCCAGAAATTGAGAGGGAAGGGAGAGATCAAGAGGGAGAGAGACAGAGAGACCTGCAGCCCTGCTTCACCACTCGTGAAGCTTTCCCCCTGCAGGTGGGGACCAGGGACTTGAACCTGGGTCCTTGACCAATAGACATTTTTAAAAAAATAATAAATTCCAGGGCTGGAGGGGGCAGTATAATGGTTATGCAAAAAGACTTTCAGACCTGGGGTTCCGAAGTCTGCGGTTCAATCTCCAACTCCATCCTAAGCCAGAGCTGAGCAGTGCTCTGGTCTGTCTCTCTATAGTGCTCTCTCATTCTCTCATTAAAATGGAACAAATAATATTAAAAATAAAGTCCTGGGAGTCGGGCGGTAGCACAGCGGGTTAAGTGCACATGGCATGAAGCGCAAGGACCGGCATAAGGATCCCGGTTCGAGCCCCCAGCTCCCCACCTGCAGGGGAGTCACTTCACAGGCGGTGAAGCAGGTCTGCAGGTGTCTGTCTTTCTCTCCCCCTCTCTGTCTTCCCCTCCTCTCTCCATTTCTCTCTGTCCTATCCAACAACAACAATAATAACCAAAACAATGATATAACAACAAGGACCGCAAAAGGGAAAAAAGTGGCCTCCAGGAGTAGTGGATTTGTGGTGCAGGCACTGACCCCCAACAATAACCCTGGAGGCAAATAAAATAAAATAAAATAAAATAAAATAAATTCCTATTACCCAACCTCCCCTCAAAAAATTAATGGGAAAACCAAAAAAATTAAAAAAAATTTCTGGTCCAGAGGTAATGAAATGAAATGATATTAATTAGAATTTACCAAAAATCAGTTAAAAAAAAGTTTCCCCCCCATCCTACTAGCAAAATACAAATAATACAGAACGTGGATTACATCTTAAAACAAAAGCTTTTGAAGGGTAAGAAGATGTGAATTAATTATCTCTTGCTGTGTGGCAACTGAAGGCAGGACCAGCAGAAAACAAGTCTGCTTCAAAGAAATTAGACATAATTGACTATAACCCAATAATACAGACACACTCTAGATTGGTCAGTTCTACCCGGCGAGAGAGAGAGAGAGAGAGAGAGAGAGAGAGAGAGAGAAGGAGAGAGAGAGAAAGAGAGAGGGAGGGAGTTGTTGTTATTGGTGGTGGTGAAGGTGGGGGAGACAACTAGAAACTTGTAAGCTTATCATCACCTTCTTAAGCCCTTCAACATTTTAAAACAGTTTTTCAATACAGTGTCCTGGACATACCCTGATTCTGGGGTGCTTGGTGGCTCTCAGGAGACAGGTACACGGACTCAGTCTGTCGGGGACTGCTTCGGTTCCTCCAGCCCCTGACCAGAGCCCCCACCATGGTGGTGGGCAGCATGGTCCCCCCTCAGCAGGGGCTCCACAGCGTGAAGGGCAGGGGACAGCTCTGTGAGGTGCCAGCCGCACGAGAATCCTGTCCACCTGGCACAGGTGTGGAACCCAGAGCAGACAGGTCTGGGCAGTTCTGCCTGGCCGCCTTGGTTCCCCACCCACATTCTCATCCTTCTTGTCTTGTTCAACTCCCACAGGGGACCGGAGAAAGTAGGGGAGAGGGGACAGAAAAAAAAAAAAAAGAACAACCCTACAACAGCAAAACTAAATAAAAACAAAACAAAAAAACAATACCATGGTAAGAGTCCGCCAGTCCGCCAACAGAAGAGAAAGAGAAATCTGACAGGTAAGTGTCCTTTCACTTAGCAATGCTCTTGTTTGAGTCTCTGTCCTGATAAAAATCGTGCTGAGTCTTTTATTTTCCTTACTTGAAGAATTAAACTGTGATGTTTAATTTTTTAGATACTGCCTTAAAAAATCATTTGTTTATTTGCTGTGAGACAGGAGTGAGCGAAAGAAGCAGAGTTCTCTGAATGCGGTATATGCACTGCCAGGGATTGAACTTGGTAGCTCCCAGCATGCATGTCTTATGCTCCACTGCTGAAGCACTACCCCCTCTCCACACACACTGCTAAAGTCTAATTTTCCCACAGTAAAAATGACTCCATGACTTTTAAGTAAAAATGGAATCGCTTTATAATCAGAATGATCAGTCTTAGGTATCTATGCAAAGGGCACATGTGCACTGATTTGAAGGGACATATGTACCCCTATGTTCATAGCTGCAATATTCACAGTAGGCAAAGAGCAGAAGCAGACTAAATGCCCGTCAACACATGGCGGAATAAAGACATTATGGGATATATAGTTCATGGAATACTACTCTGCATTAAAAAGATGATATTATGTCCTTTGAGACGAAATGGATGGAACTGGAGGTAAATGAGATAAAAGACAGCTACTAGATGGTTTCACTCAGATGGAGAATCTAGAGAAATGAAGCACATGAACTTGAGAAGAAAAAGTTGAAGGGGGAGGAGGAGGAGAAGGAGAAGGAGAAGGAGAAGGAGAAGAAGGAGAAGAAGAAAGAGAAGTAGTAGTAAAAGAAGAAAAGGAAAAAAAAAAACAACAGAAATACCCTAAGACTGGAAACTTTGGTGGTTATTATTGGGAGGGTAGGGATACAACATTTTGGTGGTAGGTGTCATGTGGAACTACTCCCTGTAGTCTCGCAGTCTTATACGCCCCGATTAATCACAGATGAAAATGTGGCTTGAAAGAAACTGAAAGTGACTATGTGGGAAGTGGCCATGTACCTACCTATTTATTTTCCCTGACTATTGGTCGGCCTAAACTGTAACAGCCCTCACAGAATTATTCCCCCAAAGAAAACTATTGTCGCAGAGAGACAGAACCCATGTGTAATAATAAAAAAGTATTTTTTTTCTTCTCTGCCTCTAGGGTTATTGCTGGAGCTCGGTACCTGCAATATGAAACCACTATTCCTGGAGGCCATTTTCCCCATTTTTGTTGCCCTTTTTGTTGTTATTATTATCCTTATTGTTGTTATTGATTGCTGTTGTTGCTGAATAGGACAAAGAGAAATACAGAGAGGAGGGGAAGACAGAGAGGGGGAGAGAAAGATAGACACCTGCAGACCTGCTTCACCGCCTGTGAATCGACCCCCCTGCAGGTGGGGAGCTGGGGCTCAAACTGGGATCCTTATGCTGGTCCTTGTACTTTGTGCCATGTGTGCTTAACCTGCTGCGCTACCACCTGGCCCCCATGAAAAGTATTTCTAATATTCTGGGTATTCACTTCACTTCATAGAATTATACCAGCATCTACAGATAAGGATAGTTGATTAAGGGATTTAATAAAAGTTCACAATCATGAATTTATAGAGGCTTTAAAAAAATGAATCAATCCCAAAGGCCTCATTCTTTTCTCTCTCCTAGTGAGTTTGATGGAGTTGCTTTGCCTTGTAGATGGGAGCTTCGCTAGGAAGGTACATTGCTCACACTTGCCCCCTAGTGGTCAACATGTCTGGTGCACGTTGACTAGGCTCCTGCATTATGTAGCTGTGGTAGGGGAACACATAGAAAATTCTAGAATCGGGGGTCTGGAGGAAGCACAGTGGGTTAAGCTCACATGAAGCAAAACACAAAGGATTGGTGTAAGGATCCCGGTTTGAGCTCCCGGCTCCCCACCTGCAGGGGAGTCACTTCACAAGCAGTGAAGCAGGTCTGCAGGTGTCTATCTTTCTTTCCTCCTCTCTGTCTTCCCCTCTTCTCTCCAATTTTCTCTGTCATATCCAACAACATCAATGGCAACAATAACTACAAGGGCAACAAAATTGGGAAATATAGTCTCCAGGAGCAGTGGATTCGTAGTGCAGGCACCGAGCCCCAGCGATAACACTGGAGGCAAAAAAAAAAAAAAACAAAAAACCAACCAACCAAACAAAAAAACCCAGAATGCTTCTACCCTTAAAAGTCTTGTCACCAACGGTCTGGCAGTAGCACAGCAGGTTAAGCGCAGGTGGCGCAAAGCACAAGGACCGGCCTCAGCATCCCGGTTCAAGCCCCCAGTCCCCCACCTGCAGGGGGTTTGCTTCAGAAGCAGTGAAGCAGGTCTACAGGTGTCTATCATTCTCTCCCCCTCTCTGTCTTCCCCTTCTCTCTCCATTTCTCTCTGTCCTAACCAACATCAATGACATCAACAATAATAATAGCTGCAACAACAATAAAAAAGGCAACGAAAAGGAAATAAATATTAAAAAAAAAAGAAAAAAAAAAGAAATACCACAGAGTACAGATCCCCAGGATGCACCTGGGAATGAACACTTTGGATGGTCTTAGACAATGCCAGGGAGTGTGTGTGTGTGTGTGTGTGTGTGTGTGTGTTTCTAGTTCCCACATTTCCAGACATTGCCAATTAGAATGTATAAAGAAATTCTATGTCTCAACATACTTGACCCTGAACATTTTTGTGTTTGTTCAATTGCTCCCAGGGTTATTGCTGGGGCTCAGTGCCTACACTTTGAATCCACGGCTCCTGGTGGCCATTTTTTCCATTTTTCTTTCTACTTTATTTTCACTTGAAAGGACAGAGAAAAATTGAGAGAATGGGAGAAGGAGAGGGGGAGAGAAAAAGAGACACCTGCATACCTGCTTCACCGCTCATGAAGCTTGACCTTAAGCTTTTTGTAACCAGGGACCATGAACTTTACCCCCATTGGCACACTGGCAGAACATGATTTGTTAGAGAGACATTCTGCATATGGCCAGGGGTCCGATAAAGTCCTTCCTCTTGTCCATACACACTGGCCCTTTCAATCTCCCACTGACCTTACTGCCACTCTGACCGCTGGTGTCATCTCGTGACCTCACCTTGCCCTTGCTCCACTGCAGGCCCTCTTGGGAAATCCCCACACCTCACTCTCACGTGACAGATTGGCTTCCAACAGCGTGTGCCAAGGCACCATCTTCCTGTGCCTTTCCTCCCATGGAGAATGGCTCCACCTTGGCATTTCAGACGACCCAGGGTCTGGCTACTCCAGAAATGGAGTGCATATGTTCATCCAAATCCAGTTTCCCCAGCAGCGTCCAACACTTTGTTGTCCTGCTGGCCAGCTGTGGCAGGTGGCCACTCAGTATCCAATGTTTTTCCCCCTACACAGGAAGCTGAGGAATGACCCTGACTGCCATGAGAAACGTGGTCAGGAAGAGGAAGAAGAGTAATGTCCTGCCTCTGTAGGTCAGCTCCACCCTTCCCAACCCATACACACCTACTTCCTCTGGCATTGGTCCCCGTCCCTTTCTACCAAAGGACGAGGGAAACAGCTCAACGGCGAACAGATGAGGTCATTCCCCACCCCACCTCCCAATCAGCCTTATTATGAGACACCCTTCTCTGCTCGTCAAAAGGGACACATGAAGGAAACACATTTTTTCCCGTAAGATGGGGACATTCAGAAAAACTAGAGTCACACTCAAACTCAAGGCATTTTATAAACTGATAACAAACTTTATTATAGTTTAATCATTTTTATTTGTTATTAATAGTTAAAAGATTATAATGTACAGTTACAACCCTCCCATCATCTTCTCCCAGCTAATCCTGGATTCCTGCACCCCCAAAACAGCTGTGCATCAGTGTCCCAGAGACCTGTAGTTCCTTCTCAGATGGAAGAAAACGGCAGATGGAACCCTTCTCAGATGGAAGAACACGGCAGGAGTGAGGAGAAAGCCCCACCAAAGTTCTGTATTCCCACCCCCCACCTCCCAAAGATAACCACCAGAGTTCTTACAAGTCTTACAGTTTGCTTGTGTGGGTGTTTATTTTTGCAAGTTCATGTGAATCAGATCTCTGGATTCTACGTATAGTGAGACCAGCTGGTAGCTGTCCTTCATCTCTTTATTGATTTCACTAAACACAATCACCACCAGCCCATCCACTGTATCCCAAGGGACACAAACCGTTTTTTTTTTGATCACAGAGTAATATTCTATGGGAAAAAAGTATAGATCTCCCATAATTTCTTTACCCAGTCATCTGGTGATGGGCATGTAGGCTGCTTCCAGTCTTTGGCTGCAATGAATAATGCAGCTATGAACACAGTGGTGTACAGCAAAGTTTAGATCAGAAAGACCCCAGTCTAATTTCTGAGTTACTGACTAGTCTCTAAATTTCAGGAGCCCACCCTTTCTCTCTAATGGAGTGGGATAGATTGCTTCTTCATAATCTCTTGGGGCTGGCTGCATTGTTAGGTACCCAGAAGCTGCCTAGCAAATGCTGACTGACGGAGTGATTGCACGTCACGCTGTAACCACGTGGCTTCCAGCAGCCGGCAGGTGCACTCAGCCATCAGAATGGCTTCCGTCTCTGTAGTGAAGAGCTGACTTTCTGCTATTACTTCTGGGAGGAGGGTGGAGCTGTGTGGTGGGGTTTTCCTCCTCACTCCTGCTGTCTTCCATCTGAGAGGGGTTTCCAGAATTCCTGGTCTCTCAGACTCTGATACACAGGTTTTTTTTTTTTTTTCTTTGGGGGCGGGACAGAAACCTGGGCTTCTCTGGGGGGAAAATGGCAGGTGTAATCCAGCCTCACTTGCTCGCTCTTTTGGCTGAGTGCTGCTAAAAAATGGTAGTTCAAGATTTGCTTTACCTCCTGATGACACCTGTCAGCTCCACCTGTAAGGGGGGGGGCTGCCCAGGGCTTCCTGTTGTGGGGTTGGGGGCTTCCAAATTGAATAGTAGGTTGCTTCCCCACCCACACATGTAAGGTCAATCTCCAACTGCAGCTCCATCTGTGATTAAGCTTGGACTTTACTCTCCACCTGCCGTCTCCATCTGTTTCAAATTCCCAAACTGACTGAGAGACTTGGGTGGCAGGGGTAGGCGGGGGGGGGGGGGGGGTCAGCCTTTCCTCTAGGCCCCCAACATCTGGTGGATTGGCTTGTGGATAAAGCATTTGGGAAACAAAACAACTTCCAAGAAATGATGATTCTGGCAGATGCTACACTCAGTGTGGGCCGCTGGTGTTTATTTGGCAATTCACAGAAACTCATTTGGTTGCCATAGTTGGTTTTCACAGTCCTGCAGCTGACTTTCTAGGCTGTAAGACCACATGGCGTGCTCACCTGGGCAGCTGCTTCAGCTTACGAGAACCGTGCCCATAGTAAGTGCTTCTTTCTAGAACCTTCAGGTACCACATCTTTATAAACGAGGCTCAGGGCTCACCCATACAAACATGACTGGGAGGTCTCAGCAACAGCTAGCTTTGTCTAATAGTGGGGGCTTTTATGAAGGTCGTCAGCACTTGACCTTGACTTACACAGGCACAGGGTTCTGAACCAGCTATATTGAAGCGGAGAGTCAAATCTAGGAAGTGGATGGGGGATGGAAGGTGTCTTTGAATTTATGGCTTTTCTAGACATCAAGGCAGTGAGTTCTGTATGCACTGTTGAGTTGGCTGGAGTTTCAAATGATGGTTCCCTGGAGCTGGACTAGTTGCTCCAAACTCAATTCTGCATTCAAAGTCAAGAGGAAATGGAGATGGGGTGACTCTGGACTGCTGATTCCCAGGTTTGAGGGCTTCCCCAAATCATACAGCCTCAACTTGACTCTGGACTGCTGATTCCCAGGTTTGAGGGCTTCCCCAAATCATACAGCCTCAACTTGACTCTGGACTGCTGATTCCCAGGTTTGAGGGCTTCCCCAAATCATACAGCCTCAACTTGACTCTGGACTGCTTGGTTCTTTCATGCAAATCCCACTGAGACTCTGCTCTGGACCTGGCAATACACTTGAAACCTTTGTGCCACAGTCAGGACCGATCATTACACATAGCTAACTGCTCTAGAAGACGGGAAAGAAGACCTACATTTTGAACTTGGAGGGTGTGGAGTCATTTGTATTAACACCGTTCTCACCTTGAAGGACCTGGTAGAAACTCTATGAAGTTCTGTGAAAAATAAAGGAGAGAAAAACGAAGCTCTATAGTTATTTCTCCGCCTTTCTATTCTTGTTCCTGTTTCCGTCTTTCTGTATTATTGGGCCTTTGGTATGCGTGCTGTCATTGCTCTGGGTTAATTTTTTCATTCAGATAGAGATGGATAGATAGACAGACAGACAGACAGACACCATAGCACATGGTACTCCCATGTGCAGCTAGGGCTTGAACCTGGGGTCTGAGCACAGCAAGGCACATACCTTAGCTGACGAGTGATCCTCCAGTCCTGGTCCTTTCTTTTCTCTCTGTGATAACCATGACCCAGACCAAACTGTTCTGAGTTGGATGCTACATCAAACCCAAACAAGCCCTTCATGGTCACTTTCACTCACCATGCTTATGGTCCTCACTGTGGTTGTGATAAGACATAAAACCCCATCAACGTGTGTGCTTGGTCTCTGCTCTTGTTAATTAATCCCTGAGAGAGGATGTGTCCATGTACATGGACTTTGAATTCTCACACGCAGAAACAGACACTGTTGCCAAGAAGCCCGAGAGGCTGGGTCTTATCATACTGCTTTGCTGCCATCAACGGCCTTCCTGCACAGCTAATGTCACTGCCAGGATGAGTTGTACCTCTGAAGGCAATGTCTCCTTTCTTGTTCTTTGTTTTTTTCTAGCATTTATATTTTTTTCCCTTCCTTCCTTCCTTCCTTCCTTCCTTCCTTCCTTCCTTCCTTCCTTCCTTCCTTCCTTCCTTCCTTCATGCTTTGTACCACACGCACTTAACCAGCTGCGCTACCGACCGGCTCCCTCCCTCCTTCCCTCTCTCCCTCTCTCCTTCCTTCCTTCCTTTTTTCCTTCCTTCCTTCCTCCTCCTCTCCTTTCTTTCTTTCTTTCTTTCTTTCTTTCTTTCTTTCTTTCTTTCTCTTCCTTCCTTCCTTCCTTTTCTTTCCCTTTCTGTTTTTCTTCCATTCTTTCTCTCTTTTGCCTACAGGGTTATCACTAGGGCTTGGTGCTGGCATTACGAATCTATTATTCCTGGTGGACATTTTTTTCCTTTTTATTGGATAAGAGTCAGAGAAATTGAGAGAGGAGAGGCAGATAGAGAGACAGGGAGAAAGACATACACCTGCAGACCTGCTTTGCAGTTTGTGAAGCATCGTCCCCTCTGCAGGTGGGGCTGGGGGGACTTGAACTTGGATCCTTACATGGGTCTTTGTGCTCTGTACTATGTGCGCTTCACGAGGTGCGTCACTGCCTTGCCCCTGCATTTGTAATTTGCAACGAGCACCCCGGAGTCCTCATCCTCAGGCCTGCTGTGCAATAATCATGAGGGAGCATGTGTTCTTTGCACCCATCGCAGCCCTAGAGCCTGGAGTAGTGCCGATACACAGTGCTTCCTCCCTCAACGAGAACTTGCTGAATGAATGACTGAGCGGCTATACTAAGTTTACCGAGGACTCCGGTGCAATTCAGTCTGCATGATATTCCTATTCCAGCTGCTATCATTTTTAAAAACCAGGCTATTATAATTACGTAGTCAAGTTCTGCTAAAGAACGCAGCCTGTAATTATAAAATCATTCCCATGGGAATGCACAATTAGCTTAATGCACCGGCTGTATTTTTCAGACCCTTCAAAGAGAGCATGGCAGTGTGGGCAGGATGCTTCTATGAATCTCCCATTTGGATGGAAGATCCTCATCCTCCCCGCTCCTGGAAGTCCTGCACTCCTGAGCATGGCTACAGAGCTCTGGAAGGGAAACCAGTGGCATGGCTTTGCAGCTTGGGACTCACTGTCAGATTCAAACCTTCCCCCTTGCAGCCACTTCTGTCTTTCATTCGGAGACACAGAGGGACAGAGAAGGGTAACACACCGCAGCACTGAAGTTTCCTCCACTGCCACAGTGTCTCCCTCGGGGTGCTGGGTCTCATGCGTGGCAGTGCTGGTGCCCTACCCAGTGAACTATGTCTCTAGTTTGTTTTTGCAAATATTTATTTTTTAATTTTTTAAAAAATATATATTTATTTTATTTGATGGGACCAAGAGAAATTAAGAGGGCAAGGGGAGATGGTTAAATGGACAGACAGTGAAAGAGAGGCACCGCAGCCTTGCGTCACGGCAGGTGGAGACCAGGGGTTTGAACCTGGGTCCTAGTGCATGGTATTATGTGCACTCAACCAGCTGTGCCACTGCTAAGTCCTACACTATTGTGCCTTTTTGTACTTCTTTTTTTAAAAAAAAATTTAGGGAGTCGGGCTGTAGCGCAGCAGGTTAAGTGCAGGTGGCTCAAAGCACAAGGACCGGCATAAGGATCCTGGTTCGAACCCCGGCTCCCCACCTGCAGGGGAGTCGCTTCACAGGCGGTGAAGCAGGTCTGCAGGTGTCTGTCTTTCTCTCCTCCTCTCTGTCTTCCCCTCCTCTCTCCATTTCTCTCTGTCCTATCCAACAACGACGACAACAACAATAATAACTACAACAATAAAACAACAAGGGCAACAAAAGGAAATAAATAAATAAAATAAATATTAAAAAAAAATTATTAGTGATTTAATACTGATTTTTAAGATTATAAGATCTATTTTTACCAGACAACTGCTGCTCAGCTCTGGTTCATGGTGGTGTTAGAAATTGAACCTGGGACCTTTGGAGCCTCAGGAATCAAAGTATTTTTGCATGACCATTATGCTATCTCATTAGCCCCTTCCAAGTATTTATCATCCATTTTATCTTTTTTTTTTTTTTTTTTGCCCCCAGGGTTATCACTAGGGCTCGGTGCCTGCACTAGGAATCCACTGTTCCCGGAGGCTATATTTTTCCCATTTTGTTGTTGTTATTGTTATTGTTGTTGGGTAGTACAGAGAGAAATTGAGAGAGGAAGGGAAGACAGAGAGGGTAAGAGAACGATAGACACTTGCAGACCTGCTTCAACATTTGTGAAGCAACCCCCCTGCAAGTGGGGAGCCAGGGAGGGGCTCCAACCGACCCTTACGCCAGTCCTTGTGCTTTGACTATGTGCACTTAACCTGCTGTGCTACCTCCCGCCCCCTTTTTTTCTTTGTTTTTCAGAGACAAAAGATGATTTCCAATTGAGAATCATTTTGAGATCCTGTTTCTTTTCTCCCTTCCTCCCTTCCTTCCTTTCTTTCTTTCTTTTTGCCTCCAGGGTTATTGCTGTGGCTCTGTGCCTGCACTGTGAATCCATTGCTCCCGGAGGCTATTTTTTCCCATTTTGTTGCCTTTGTTGTTGTAGTTACTATTATTGTTGTTACTGCTGTCATTTTTGGATAGCACAGAAAGAAATTGAGGAGGGGAAGACAGAGAGAGGGAGAGAAAGATAGACATCTGCAGACCTGCTTCACCACCTGTGAAGTGACCCTCCTACAGGTGGGGAGTGGTTGGGGTCAAACTAGGATTCTTAAGCCGGGTCTTTGCACTTCATGCCATGTGCACTTTAACCCACTGACTACTGCTCGGCCCTGAGATCTCGGTTTTTACAGCAGCACAATTAATGAACACCCAATATGGCAAAACCTAGGCCTTCTAACTTTAGATGGCAACTAGAAATGCTTTTATATTTTTATTTACTTACTTATTTATTTATACCATAAGCATTGAGTAAGCGCTGCTCAGCTCTAGCTAATGGTGGTGCAGGGGACTGAACCTGGGCCTTTGGAGTCTCAGGCATGAGAGTTTCTTTGCACAACCATGATGCCATTTCCCCTGTCCTAGCAATTCTTTGTCTTTAATTCCCATACTTACTCATTTGCCGATGAATGGTCAGGACCACCTTAGCCTTGGCAGTTGAAAAACTACCATCTGTTTGAGCAAAACCATTGTTATTTGTAATTCCACCCTGACATTTGAACCCTGTAACATTTGAAAGCTCTTTATTAGGTTTGTGCAGAACCTTAAACCAGAAAATGTGCCAACATTTTTCTCCCTCTTTTAAAAAGAGTATGCGGATTAATTACAAGGTGTTGATTGACCTGGATTATCCTTGATTCTTGTCTGCACAAAATTAATTCCTACCACTTACATCAATTAGATCGAGTCAAGAGGGATAATGTAGCCTGAACTTAATATAAAAACCTCTGTCTAATCAGGCCTCTGAAGTGCACAAAGATCATCTCAGTAAGAAGTAACTCTTGCCTGCTGAGAGTTAGCAGTGGCACAGGAACTAGATTTCTCTATCCTGATCACTAAAGCATTGTTAAAGCTTTCTTGGGCCTAGAATGTTCCTAGTTGTAACCACAGAATGCAATCTTGGACCTACACGGATGCAGGCTCCTGCACTGAACAGCGGCCCCAGAACAGATCAATGGGGTTTACAGTTAACAATATTATTAGATTTTTCCCATATTTGGGAGCTATTCTCTCCCCCTCTTCCCCAATCCAGCTTTTTAGTCCTATTTCCAACTCTGACACCATCTCCCCAGAGAGTATCTTTAGCTCACCTCATGTTAGCCATAGGGCTCAGGCAAAAAATTAGTAAAGTCATGAGCCCCTGGGAATATACCTAAAATAGACTTACTAGCTTTTTCAAAAATGGAGATCCCAAATTTCATCTGCTATATTCTTGCCTTTAGGTTTCTGATTATTGAACAATTTGTTCTGCTTTATATCTTAATGCTTTTTTAGCCACAAAGTTGCAGATGCTACCATGATGCCAACCTGAATTCCCTGGGCAGATAATAAGCTCACCAGTGTGTCTTGGAACCCTATCTCTCCAGAGCCCTGTTCCACTAGGGAAAGACAGAAACAGGCTGGGGGTGTGGATCAACTTGCCAACGTCTATGTCCAGTGGAGAAGCAATCACAGAAGACAGGCCTTCCACCTTTTGCACCCATAATGATCCTGGGTCCATGCTCCCAGAGGGATAAAGAATAGGAAAGCTTTCAAGAGAGGGGATGGGATATGAAATTCTGGTGGTAGGAACTATGTGGAATTTTGCCCTTCTTATCCTATGGTCATGTTGATATATTTTATTTTATTTTATTTTTTGCCTCCAGGGTTATTGCTGGGGCTCAGTGCCTGCACCATGAATCCACTGCTCCTGGAGGCCATTTTCCCTCCACTTGTTGCCTTTGTTGTTGCAGCCCTGCTGTGGTTATTATTGTTATTGCTGATGTCATTCGTTGTTGGATAGGACAGAGAGAAACAGAGAGAGGAGAAGACATAGAGGGAGAAAGAAAGACAGACACTGGCAGACCTGCTTCACTGCCTGTGAAGCGACTCCCCTGCAGGTGGGGAGCCAGGGGCTCGAACCGGGATCCCTATGCCAGTCCCCACGCTTTGTGCCACGCGAGCTCAACCTGCTGCGCCACTGCCCGACCACCATATTTTATTTTATTTTATAAATAAATTTAATAAAAAGCTTGCTTAGACACTGCTAAATTTAAATGCTCACTGGGAGAGACGTTTTAAAATATTTGACTGGTAGGGGCTGGGTGGTGAGGCTCCCAGTGGAGTAGATGTATTAAGTTGCATAAGGATCTGGGTTCAAGTTCCAGATCTCCACCTGCAGTGAACAGAGTAGCAGTGCTGCAGGTGTCTCTCTTTCTCTTCTCTATTTCCCCCCACCCCTCTCTATTTTTGTCTTTTTCTACCCAAAAATATATAAATGATGAAAACAAACACTTGACTGACAAAAGTGTGGTGATGTATTTACTATTTTTTTGCCACATTTTTTGTCTTAAGCATCAGCGAAAATTCATACTGGTACTTACAGTATGATATTAACTTCTATTATATAAGCATCATATAATAGAGGAGAACAAAGATGCTTGCAAAGTGTGTCTTCATCCAAACTGCCAGCACCAGACAAGCTCCCATGATGATGATACCCATGACTATGAGGTAGTTCTCAGCTAGACTTAAAGCGTAAAGCTTCGCCACTCTCTATGATCCAGCATTTTATCTCCTGAAAATTTATCCAAAGGAAATAAAAAACACCCATCCAAGAGACCTATATACACCTTTGTTCATAGGCAGCAAAATTGGCAATAGCCCGAACTTGGAACCAACAACAGATGACTGGTTGAAAACGTTGTCATATATTTATTATCAGCTATTAACAATGATCTCATCATTTTCCTCACCTCTTGTTGGATGGAGCTTGAAGGAATCAAGTTAAATGAATTAAACAAAAAAAGAAAGAAAGAAAGAAAACAGAACAAATTAAGATATCACTTAATAGGTGGAATTTAAGCAACAAGGACAGAAAAGGGAAAAATACAAAGTGAACCAGGACTAGGAGTGGCATATAGCACCAAACAAAGCAAACAACTCAGGGGAAGTAAGGAAGAGGGAGGGGGTGAAGATGGCATTGGGGTGAGAGTGTTTCGATGACACTTATCATGAAGAGAGGAGAAATTATATCCCTGTGACAACCACTGTGCTATAAACCATGAACTCCAACCCCAAGCCCCAATAAAATGATCTGGAAAGAGAGAAAAATAAAAGTCAACAAAACCTAAACGGGACTAAAGCCTCATCAACGGATAGAAAAGCTTTCAGCGGGGAAGCAGTGACAGAAGCCGGACCTTCCACCTTCTGCACCCCACAACAACCCTGAGTCCATGCTCCTAGAAGGTTAAAGAATAGGAAAGCCATCAGGGGAGGGGTTGGGATACGGGGGTCTGGTGGTGGGAATTGTGTGAAGTTGTACCCCTTTTATCCTATGGTTTTGTCAATGTTTCCTTTTTATAAATAAAAAATTAAAAAAAGAAAAGCTTTGAGTGTATCACTACAGTCTCTTGTACACTTTTATTTAATTTTAAATATTTATTTTGACAAGAGAGACAAATCACAGCACTGCTCTGCTCTGGTGTGTGTGTATGTGTGTGGTGCCAATGAACAAACTGGGGGTCTTGCTCATGTAAGTCCTGCGCTAAGCCCCTGAGCATCTCCTTAGCTCTAATGCATCTAACACGTCAAAGACAACTTCCAATTTCGTGGAACTTGGTCTAGGGAATGAGTGAAGTGTGATCTGGTATAATGCAACTTGAAATAAAAGTGGAATCTCACTACCCTTAAGTGTTATGTCTGCTTTTATCTGCCACCATCATTTGAACATGGGCCTCTCCTCTCTCTGTCTAGGTGAGCAGACAAGCTGGTGTAACCAACCTGCTGGGAGCGGGAACTCAGCCTCTGAGATCACTATACTCAGAGTAAACAACAATTACCCAAATTTCTTACCCAATGAGGTGTTCTTCTGCTCAGCGGAACGTTCTAGCTACTTTCAGGTTAACAATAAATAGTTCTCTTTTAGCCCTTGTTAATTTATTTCTCTAAACTGGGTCATACACACTCCCACCTCAATAAGTAAACATCATATCCAAAACTTCGACCTTCTCTCTGCTGATTCAGAGTTGAGCTCTGCCTCTACACCAACTGGATGCATAAGTATCACCCACACTAGCGAGACTGGCTGAGGCAGGTTTGATAGAGACCCACAGGATAATATACTTCGGGGAGTTTCCCCGCTAAATGTATTTATTGTTCATATATAAGTCATGTGCATTGGGGGAGGGCAAGGTGTGTGTGTGTGTGTGTGTGTGTGTGTGTGTGTGTGTGTGTGTGTGATTTTCTTTGATAAACTGATTTTTAGGGGGGAAAAGGCAGCCCACTAAGTTTATTAAGGGTGTTGTCTTTAAGACTGGGTGGTAGTACACACAGTAGAGTGCACACATTACCATGCACAAAGACCAGGGTTCAAACCCTTGGTTTCCACCTGCAGAGGGGAAGTTTCACAAGTGGTAAAGCAGTGCTGCAGATCTCTCTCTGTTTGTCTGTCTGTCTGTCTGTCTCTTTTGCTTTCTCTGTCTCTCTGTCCTTCACTATATCCCTTTCTCCTCTCAATTTTCTCTGTCTTTATCCAAAATAAATATGAAACATTAAAAAAATAGAATGAGTAAATAAATAAACTATAAAAAAGGTTTTGATTTCACTTACATTCTAAAATATTTATTAGACATGCGAGAGGGAGTTTCACCTCGGACACAGAGAGAGAGAGAAGCAAACAGGAGCATCACTCTAGTACACACGACCCTGGGGACCTCAGGCTAGTAAGTCTGATGACAGACCAACTGAGCCATCTTCTCAGTCATCTTCAATTTTCCTCAACTGTAGGATGTGTAACGTCCTAAGGGAGACACGAGTGTCCGGGCAAGCATTCCAGAATACATTTTTGCATCTAATAGCAAACATTGCCTACAGAGGGGTAGAAGAAACTCAACTGTGCCTACCAGTTCTCCAGCTGAACCCTTTCAGAGCTACTTCTACATCTAAATAAAAAAGGGTGGCAGGTGAGCAGAGTTCATCGACAACACAGAAATGTTTAAGAATAATACAGAGATTCCATTACACACCTATGAGAACGGCCAAATAACAGCAAAACAGGAAAGAAAAATTGTTGGCAAGGATGTGCAGAAAGAGGAACTCCATTACATGCTGGTGGGCATGCAAACAGGTCCAGCTAGTGTGGAGAATCCTTGAGCAAATACAAATCAAAATACCTGATGATCCAGCAGTTCCACTCACTCATGGGTATTGATCCCAAAGACATGAAAACACTCATTTGAAGGGACATATGCACCTCATGTTCACAGCTGTATTCTGTACAATAGCTAAAATATACAGAAGAAACCTAAATGCCCATCTTTATCAAACAGATGACTGGTGAAAGAAGTTATGGGAGGGGCCAGGCTGTGGCACACCTGGTTAAGTGCTCACATTACAGTGTGCAAGGACCCAGGTTGAAAATCCTGGTCCCTACCTGAGGAAGGAAAGCTTCATGAGTGGTGAAGCAGGGCTGCAGGTGTCTCTTTGTCTTTTCCCTTCTCTACCTCTTCCTCCCCTCTCAATTTCTTTCCATCTCTGTCCAATAATAAGTAAAAATATAATTAAAAAACAGTTTGTAAAAAAAAAAAGAAATATGGGACATCCACTCAAGGGAGTACTACTTGGCAATTTTATTTTTTATTTTAGAATTTTTAAATATTTATTTTCCCTTTTGTTGCCCTTGTTGTTGTTGATGTTGTCGTTGTTGGATAGGACAGAGAGAAATGGAAAGAGGAGGGGAAGACAGAGGGGGGAGAGAAAGACAGACACCTGCAGACCTGCTTCACTGCCTGTGAAGCGACTCCCCTGCAGGTGGGGAGCCAGGGGGCTAGACCCGGGATCCTTATGCCAGTCCTTGCGCTTTGCGCCATGTGCGCTTAACCCACTGTGCTACAGCCAGACTCCCTGCTTGGTAATTTTAAACGATGATATTGTATCCTTCTGCACAAAAATCAATGAAACTGGAGATGATCATGTTTAGTTGTTCAGTGCAGTAAGAGAAGAAGTGAAAGACCAGATGGTTTCGTTCATGTGTGGCATCTAGAGAACTGAAACATACAAACTTGAAAAAACAAAAAAAAGTAGGCAACCTTGGGAGAACTATGGTGGCTGTCCTTCAAAAAATAATGCAGACCTAGACAGATGTGCAGACCTAGACAGATGTGCAGACGCCTGAGAAGGAAATGAAGCTGGGAAAACAGAGTGTACCTTAATAGTTTTTGCAATTTGTACCCATAATGATTTGCCCTTTGAAAGAGGAAGCTAAAGGTTAATAATAGGGGACTGCAGATAAAAGCCAACATTCTAGCCCCAGACCTAAATTATACAATCAGGAATAGAGCACGTGGACTGTACATCAAATACATCTCGTGTTCTGGCAGACTATGAAAAAAACCAAAACTCTGATGTTTGATGTAGGCCTTTGTTTATATAATGCACCCAGCCATGACTGCCAAACATAATAATTAAATGTCTTAACAAGTGAGAAATCCTGCCAGAATATGTAATTTGAGGGGGATAAATAAGCAGAGTTCAGATGTAGCAGAAAATGCTGATCTGTTTATTGCACACTACCCAGAAGCAGATGCTCAAACTGTAAACCTACCTGCAGGAATATTAAAAGACAAAAGAGATGGTTAGAAAGGGGCTCGCTTTGGACTGAATTTTTTTTTTAAATCAATAAACAGAGCTCTTTTCTTCCCACCTGAACTTGAAATGAGGAGTTTGTAACCGTCCTTTCATCAGGAAATTCAACTTTGTAAGAACTATGGTGGTTATGGGCAGGGGAGGGAAGTGAGAACACAGAACTTTGGTCATGGCTATGGAATGTCATCTTGTAAACCTTTAGGAAACCATTCTTAATAAGAACTTTAAAAACAGAGACCTGTATAGAAATGAAGTGAAACATCTATAAAGAAAGACCAAGTCATCATTTTCCCCAGACAATATTCATTTTTTGAATTATCAGTTGAGAACTCATTCAGTGTAACTGTCAAGTCTTCTCCTGGAGGAGCAAGAGACTAGTAGATTAATAATAATTTTTTAGACCATAGTAAAGGAGTGCTAGTATATTGTTTCTTTGTTTTCTTTTCATTATTATTATTATTTTAATTTACCAGACCACTGCTCAACTCTGGCATCTGGTGGTGCTGGGGATTGAGCCTGGGATTTTGGAGCCTCAGGCAGGAATGCTTATCTGCATAATCACTATACTATCTCCCCAGCCCTGCTATTTCTTTTTGTACAATAAAAATAGGGTATTCTAGCACCTTATATTAAAATATTTAATCTATAATCTGAGCACCACCAATAACCAGAGCTGGGTGGTACTCTTGTGAAAAAGAAAAAAGAAAATCAATTTTTCATATTCATTAATTTTTTCTTTTCTTTTTTTTTTCTAGATTTTCTACCCCATCCCCACACTTTATTGAGGTACTAATTGTTAACAGGACAGCTGTGGACATACTGGCACAACCTTTCATCTCCCCACAATAGGTGTCTTTCATATTCATCAATTTGTCAATGTTTTCATATTACTGAAAATATTTCTTTGAATACACCTTATGTATTGGAATCAACTTAAAAAGATCTTATTTTGATGAAAGAGATACAGAGGCAAAGACAGACAGATAAGATAGACCCCAGAGCATGGCTCAGCTCTGATTTATGGTACTGCTGGGAGCTGAACCTGGGGGCCTGGGAATCTCAGGCAAGAGAAAATATTTTTGCAGAGCCACTATGCTGTCTCCACAGCCCTATTGTAGTTAACATACTGTAGATAAAGTTGACCCCTGAGCAAGCTGGAGGTTGGAAATCCATGTACAACTTTTGACCCATCTCCCCCTCCAAACTCGACCATGGCCACCCCTTGGTATGAGGGTGGGTTGGTTTTAGGATCCAAGAATTAAAGCATGATCAAGTTTATCAACAGATTTCTCACCCACAGATTCAAGAAATTGACATTTGTGGCTGATTGACTCTAAAATGCATAACCTGGGGATATGAGTACATTTATTGGAAAAAAAAATTCCATATGCAAGTCAGTCGTCCTAGTTCAAACCCTAGTTGCTCAAGGGTCAACTGTACATTACTTGCAAATAATCTGACACACATATTTATGTATTAAATAGTTTATACTGAGGGTGAGGAGATAGCATTGTGGTATGAGCAACAGATGTTCAGGCTGGAACTACTAGGTTTAATCTCCAGCACCACCATCAGCCAGAGCTGAGCAGTGCTCTGGTAAAACAAAACAAAACAAAACAAAACAAAACAAAACAGAACAAAACAAAACAAAACAAAACACAGTTCATATTGATTTTACTACAAATGTCAAAACAATAATCCATATTCTTTTTAAAAGTTTTCTGACCTTACCTATATGTTATTATTGGTAAAAACACAGCATCAATTTGGTGTAGGTTTACAGTTAAGATGAGAAGCTAACTTGTTCTTTTCCAAGAGCTCAACTTCTTTAAAAATTTTTCTTATTATCTTTATTTATTGGATAGAGATAGCCAGAAATTGAGAGGAAGGGGGAGATAGATAGATAGATAGATAGACAGACAGACACCTGCAACACGGCTTCACCACTTGTGAAACTTTCCCCATGCAGGTGGAAACCAGGGGCTTGAACCTGGGTCCTTGCACCACCTGGCTCCAGGTTCAACTTCTAAGACAATTAGAAAATCATCCTTAATTGCGATGATCATTCATCTTTAGGAACAAACAATATATATGTCCTGTGAGGCTCCCCCCACCCCCCACCACCCACCCCCTTGGAACAAAGGAGAAAACAGAGGAGGCAGCAGTAATTTCAAAGCACCTATTAACATTAATTGATTCATAGGAAGCCAGGCTCTGATTTTTCTCCCTGGCATAGTGATAACCCAAGCAGAGGGAAGCCTTACACAAAGTATAAAAGGTTAGATAAGTAAAAGACATGTCTAGGTGAAGACTAGTGGCATCATTCTCTCTTTCCATTACCCAATAGTGGATCCCTGATTACATCACAACTTGTGTGCTCTGGAGGGTCATTTCAAGCTTCAAGGGTTCTCTAGTCCAAGGGACTTTGCGGTTTGCATTAGCAAGCAAAAGGCTCTTAACTGGTTTCTCTTTTCCTCCAATTATTATTATTATTTATTATTATTATTATTATTTTCCCTCCAGGCTTATTGCTGGGGCTCGTTGCCTGCACCATGAACCCACTGTTCCTGGAGGCCATTTTTTCCCCTTTAGTTGCCCTTGTTGTTTTATCGTTGTTGTGATTATTATTTTGTTGTTATTGATGTCGTCGTCATTGCATAGGACAGAGAGAAGCGGAGTGAGGAAGGGAAAAGAGAAGGGAAGAGAAAGACAGACAATGCTCGAACCCATATCCTTGCTGGTCCTTATGCTTCCCACCATGTCCTCTTAACCCGCTGTGCTACCACCCGACTCTTTTCCTCTACTCTTATCAAGTTGTCCCTCACCCAAGGGCCAGAGTAAATCTTTAAAAAACTGAACTGGGGGCCCGGGAGATAGCTGAGCAATGGAGCTCGAATTGATGGACTATCGTATGTACATGAGATATAAAAGTAAAGACACCTGAAAACAACAGCTGGATTGCACCCCCCCTTCTTTAAATCTTTAAGTAAATTCTCATTGCATTTTGTGGGGGGAAAAAAGGGCAGGGGAGACAGCATAATGATTATGCAGATAGATTCTCATGTCTGAGGCTTCAAAAGTCTCAGGTTCAATCCCTCAAATCACCATAAATCAGAGGTGGGAAGTGCTCTGGTGGGGCAAAACACACACACACACACACACACACACACACACACACACACACACACACACACCACCACCACCACCAACAACAACAACACCAACAACACCACCACCACCACCACCACCAACAACAACAACAACATAAAAAAATATAGTCCCCTTAACATGGACTGCAAAAGTTCTACAAACTGGAGTCTCCTTATCTATTTCTCCAAGGCCATGCATGCAGGCCATTGTCCCACTGACTCCCTGTTACTAGCTTTTCGTCTCTAGTTTTTTATTCCCTTGGTTTGACTTCCCTTCCTTCCTTCTCCTCTCTCCTTCTCTTTATAGCCACCAAGGTGGTCAATGGGGCTTGGTGCCTGCACAATGAATCCACTTTTTTTTTTTTTTTCTTTTCTTCTTTCCTGGATAGGACAGAGAGAGAGATTGAGGGGGTAAATGAGAGACAGAGAGGAAGAAAGAGAGATACCCACAGACCTACTTCACTTCTTATGAAGTTTTCCCCTGCAGGTGGGGGGACTGGGGGCTTAAACCTGGGTCCTTGCACATGGTAATGTGTGTAATTAACCAGATGCATCACTGCCTGCCCCCCCTTAATCCTCCTCTTCCTCCTACCCTTTCTGCCTGCTCTCTTTCTTTCCCTTCCCCTCCCCTCCCCTCCCTTCCCCCCTCCCCCGTTTGCTTTGCCTTTCCTTCCCTTCCCTTCCCTTCTCTTTCTTTTTCTTATCTTTTCTTTTCTTTTCTTTTTTTTTTTTTTTTTTTTTTACCATAGCACTGCTCAGTTCTGGCTTGTGTGGGGGATTGAACCTGGGAGTTTAGAGCCTCAGGTATGAGAGTAACTTTGCATAACCATTATGATATCTACCCACACCCTGCCCCTTCCCTCTCTTTCTTCCCCTCTTCCTTTCTCCTTCCTTCCTTCCTTCCTTCCTTCCTTCCTTCCTTCCTTCCTTCCTTCCTTCCTTCCCATCCAACTGTCTGAACTTCAGAATGGCCTTTCTCAATCTCTTATCAATAAAATTCCAGCCATTTAGGAGAACCCTGTCCTCCCTTCTCATGAAACTCATACAAATTGTAGTTAGACACTTATGAGGCTTATTAAAATAGTGATTTGGCACTAATAGAGTACAGTTTTCCGTTGCTGAATCACTTCTATTTTATTTTATTTTACTTATTTTTGCCAGGGCATTACTACACCAAGCTAACTTGTTCAGATAGAGAGACAAAGACAGAGCTAGAGGAAGACAAAGCTAGACATCATGGCACTTAAATGTCCTCCAGTGTAGGGGGCCCAGATTGGGACCATGTCCACTGCCTGACACAGCAGGCATGTCTCCAGGTGACCTGTTTTGCCAGTTCTCATTTCTGTTTTGAAGGCCTCAATTTTAAAGGTCTTCTCAACATCCACCGTGGCGACTGGTGTATGGAACCCTTCCAGAAATGTTGTCGGCAAGCAAGTTAGGTACAGAGAGACTCCCACCTGACCAATTCCTCAGCGTCTTGGGTTCTGGTTTCTGCTTTGTTCTCCTTAAGGGAGCATTCTCTAGGACAGAGGAAAATAGGGGACATAAGAGTTGTCACAATTTCCTTCAGTCAGATGAGCTACAGTTTGGGGTCAACAGCTAATAAGGTCCCTAGACAGGGAACACTTGTGTTACCAATGTATTCTCATCACTCCTAAGATAATCAGGGAACCCCAAACTTTTTAGGAGAAATACAAGAATGTGAAGACATATTTTACAACCGTAAGCATGAGCGCTGATGCGCTGGGATGCTTCTAGGTTCCTTTTCACACCCCACCCCCCACTGACAGAAGGGTCTGTGCTTGGTGGGATGTGCACAGCAGGTGGCCTGGCCATACTCCCTCACGCTGATATTCTAGAAGAGTCTTCCAGTTCTATGCTTTTCTACTGGACTAACCTTTGTTACAAACCCAACATTCCATACACACACACACACACACACACACACACACACACACACACCTTTTTTTTTGGGTCACTATGGCTCTCAGTGGAGTTTGTTGATGCCTGCACAATTCCCCTGCTTCCTGTGACCATCATTTTCTTTTAGATAAAGACAAAGGAAGAGAGGGAGAGAGAGACAGAGAGATAAGAAGAGAGACACCATAGCCCACTTGTGTGGCCTTTCTCCTGCAGGCACTTCCATGTGGTAGCTGGGGGCTTGAACTTAGGACCTCACACATGGCCACGTGTGTACCCACCTCCCAGCTCCCTCTACATGTCTTTAATCATGATTAACTAGATCAGATTACTTATAAGGCACATAAAGTTAAACATCAGTGAGATGCTATGAAAATACAATCTAGGGCCAGGCAGTGCCGCACCTGGTTGAGTGCTCATGTTTTCATGTACAAGGATCCAGGTTCAAGCCCTGCAAGGTCCCCACCTGCAAGGGAAAGCTTTCTGAACAAAGAAGTAGTGCTACAGGTGTCTCTCCTTCTTTCTCTCCCTTTCCCTCTTCCTTCTCAAGTTCCTTGTTTCTATCCAATAAATAATGAATAAATAAAATATTTAAAAAGAAAGAAATAAAGAAAATACAACCACCTGTCGTCACCTCTATCAGAACCCCCCCCCCCCAACACACACAATTTTGGAAAACTGGTTTCTTGTACTTATTGCCTTTGAAAAATAACATATGTAAAAATGTTGCGTCAGATTTCTCTCCTGATATTTCTATCAAATCGATGGGGTTTATGAAGAAAAAACAAACATCGATTGCATTGACTGAACAGAGACAAAAAATTAATAAAATCCCTCTTTTCCTTAATACCAAAGTCACTTAGTAATCCCAAGAATGGCCTCAAACGGAAATGGGAGTTGCTACACTTTAAGGTCAAAAGCCACGTCAGTGCATTGCCAGCCCTAGATGACCATTGGCAAGAAGTGACGGAGTTAAGACTCATTCCTGGCAATTATTTCATGGGGCTCTACTGAATGGAGCTAAAGAGATGATCCAAGTAACCCTGACTTCAAGTCTGGAATCAAAAAACCAACTTGGGTCTGGCCTGGGGAGATAGCATAATGGTTCTGCAAAAGATAATCATGCCTGAAGCTCTGAGATCCTAGGTTCAATCCCCAGTGCCACCATAAGCCAGAGCTGAGCAGTGTTCTGTTCTTTCTCTTTCTGTACCTTTCTCTCTGCATCTCCCCCATTAAAATAAGTCAATAAAATAGTTTTTTTTAAAAAAGTAATAATTTAGGCCAAAATCCACCCCAGTAAGCATCTTCTGATTTTATAAATTAGAATTAATTTTCCCAATTCTGCTCAAGCAGAACTGTCTGCCAGAGGAGCTGGAGGTGGTTGTGTATTTAGTAAAATGCACAAGTTACCATGCTTGAGGGCTTGGGTTCAAGTCCTGGCCCCCATCTGCTGGGGAGGAAGCTTCAGGAGTGGTAGAGTAGTGCTGCTGGTGTCTCTCCTTCTCTCTCTGTCTCTGTCTCTCACCCTCTATTAAAAAGGAAGAAAAGGGGGAGATGGCTAATTGTATAGACAGAGTCCCAACAATAACCTTGGTGGAAGAAGAAACAAACAAACACAAGGAAGACAGGCAGCAGAGTAGGGGAGAGTATGCAGCCTGTTAGGTGTTCAAGCACTATCCCAGAAGCGTCTTCAGAAGCCCTGCCACCAGGCACAAGCTCTATTCCTTCTCACTGGTCCCATTCCCTGTGTATAACACAGATACACTCCAGTCTCCACAGTGATTAGCCTTGATGGATTTCTTCCCCTTTTTGATGAGTACCTCTATGTCTAGACTCTCCCTTTATCTCTCCTGAATCCACAGTACAGCTGTGCAAATGTTTGAGTTACAGGGGAAAATAATGAACACTGCTGCTAACTAACAGAGATCTTACTTAGCCCTCCCACCTTGCTAGATGGAGAGCGACTAAGCAGTCCTGAGGAGAAGGCTTACATGTAAATGTTTGACAATGTACAATCCAAGAGGTTGTACAGTGGATAAAACACTGGATTCTCAAATAAGAGGTCCTGAGTTCAATCCTCGGCACTGTGTGTGCCCAAGAGGGGCTTTGGTTCTCTCTCTCTCTCTCTCTTGCCCTTTCTCAATAATAAGACAAATCTTTATTTTATTTACTTACTTATATTCTTTCTTTCTTTTCCTTCTTTCCTTCCTTCCTTCCTACCTTCCTTCCTCCCTCCCTCCCTTCCTTATTTCCTCTCCCTCTCTCCCCCCTTTCTTTCTTTTGCCTCCAATGTTATCACTGGAGCTCCAGTGCCTGCACTAAGAATTCACTGTTCCCAGCGGCCATTTTTACCATTGTATTGGATAAGACAGAGAGAAATTAAGAGAGGAGGGGGAGATAGAGATAGATAGACAGACAGACAGAGAGACACTTGCAGACCTGCTTTAATACTTGTAAAGCATCCTCCCCTGCAGGTGGGGAGCCAGAGGCTCAAATCGGGATCCTTGTGTGGGTCCTTGCATTTTGTACTATGTGTGCTTAACCAGGTACACCACTGCCTGGTCCTTAATTATTTTTTTATTTTGACAGAAAGAGAGATAAATAGGGAGACAGATGGGGAAAGGGAGAGAGAAAGAAAAAAAAATGAACATCTGCAGGCTACTCCACTGATTGGGAAACCCTCCCAACCCCTGCTGCAGATGGGTGACCAGGGGCTTGAACCTGGATCCTTGAGCACAGTAACATATGTGCTTAACTGTTTGCACCACCTGTCCAGCCTCCATAAGTAAATCTTCAAAAGAATAAGTGTGCAATCATGAAACAGTATTAACAATCACTTTGTCTCATCATTGCTTAAAAAATGCAAAAATGCCAGAGAGAAGCTATGTAAAATCTACAACCCCACCCTCATTTTATTTACAATTTAAGATCAAATTAGACTAATTCTGGTTTGCAAACTTTTTTTTCTTGTACCAAGTAAGTGAGCCGACCAGAGGACATCATCAAAAGACTCAGATACTTTTCCCCACTGAGCAACACATCAGCATTTAAATCAGTGGAGTAACTCACAGTTTTCAAAGCTACAGATTCGAGTTCTCCCCCAAACAATCAACTTTACTTCATGGATGACACACAAAGTTAGTCTGCCGTTGATGCTCTTTGTGGAAGTATTTTAGGTCAGGCACAATTAGCAACACCGAAGCCCAGCTGACTGGAATGTTCCACTCTCCCTTGGTCATCTGCCAGCCCAGCTCCATGGCAACCCAAGAGCCCCACCAGATCACAAAGAGTTCAGCCCTCCCGAATGGCTTCAGACAACCCAATAATAGAAACTCGGCTCACTACGTGGACTGCTTCTCAAGTGGGCCGTTTCATTTTATCATAGAAGAGCTCAAAATATAATCCACATCCCGAAAATTGACAAAAGGAATTGTTGGCTCTCAAAGAAAGCCATTACCCTCTTTGCTTCTTCTTAGAACTGGACTAGAAGGAGTTGAAAAATATTTCAGAGAATCATAAAGAACAAAGTCACTTTGCCCTTGGTTTAGAAGGTGTTACAGTGGTTTCAGGATCCTATGATAGTTAGCCAGTATTGTGTGTCTTTTCTTGGTAAATGCCATCAACAATGAGGGCCTCATTTCTCTCTGATTAAGTGCCAAGACACAGCAAGATATGGACCCAGGAAGCCTTCCTTAATTCGCAGAAACCTGTCACATATCAGAAATCAGTTAGAAAAAAAATACAAAAACAGCCAGCAGGCTTCTGAATCAACCTTCACTCATCTTTTCCTAAAAAGACCTACTTACAGGTGAGTATCCTTTTTTTTTTCATTGTTGTAATTATTGTTTTTATTGATGTCGTCGTTGTTGGATAGGACAGAGAGAAATTGAGAGAGGAGGGGAAGACAGAGAGGGGGAGAGAAAGACAGATACCTGCAGACCTGCTTCACCGCCTGTGAAGTGACTCCCCTGCAGGTGGGGAGCCGGGGGCTCGAACTGGGATCCTTATGCTTTGCACCACGTGTGCTTAACCTGCTGCGCTACTGCCCGACTCCCATAGGTGAGTATTCTAATCCCTCTTTTTAAAAAACAATTATTTACTATTGGATAGAGACAGAGAGGAATTGAGAAAGGAGAGGGAGGTAAAGGGGGAAAAAGATAGAGATACCTGAAGCTCTACTCCACCACTCATGAAGCTTTTCCCCTACAGGCGGGGGCCTGGGCTTTGAACCCTGGCCCTTGTGCACTGTAACATGTGTGCTTAACCAGGTGTGCCACCATCTGGCCCCTCTAGACCCTCTTCCAACAAGTCCGTCTTCAAATAGATCTGCTCTTGATGTCTTTTTAGACACACATCTATCACACATAGGCGAGAGGTCTCGAAACCTTCATGCTTGTTGACTCAAATCTTTTCAAGGAAGCCGTAGCAAGTAAGACAGTGCTTTCGCTTGTTATTATTATTGGTGGAGTTAATAGTCACCTTGGGCTGAAGGAGCCTCTACTCTGCTTTTCACCACTTATTCCTTTTCATTCTTCATTATTCATTATTTCTAAAATTCTAAGCAATGCACAGGTCACCAGCAAAGCCGTGTGCTAGATTTCTCCCTACGTAAGTTGAGTGCGGGAAACTCTACTTGTATGAATATTGTTGAACCACATCTGTCGCAAATAGGAAATACTAGGCTGAGAGGAACACAAAGTTGATTCTACTTGAGAGGTTGTTCGGTGATTATGGACCACAAACCACTCTTTCAGGATACTTTTACTATATGAAGTTGCATGCAACAAGCAGAGAACCATTCTACCTTCTGCTCAACCCCTATTTGTGTTTAAGATGGTATAACACTGTCACTTACAGATTTGTTAAAAACACAAGACTCTGTGGAATAGATAACAGAATCAAGCAGCCTTCTTAGAATTTCTAAGGTTCTCAGACAGGAGAACTTACACTCAGAAAACTCACCAAGGTGGAAAACTTGAATGTTCTATTTCGTGTCTAAGAAACCCAAAGTTGAGACTGGCTTTTACAAAGTGGTAGGGCAGAGGCCGGGTGGTGGCACACTTGGTTGAGCACACATGTTACAATGTGCAAGGACCTAGGTTCAAACCTCCGGTCCCTACCTGCAGGGGGAAAGCTTCACAAATGGTGAGCAGTGCTACAAGCGTCTCTCTCCCTCTCTGTCACCCCCTACCCTCTCAATTTCTGGCTGTCTCTTTCCAATAATTTAAAAAGATTTTTAATAAGTGGTAGGGCATTAAACTGAGTCCCACAGGACAACCCTCCTCCCACTGTAAGAATCTAGAGTTTCATTATTCTCATACTCACTTCTACATGTTCAGGAAGGGCCAGCAGCAAGTAGAGCATGTCCTCAAAGACTGCAGGTAAACAACTGCTTATTGCTACAGGAAATCTGTTCTGGGTTCCAATAGTACACAATGCTACCAGCTCTATGAACTATTATTATTATTGTTATTATTTGATAGATGATGAGAAACAGAGACAGAGAAGGAGGGAGGGAGAGAGAGAGAGACAGAGAGAGAGGAAAGATACTTGCAACACTGTTCTACCATTTGTGAAGCTTGCAAGTGGGAACTGGGGCATCTGAACCCAGTTCCTTGAAAATGAAGGAAGGAAGTAGGAAGGAAAGAAGGAAGGAAGGAAGGAAGGAAGGAACCCACCCCTATCCTCACAGCTGTACTATTCACACTCTCCAAGATAAAGAAGTAATGTAAAATGCCCAAGGGCAGATGGCTGAGTAAGAAAGTTATGTGATATGTATTCTGTGGAACATTCTCTGAAATTATTTACAAAAATTGATGAGACTATCCTTTGGAACAAAGTGGATGGAACACAGGAAGTGATTATACTGAGTGAAATGAATAAAAGAGGGGGAGGACAACTCCTGGATGCTTTCACTCACACGGGGACTACAGATGACTAAAACACATGGGCTTAAAAAAAAAAGTGGAAGCTAGACCTCCTTTGGGGCTCCGTGGTAACGATGGTCACTTGGGGGTGGGGTAAGGAACAGAACTTTGCTGAAGGGTGTGGTGACTTAAACACACGCACCAGCACGCGTGTGAAATATACTCCTGCAATCTGACAATTCTGTAAAACAAACAGCCCGTTAGGCCACTAATAGAAATAGAGAAGGAAAAGAACAAACGTGCATTTACAAGAGTTGAGGGGAAGATGTCAAGAGACGAGGCCAGCCCTGACGGGGCAAGCTGCCACAAGCCCCGTACACTTGACAGCAGGCCCCTGACATAATTAACTCACTAAGTTCAGAAAAAACAGAGAGAAAGAGAATCCAGTTCTTCCACTCCAACCTGGGCTTCGGGGTGTGTGTGTGTGTGTGTGTGTGTGTGTGTGTGTGTGTGTGTGTGTGTGTGTGTGTGTAGGGGGAATTGAGGTCTGGGAGATAGATCACCTGCTAGTGAGTCTACAAGGCTCTGGGTTCGAGACCCAGCACCACATAGGGGTTCCATGGATGAAGAGATGCTGTGCTGTCTCTCCTCTCTCTGTCTCTCGGTGTCATCTCTCTCTTCATCCATCTCTTTTTCTCAAAAAAATGAAGAAGCAAACACTGGACTGGGGAGGCCTCGCAAAGCTGGTTTCACGCATGAACAAGTTCTTGGCGCATTCCCCAGTGAAGGCACCAGGGGTCAGGAGGAGCTCATCAGGAAGGGCGCTCGCTCTGCCAGGCACGAGGACCCAGACTTGTGGTCCCGGAATCTCAGGGAGCACCACGCCTGGCATCAGGGGAAGCTCCATCAGTGGTGGAGCAGTGTCTTGGTGTCTTTCATTCATTTATTTAATTTTGTCTCCAGGGTTATTGCTGGGGCTCAGTGCCTGCACTATGAATCCACTGCTCCTGGAGGGTATTTTTTCCCTTTTGTTGCCCTTGTTGTTATTACTACTGCTGTTGTTACTGCTCTTGTGGTTGTTGGATAGGACAGAGAGAAATTGAGTGAGGAGAGGAAAACAGAGATGGGGAGAGAAAGATAAGACACCTGCAGATCTGCTTCACCACCCGTGAAGTGAACCCCCTACAAGTGGAGAGCCAAGGGTTCAAACCGGGATCCTTATGCTAGTCAGTGCGCTTCACACGATGTGTGCTTAACCTGCTGTGTTACCACCCGCCCTCCTCTTGGTGTCTTTCATTTTCTCTCTGTCTATTTCTAACTGAAATTGAAAGGGGAAAAAATGTCTGCTGGATGTAATAATCTTGTAAGCAGAAGATCCTGATGGAGAAAGAGTGGGGGAAGGTGGGGAAAAGGGAATGAGGGAAGGAGAGAAGGAGGGAAAGAAAGAAAGGGGAAGAGAAAGACACCAAATGCTGAGTTGTACTTCTCAATTTCTCTTTGTCCTATCCAATAAAAATGGAAAAAATGGAGCTGTGAATTTTTTTTTCCCTCCAGGATTATTGCTGGGCTCGGTGCCTGCACCATGAATCCACCGCTCCTGGAGGCCATCCCCCCCCCCTTTTGTTGCCCTTATTGTTGTAGCCTCGTTGTGGCTATTATTATTGCCATTGTTGATGTTGTTCGTTGTTGGATAGGACAGAGAGAAATGGAGAGAGGAGGGGAGGATAGAGAGGGGGAGAGAAAGATAGACACCTGCAGACCTGCTTCACTGCCTGTGAAGTGACTCCCCTGCAGGTGGGGAGCCAGGGGTTCGAACCAGGATCCTTACGCCGGTCCCTGCGCTTTGTGCCACATGTGCTTAACCCACTGCGCCACCACCCGACCCCTGGAGCTGTGAATTTGTAGTGCAAGCACTGAGGCCCAGAAACCACCCTGGAGGTAAAAAGAGAGAAAGAGAGAGAGAGAGAGACAGAGAGAGAGAGAAAGAGAGAAAGAGAGAGAGAGAAAGAAAGAAGGAAAGACACCTGAAGAACTGCCCCACTGCTTGTGAAGCCACCTTCCCATCCTCCCCCTCCCACTGCAGGTGGGAGCTGAGACTTGAACCTGGGTCCTCAGGCATGGCAACCTGTGTACACTAGCAGGCAAACCACCACCCAGTCCATGGTACAAAAGTTTAAAGAAAAAGTGACTTGAGAGGTAACTGGGAGATCCGTCATTAGAAATATGCAAAAAAAAAAGTTAGAAATAAGGCAGGAGATTAAGATAAGGGAAACCAGAAATAATGCAGTTCTTTGACACAGAATGTGGCTGTCATGCAGTCCACCTGTGAAGACCTGTGAGATTGCTAAGCTCTCTTTCCCTGGAATGGTCCTGCTTTTGGAATGTACATGTACATATACATACACATACACATACACATACACATATCAGGCTCCACTTTTTCTGAGACAAATACTATTCAAAGAAAATATTCTACTTAATGCAGGGCTTAGGATCAAACGAAGCTCGCAGTATCTGGATTTGAGAACACAATGATTGTTTTAATACCCGACTTGGCTGGGGAACGTCGTTGTCACAAGCACAATCTCCTTCCAGAGCAGGCTTTCCTGATGGCATGGAGAAGTCAGGCAATAACAGAGATTTTTGTAAGTTTGTGTAGTACAGAAAAACGCAAAGGAAGTCAGGATGGCTGGGATCTGGGAGCAGAGAGGGAGGAGAGGCCAAGGAAAAGGAGGGTAGCTTCATGGTAGAGCAGTGTTTTCTCTCTCCTTATCTATCTTGTCTTCCCCTCTCAACTTCTCTCTATCCCATCAAATAAAAGAAAGAAAAAGAAATTTGGCCATCCTGCAGGCACTGAACTCAGCGATCACCCTGGTGGCAAGAAGGAGGAGGAGGGGGAAGGAAGGGGGGTGGAGGAAGAGAAATTATTAAATGGTACTAGATGAGAGTCGGCCTAACAATCCTGGTTCGAGCCCCGGCTCCCCACCTGCAAGGGAGTCTTTTCACAAGTGGTGAAACAAGTCTGCAGGTGTCAATCTTTTTTTCTCCCTCTCTGTCTTCCCCTCCTCTTTCCATTTATCTCTGTCCTATCCAAATAGCAATGACATCAATAACAACAATAATAGCTACAACAATAAAACAACAAGGGCAACAAAAGGGAATAAATAAATATTAAAAAATCTTTTAACAAATAAATAAATGGTACTAGATTGGAGCTCACTGGACAGTAAACCAAGGAAACTTCCCCATCAGAATTGTGAGTGGCTGTAAGCCACCCTTTGTTTATCCTGGGGTCAGTGATGTGTCTCAGCGCTTCAAGATGCCCCACAAGCTTTACCCATGGAGCAAGCAGATTGCCTCAGGGGAGCGCCAAGGATGAGAGCCCCTCCCCAACAAACAGTAGGACCAAGAGAGTTACTGAGCAGCTTGATGAAGTGCACAGAGGGACTAGCAGGGCTCTGCCCTACCCATGTTCTCTCTTCCTTGGGTGACAGGTCACAGTTATGGGCTTCAACTCACATCACCATGTGGGAGGACCTGGGTTTAAGGCCTCAGTCCTCACCTACAAGGTGAGAAGCTTCACAAGTGGTGAAGCAGTGCTGCAGAGGTGTGTGTGTGTGTGTGTGTGTGTGTGTGTGTGTGTGTGTGTGTGTGTTCTGTCTCTCCCTGCAGGGATAAGCTTCATTAGCAATGAAGCAATGCTGTAGATCCTATCCAATCCGATCCTTTCTGTCTATTTTCTTTCCTCTAGGGTTAATACTGGGGCTTGGTGTAGGCACTATGAATTTACCAATTCTGACATCTACTTTTTCCTTTCCTTTCTTTCTTTCTTTTTTTTTTTTTCATTCTATTTGATAGGACAGGGAGAAATTGAGAGGGGGAAAGAGGGAGAAAGAGAGACACCTGTAGACTTGTTATAGTGCTTGTGAAGCGTCCCAGCTGCAGGTGGGGAGTGGGGACTGCAACCCAGGTCCTTGTGCATATTACTAGTTTTTTTTGCCTGCCCCCCTGCGGGTGTCTCTCTTTCTATCTCCCTTCTCTCAATTTTTCTGTGTCCTATCAATTAATCAATTAGTTAATTTCTCTTAAAAAAGAACCCTAGAAGGAGAGGTAGGTGGTAACGGGAAAGGTGGGGGTTATTCCATGCTTCAGCAAGTTTGGGAAACCAGCCCTAACACCTTCTTGTTGAAGACAAGCTCTTGAGGGCAGTACAGTCAAGGGTCTGGAGAAAAAGAAATTCATTCACCTTGCTTAGATCCCAAGCCTATTTGATCATGAAGTCATATTATCCCTGTTTGTTTCTGACTGAACCCCATTTCCATAATTACACAAAACTGGGAACATGGTGTCTTGAGACTCTCCTAAAGGCCAATACCAGAAACAGAACTAGTTCCTCACGCCAAAGGTCACCCCTTCATGAAAAAATAAATCCTTTAAAAATAGATTAGATCTAATTACAGAACCCAGAACTCCCTCTTTCTGTTCCCCAGAAAGAATTTTGGTCCATACTCCCAGAGGGGAGAAATATTCGGGGAAGATGACCAGATGGTTCTGAACCCCAGTTCTACTGTGACACGCGTGTTTGTGAGCAGGAATCTTTGTTTTCATGCCATCACAGAGAGACGAGAATCTGGAGAACACCAGAGGAAGTCAGATGCTGTTTCTTCTATCTGAGGGGGGAGCAGAAAAAGGAAAGATACTTGGAAGTAGCAATAGATAGAGGTATGATTTAGAAAGAAATCAAAGGCAGAGTCATAGAAGTAAGCAAAAATGGGACACACACACACACACACACACACACACACACACGTATATATCTACATCACATATTTATGACCTTGGGAGAACTATGGAAGCTTTTGCTGGAGAAAATGGGGGCACAGAACTCTGGTGGTGGGAATGGTGTGGAGTCACAACCCTATTATAATTCTGCAAGTCACTAATAAAAAAAGAAAAAAGAACTTAGGTCTTTTTACTCTCAGGAAGGGCTAGAGATCCATTGGAGTCCCTTTATCAGCTACAAGGATATTTAACAACAAAATCTCTCTCCCCTCCCCCCTTCCAGAAGAACATCTGCTTTCTGTACCAGTTGAAGATATACAGATACCTAAGAAGATTTTTTAATAAGGAATGTTTAACTGTAGCAAAATACATAGAACCTAAACTTACTCATCTTAATCATTAATTTTTTTTAAATTTTATTGAGGGGGTTAATGCACTCCAGTGTAGTCACGGTCACATGCATATGATTTCTTTATGCACCCGCCCCACATTTCTCTTTCACCCTCCTCTAGTCCCACCCCCTTTCCCAGAGTCCCTTGCTTTGATGCAACACACCATGCCCAGTTCATGTTTCACATTGTATTCTTCCTCCTGTTCCTAATTAGTAGGCCCCACTTAGAAGGGAGATCACTCAGTACTCATTCTTGTCTTTTTGGCTTATCTCAATTAATAGGATGTCTTCCAGTTGCATCCAAGATGACATAATCCAATAGTGTTAAGCACTCCACAGCACTGGGCAACCAATTTCTAGAACTCATTTAACAGGGAACTTTATTTATTGATTTTCATTGCCACCAGAATTGTCACTGGGGCTTAGTGCTGGCACTATGAATCCACCAATTCCAGCAGTTATTTTTTTTTTTCCATTCATTTTTTTTTCTTTTTCTTTTCCCCTACTATACCTGATAGAACAGAGAGAAATTCGGGTGAGGGAATAGGGGGAGAGAAAGATTAACACCTGCAGACCTGCATCACTGCTCATGAGGCCTCCTTCCCTGCAGGTAGGAGGTGGGGGCTCAAACCTGGGTCCTCATGCATGATAATTTGTGTGCTTAACTGGGTGCACCACTGCTCAGCCCCCAGGAAACATCTTCTAGTAGAGGACAGATGTCCAGTGCTTAGAGTTCAGTCTGCACATCTGTTCAAATATCATCATTTTGGTAACCACAATATTGACCTCTTTCTTTCTTTCTTTTTTTTTTTTTTAATCTGTTTTTGTTATAGAACTAGGGGAAAATTGAGAGGGGGATGGAGAGAGAAAGAGAGAGAGAGGCAGACCTGCAGCACTGTTTCACTGCCCAAGAAGCTCCCCCCGGAGTGGTTTGAACCTGGGTCCTTGCACATGGTAACATGTGTGCTCAACTGGGTGTGCCCACTACGGCCCAGCCACCCTCCTTAATTAATTTAGTTTTTAGATATGGTGCCTGGGAATGAGCTGAAAGGGCTCTCTCTGTGCATGCAAATACAAAGCAACATCCCCAGTCCAATTCTTAATACTCTGTGTACTTGGAGAGAGAAAAAGAGAGGAGGAGAAGCAAAGAAGAGACAGAGAGTGCCGGGATAGCCTGAGGGTACTTCTTCCCGAGCTAGTGCTCTCTGGGTTGGAGAGAACTCAACTGGAGCTGATCTAGGCTGCTGTGTGGGAGAGGGATCAGGAACTCGTGCTGCACCAACTTCCGCAGGAGATACACTCTGGAACTCTCGGAGCCGGAAAGCAATTTCCAAGTGTCTTTAATCAGAAGAGCAGCTGTTTTTATACTCTCCAAGTAGGGTGGAAACAGGATGTGATATAGAGAGGGTGGAGAGAAAAGTGACTGGTGAAAATCAGAGTGTGACAAAGAAGGGATCAGTGTGTGACAAGGAGGGGGTGGAGCAGGAGAGAATCCTATCATAGAACCACCAATGCCCTGGAGTGCTTTATGTAAAAGTGATTTATGTAAATAGACCAAAGCTTTGGATCAGTAAAATCCCTATATATAGGCATATGGTTAAGCAGAAGCCAGGGGGAGATGGCAACTACCCAACAAGAGAGGAGAGATAAAGGGAGAGACACTAAGTGACCACATCACCATCCAGGGACTTTCCTTAGTGCTGTCCATGGTGCTCCCCTGTGGTGTTGGGGATTGGACCCAGGAGTGCCACTCATAGTCTGGTGTTTGCTCCATCTTTAATCTCTGTGCATTAAAAATTATTTTCCTGATGCCAGCCTATCAAAAGATAATCTTGGGGGGTGTCTTGCAGTGGAAGACAGAGATTAAATAAAGCATCTCAATAACTTTTGTAAGATCCCCACATGGCATCCTGTTGTCCTGATTTCTGCCAAGAATTGCCCTGGAAGATTCTATTATTAGCAAAGTCTAGCTCAATACGTGTTATTTATTCATAATCTGCATCATTTCTGCTGTAGTCACAGTTCACTCTTCTGTTAGCAGCCTTCCAACAAATCTATCAGCCCAAAGTAAGAAAGGACCCTGGGGACAAGTAGTAGGGTCACTTAGAGGACACATGAAGGGCTTATCCCTGAGCAGGCCTCGCCTGTCTTGTTTGTACGTCTCAGGGGTATGAGTTACACCATTCAAATCCCACAAAGCCTTCAGCCTCAAGACCACACACTCGGAGTTGTCAGAGAAGCAGCTACTAAGGCAGCATGGGCTCAGTGTGTGGGCCTCCTGCAGCTGTGAGTGGAAAGACAGTAAGAGTCCTTATCGAGGGAAGGAGGAGGGCGGTGTACCCAGCAGAGAAGAGCAAAGATGTGCGGTAAGGCGCCGGGTGCAGTGATAGCACTTCAGGAGCGGGAAAACCATGGAAGGGAATCAACAGACGGTCAGAGATGTTTGACACCCACACTGAGAGCACCCTCTTAATAGTCTGAAGGGTTTGGAAACTTTAGTGAGAACACTGAAGACCAGGTGCATGACTGGGAGCTAACTGAACTAGCACCTTTTTAAAAAAAATGTTTTTTTAATTTTATTGATTTATTTTCCTTTTTGTTGCCCTTATTTTTGTTGTCGTAGTTATTATTGTTGTTGTTATTGATGTCATCATTGTTAGATAGGACAGAGAGAAATGGAGAGAGGAGGGTAAGAGAAAGATAGACACCTGCAGACCTGCTTCACTGCCTGTGAAGTGACTCCCCTGCAGGTGGAGAGCCAGGGGCTCAAACCAGGATCCTTCCGCCAGTCCTTGCGTTTTACACCACGTGTGCTTAACCCAGTGTGCTACCACCTGACTCCCACCACCTTTCTTTTTATTTCAAGATTTAAACTATGTACTAATGAGCGGGCCTGGGCAATGGCACACCTGGTGCAGGGACCAAGGTTTGAGCCCCTGTTCTCTACCTGCAGGGAAGAAGTTTCATGAGCAGTGAAACAGGTCTATCTAGCTAGCTATCTCTTCCTCTGTTTCCCCCTCCCCTCTCAATTTATTTCTGTCCCAAAAAACAACAAATGGAAAGAAAAAAAAAAAGAAGGCAAAATTTTTGGCCTCCAGCACTGGTGGGTTCACAGTGCTAGCACTGAGCCCTGGTTACAACCCAGATGGCAATTTTTCTTTTTTTAATGAAGGAAGGAGAACCAGAGTATCACTCTGGCACACAGGATGCTGGGGATTGAACTTGAGACCTCAGACTTGCATGAGCCCAGTGCTTTATCCATTACACCACTTTCCAGGTTACTATTGGCATCATTCTGCTCCCCATACTCTTAGCATGGGCCCCACCCCCAACACATGTTCCTCAAAATGCAGGAGGAACCCTGGGCAAGAATGCACATAGAATCAAACTGCAGTGTTGAGTTTCTTCAGGAAAAAACAAGTAAATGTAAATATATGTTCATGCACAGTTGTGGTAGTGATTTATAAATGACTTGGAGCTGAATCCTGCCCCCCCATACTAGCAGAAAAAAAGTAAATACATTTGACTTCTCCCAGGACCAACAAAACCATAAGAACAAATGAAAAAAAAAACAACCCTCTAATTTTTCATAAAGCAGAACCCCCTAACCAAGCCCTGTCACTGAAAACCTATTACTTCCTCTGCTTATATCCCCAGTTACTTACGTCTGTTGCTGGAGAGAGGAGCAAGTTTCTCTAGCTTTCTCACTTTAGTTTAAGGGACATCCAGTGGCATACGGGTTTGATGCCTTAGAGAAAAGAATTCTTCTATATCGTTTGTGGGCGACAGACAAATTATCAGCTTGCACTGATGTGCTATGTATTTTTGTAATACAAAATGATTGCTAATCTGAGGACTAGTGTTTCTTATTAAAAAAACTTTTTTTAAAGATTTTATTTATTAATGAGAAAGATAAGAGAGAAAGAAAGAACCAGACATCACTCTGGTATATGTGCTACCGGAGATTGAACTCAGGACCTCATGCTTGAGAGTCTAGTGCCTTAGCCACTGCGCCACTTACCGGACCACAAGGACTAGTATTTCTATGGTTCACCTACATCCCCCAAAGCATTTCAGAACACTTTAGAGGTGGGACATATTCCTTTCTTCCTCTCCTCTCCTCTCCTCTCCTCTCCTCTCCTCTCCTCTCCTCTCCTCTCCTCTCCTCTTCTTCCTTCCTTCCTTCCTTCCTTCCCTTCCTTCCTTCCTTCCTTCCTTCCTTCCTTCCTTCCTTCCTTCCTTCCTTCCTTCTTCTTCCTCCTCCTTTTCCTACTCCTCTCCTTCTCCTTCTCCTTCTCTCCTTCTCCTTCTCCTTCTTCTTCTTCTTTGCCTCCAGGCTCATCGCTGGGACTCCATTGCCTACACTACGAATCCACTGCTCCTAGAGGCCATTTTTTTTCTGTTTGTTGCCTCTGTTGTTATTGTTGGATAGGACAGAAAGAAATTGTAAGAGGAACGGAAGACAGAGAGGGGGAAAGAGAGACACCTGCAGACCTGCTTCACCGCTTGTGAAGTGACACCACCCCCCCAATGCAGGTGGGGATCTGGGGGCTTGAACCATTATCCTTGTGCCATTCCTTGTGCTTTGCGCCATGTGCTACTTCCTGGCCCCCATGATGGAACGTACTTCTTAAAAGGTACTACCTGTTTTTCACCACTGGGACTGAAACCCATGGCCTCATGAAAAGGCTGTGCTTTATCACTGAGCTATAGCCCACTTCTCAAAGTGACATTTCCAAGGAGAACATTAGTCCATTCCTTCTTGCAGCAAATATCTGAGTTTCCCCTTGTATTGTACAGCTGGTTCTTTCTAGAATAGAGAGAGCATTAAAGAGAACTGACTGAAGTTCCCAGCTCTCTGACAGTTCATATTTGAGTAGGCACACAAATATAAACCATTTATTTATCAGACATGCAACACACACACACTTATGTTAAACCAACAAACGACTTTGCGAGAAGATATTGTGTGTGAGGTATCTGATCGCTGTTGTGCAAGACCACAAAACTAGATTCCAGCTTCAGAAACAAACAAAACCAAATCAGTCACGGTCATTGAAAATATTGATTTCTTTGTCATACAGATCAGCAACTAAGGAAGCGCAAACATTCTAGACTCCCAAAGCATCAAGGAGGAGGGGTAGGCCTTGTTTCCCAAGGAAAACACAAGCTCCTAGGTCAATGCACTTGTTCAAAATGGACCAGAGACTCTTGGGTCCAAGCTTGCACTGTCTAGCAGCCCAGAGGTTAGTGCAGTGGTTAAAAGATTGGATTCTCAGGGGGCCAGACAGTAGTGTGCCGAGTTAAGGGCACATAGTTTGAAGCACAGGGACCATGCAAGGATCCTGGTTTGAGGCCCCGGCTCCCCACCTGCAGGGGAGTCACTTCACAAGTGGTGAAGCAGGGCTGCAGGTGTCTATCTTTCTCTCCCCATCTCTGTGTGTCCCTCCTTTGTTGATTTCTCTCCGTCCTATCCAACAACAGCACCAGCAACAACACAACAACAATGGAAAACTAATGGCTACCAGAAGCATTGGATTCGTAGTGCAGGCACCGAGCCACAGCAGTAACTCTAGATGCAGACAAACAAACAGACAAACAAACCCTAGATTCTCAAGCATGAGGTCCCAAGTTCTAGGCCGAGAGTGATGTCCTGATTCTTTCACTCCTCCTCCTCACTCTCGCTTATGAACAAATGCATCTTTATAAAAGGTGTGCCTGCCCACATCATATCAGAAAACAGATAGACCGCTGGGTCTTTCAAGGGAAAATAGTCATTTTATTTTAGGAAAACAGAATAAATACCTCTGACTCTGTGGCCTAACAAAATGTAATTTCTTTTTTGTTTGTTTAATTATTTTATTGGAGGAGGTTTGGCAAAGGACAGCCCCTCAACATTAAGTTGGAGGACTCGAAGAGCAGGACCAACAGCTTGAAAGCTGTCAGGAGCTGCTTGTTGCTGGCTTTGAAAGTGACTGGGATCCATGTGGATTCAGTCGGCTAGGAAGGATCGTCAGTTTCCCCAATAAATGAGTACTCACGGGATGCACCACGGGAAGGTCGATCCAATGCGCGAGGAATAACATCATTGCAAGACTGGCCAGCTCCTCATGGGGCGCGAGCGCTTCCACACTACGATCATCATCACTGGCATTATGCTATTCCACTGCAGAATACTGTGCCCCAGTATGGTTCCGTAGCCCCCATGTCCACTTGGTAGATTCCAAATTATATTCCTCCGTGAGGATAATTTCTGGAACCATCCGTTCCACCCCAGTTCCATGGCTGCCAGTTCTTAGCAACATCGCCCCGCCAGATATTCGTCGGGATGTGGCATCATCTAAGTTCATTTCCCACGTCTATGCTCGACCGGACCTGCCAATATAGGCGGATATCTTTGCCCACCCTGTCCAACACTTGACGTCTCGTCACCCAATCTGGTCCCCTACGCCTACACTGAACTTCTCTGTTCCAGTCTCTTGGAAACAGAGTTGGCAGTCAGCTGAGGTCAAGAACAAACACCTCATCACAGACCCCTGCAAGCGTCAACCCAGCTTTGACCTAGCACGTTATGATTGGGCCCTCCTCAATCGCTATCGAACAGGCCATGGCCGGTGCGCCGCTATGTTCCATCGCTGGGGAGCCAGAGACGACCCGAACTGCCTCTGTGGCTCCAGACAGACTATGACCCACATAGTCAACGACTGCCACCTCTCCAGATTCAAAGGAGGTCTCGAAACTTTACATCAGGCTCAACCTGACGCTGTTGACTGGCTACGGAAGAAGGGCAAACGCTAGAAGAAGAATTGGGGGAGGTGGTGATAGTTTACAGAGCAGCTGTTGACACCTGGGTACAATTTCGCATCTCCCCATGAAAGATGTCTGCAGAACATTCTCACCCCCAGCCCAGGTTGCCTCCTACCATCATGCAGCGGGATCCCAAAGCTCCCTCCCCAGAGTCCTTTGCTTTGTTGCAATACACCAAACCCAGTCTAAGTTCTACTTTGTGTTTTCACTTTCTGTCCTTGCTTCTTAAGTTCTTCCCATGAGTGAGATTAGTTTAATTCTAGGAAAGAGAGAGGGTGAGAACAGAGGACTGCTTCAGCACATGTTGTGCTAGAGATCAAACTTGGGGCTTCATGCATACAAGTCCTGCCTAGGCCGATGTCTAGATAGAACCATGGTTCTCTCCGATGATAAGACCAGTCTGTGTACTCAGTTATAGAGAAGCTACAGAGAGAGCATTTGTCCTGGACCCAGGCAGGAGTACATTGTAACTTTCAGGGCCTCTGAGTGATCTGCCTCCTTTATTCATTAAAACAACACGGTATGGGACCCGGGTCAGGTGGTGGTACACCTGATAGAGTAAACATGTTATCTTGTGCAAGGGCCAGGGTTCAATCCCCTAGACTGCACCTTCAGGGGTAAGGGGCAGCTTCATGAGCATTAGAGCTGTGCTGCAGGTCTATCTCTCTCTCCTCTCCAACTCGATTTCTCTGTCTCTGTCAGAAAAAAAGAAGAAAGAAGAGGAGAAAGAAAAGTGGAGAAAGAACAACAAAAAGGCCACCAATAACCACAGATTTCTCATGCGGTCACCAAACCTTAATGACCTTAGAGTAAAAAATAAATAAATGGGAGTCGGGCGGTAGCACAGCGGGTTAAGCGCAGGTACCACAAAGCGCAAGGACTGGCATAAGGATCGTGGTTCAAGCCCCCAGCTCCCCTCCTGCAGGGGAGTTGCTTTATAGGCGGTGAAGCAGGTCTGCAGGTGTCTGTCTTTGTCTCTCCCTCTCTGTCTTCCCCTCTTCTCTCCATTTCTCTCTGTCCTGTCCAACAATGATGACAGCAAAAACAGCAACAATAAAACAAGGGCAACAAAAGGGAATAAATAAATAAATAAATAAATAAATAAATAAATAAATAAATAAAAATAGGGAGTCAGGTGGTAGCGTAGCGGGTTAAGCGCAGGTGGCGTAAAGCGCGAGGACCGGCGTGAGAATCCCGGTTCGAGCCCCTGGCTCCCCACCTGCAGGGGAGTTGCTTCCCAGGCGGTGAAGCAGGTCTGCAGGTGTCTGTCTTTCTCTCCCCCTCTCTGTCTTTCCCTCCTCTCTCCATTTCTCTCTGTCCTATCCAACAGCAACAACATCATTAACAACAATAGTAATTGTAACAATAAAACAAGGGCAACAAAAGGGAATACATAAATATAAAAAAATAAAAATAAACAAAAACAAATAAATAAAGATGTAAAGGAAATTAACAATTGCATTTTATAAAGCCTTAGTAAATACAAAAGATCATACTCCCAGCTGAGTTCATTGGTATATCTTCATTATTACTATAGCTACTGCGTTCTGCTTTTCAAAGAAAGAGTAATTAAAACAGTTTTTTGTGGGCTTCTCCAAGCATCACAGGCCTTTGGCTTTGTGCCTAATGGATAAGTTCTGGGCTACAAACACTCGCTTTTTAAGCTACTCAGCATTCTAGCCATAAGTGAGGCGAAAGAGCTTTTGGGACTTCCTTGCCAGGAATGCAGCTCGGCAGTGAGAAAAAAAAAAAACATTGTCTTACCAGTTAATAAAACACCCGTGAACTCTGAACTCGGAGATGAGCAAAGATGATCTTTACCTCATCAAAAGACCATTTGTCTTTGCACTAGCCTGGTACTCCAGGAAAAATGTACAGTATCAAATATTTATAGCTCTAATAAAGCACTATCATTTGTCTGGTTAAAGGCACTCCAACTCTAACCTGCTGTACCCTGGTGCCTGTTGTTTTGTTTTCATTTCATTTATTTATTTATTCATTTTGGTTAAGAAAGAAATAAGCAGGTGTCACAATGAAGGCATCAGCTCAGGAGATAAAAGGTGATAACACTGTGTTCTCAGATTGGGTTTCTTTGTCTTTTTACTTTTGATAGGAGAGAGAGAAATTAAGAGAGGAGGGAGAGAGAGGCAGAGAGAAAAAGAGAGACACCTGAAACATTGCTTCAGTGCTTGTGAAACTTCCCACCTCCACAGGTGGGGACCAGTGGCTTGAACCTGGGTCGTTGCACATGGTGATATGTGAGATGTGCACTCAAATAAGTGAGTCACTGCAGCCCCCAGATTAGTTTTCTAATATTTAGTTCTCTAATAGTTAGTCCTATTATTCACTTAAGCTCAGGGGTCAATGTGATTTCAACATTTCAAGTCTTGACAAATGTGATTGGAATATGAGAGATTAAAGTACTTAGGAGAAACTGGGGAGTTAGCATAATGGCTATGCAGAAAGGCCATTATGCCTGCAACAGCAAAGATTCCAGGTTCAAACACCTGTACCGTCAGAAGCCAGAACTGAACAGAACTCTGGTAAAAAAAAAATGAATTAAATAAAAATGAAGTACTTGGGAGGAGAGAAAGAGTGTAATGACTGTCTGGATCTAAAAGAAGAAGGAAAAGGGAGAGAAGAAGGAGAAGGAGGAGGAGGAGAAAAAGAACAGGAAGGAGGCATATTCTTTTTCCCCCTGACTTTCTGTTATGCCCTGTGGCCTTTTAATTACTACCATCACACACCTGCGTTGGGCTGAGGCTTTAAAACTTGAAGGAAAACAAGTTAAGAAGAACAAGGAGAACTTCTGCTATGGCCCCCAAAACAGAGTCAGGGACCTGGGCGATGACATGCTCCATTGAGTACATATGTTATCATGCTCAAGGACCTGGGTTCAAGCCTCCAGTCCCCACCTGCAGGAGGGAAGCTTCATGAGTGGTGACACAATACTGCAAGTGTCTCTCTGTTTCTCTCCCCCTCTATCTCCTCTGCCCTTCTCAATTTCTCTCTGTCCTATCAAATAAAAAGAAACAACAAGTAAAAAAATTTAAATAAAGACTAAGTCACTGAAGAAGCTGTGATTTCCTGTGCCAGATCCATTCTTCTTCCCCAAGTATATATTTTTGCAGTCAAATGTTCTAACTCTGAGCTATACCCCCAGAGGTATGTATTTTGAAACATTCATTTCCTTCTGCATCTCATCCTTGGTTACAACATTTGTCACTCTGCCTTCCAAAGCAAGAAAAGGCAAGAAAAATCTTGCCTACCAAGTGTAGATATTTAAAAAAATATGCCTATCAAGCCTACACTATGAATATACTAGTCATCTGATATTAATGCTTTACTCTCGAGAGCCAAACAAAAAGGAAGCAGCTTACTTTGATGGTTGAAGCTTTTCCAAAGTCCTCACCCAAAGAGACTCCTCACATCTGTCTTCACCTGTGAGACAAATACAAGAAATAAATTGTTTTTTTTACATAAATATTCCTCTTCAAGCCTAGTTTAATAGAACATGAATGAGACATACTGGTTAATTTTAAGTGATAAAAAGAGTAGATACCAAAAGGACCAGGTCACTTGCATGCTACTGGTGTATTATAAAACTATAATAAGAATGATAACCCTTACATTAGCCAACAACAACAATAAACATCTTATAAGACGTGGTGATAAGAAGTTGTTGATGTCCAATCCTTGGGTTGTCTTTTCCCTTGAAATGGTCATTGAATTGAAAGAAAGACTTGGACTTTTCCCTCCTCCGACTCTTCCTCCTTCTCTTTTTAAGGTTTATTTATTTATGCTTCAGAGAGGAAGGAGAGAGAAAAGCAGAGCATCACTCTAGCACACACAAGGCCTGGGATAAAACACAGAGTCTATGCTTGAGGATCCAACTTTATATCCACTGCACCACCTCACAGAAGAACTGAACTTTTTTTAAAAAAAAATATTTATAAAAACAAATGCGGACAAAACCATAGCATAAGAGGGGCACAACTCCACACAATTCCCACCACCAGAACTCCATATCTCATCCCCTCCCCTGATAGCTTTCCTGTTCTTTAACCCTCTGGGAGTATGGACCCAGGGTCATTATGGGATGCAGAAGGTGGAAGGTCTGGCTTCTGTAATTGCTTCCCGCTGAACATGGACATTGACAGGTCGATCTATATTCCCAGCCTGTCTCTCTTTCCCTAATGGGGCAGGGTTCTGGGGAAGCAGGTCTCCAGGACACACTGGTGGGGTCATCTTCCAAGGGAAGTCTGGCTGGCATCATGTTAGCATCTGGAACCTGGTGGCTGAAAAAAAGAGTTAACGTATAAAGCCAAACAAATTGTTGACTAATCATGAACCTAAAGGCAAGAATATTGCAGATGAAGATTTGGGGTCTCCGTTTTGAAGATAGCTTGTAGGTCTATTTTAGTTATATTTCAAAGGGCCCATGACTATACTAGTTTTTATCTGAGCCTGACTTCTGATATGCAGGTAGATCCAAGTTATTTTCTGGGGAGATGATGTTATGGCTGGATAAAGGGCTTGAAACTGGATCAGGGAAGAGAGTAGCTCCCAAATATGGGAAAGGTGTGTAAATATTGTTGACTATAGACTCCATCGATTTGATCTGGGGCCCATATTAAGCATAGGAGCCTATGTAACCTCTGCATCCCTGTAGGTCCAAACTCGCATTTTGTGGTCTTGAGTAGGAACATTCCAAGTTGCACCAATTTCAGGACCCATCTTCCTCAAGTGGTAGATAGAATATGTTATCCAGCCTCCCTTCGGAGGATGGAACATTCTCTACCATTGTTGATCTACATTGAAGGCAAGGTCCTATGGGGGCTTCCAAAGAGGTCCATTATGTTGTTCCTGATGGAGATGACCAGTGACGATGGACAGAGGGATTAATTCGAGGTCTGGGCCCATCATGTCTGTGTGGGAATCCCAGGACTCCCCGACTAGGGCCCCAGCTGATGGGGTGGCCTGATAGTGACTAAAGGATCATCATTAAAGTACGCCAGTCTCTTGCCCTTATTCAACTTTTGTAGTCCTTACTTTGATAAGGTTAGCTTTGGAGTAACTGAGGGAAGTGTAATAGGAAGTAGGTGAGGAGGGTATCTATGTCTAAGTAGACACTATTTCATTAGGAACTTTATGGTGTCTTTTTAGGTCTTTCTACTTCCATTATTTATTGACTTACTACAGACTATTCATTTATTGCTTCCTTCATTTATTGACTCACTGCAGACTACTGTGCACTATTGCTTTCAGATATATATATATATATATATGTATACATATATTATTTTTTAAATCTTTTTAAATTCCCGCTTTGTTGCCCTTGTTTATCGCTGTTGTTATTGTTGTTGTTACTGCTCCTATTGTTGTTGGATAGGACAGAGAGAAATGAAGAGAGGAGGGGAAGATAGAGAGGGGGAGAGAAAGATAGACACCTACAGACCTACTTCACCGCCTGTGAAGCGAACCCCCTGCAGGTGGGGTTTGAACCAGGGGCTCAAACCTGGATCCTTATGCCAGTCCTTGTGCTTTGTGCCATGTGCGATTAACCCGCTATGCCACCGCCCAGCTCCCGATATATATATATATATATTTTTAAAGAAATTTTATTGGTTTAAAATTTTTTTTTATTCTTTCTAGTTTTTATTAGATAGAACAGAGAGAAATTAAGAGAGGAGAGAGACAGAGAGAGAGGGAGATAAAGATAGATACCTGCAAACCTGCTTTACTACATCCCCCTTGCAGAAGGGGGACGGGGGCTCAAACCTGGATTCTTGCACTTGGTAATATGTGTGCTTAGCCGAAAGCACCGCCATCCGACCCCAGAATTGAACTTGCAATAGCACTAGGAACCAAGCTCCATGATCTGCAGAAAGTCAGAATACATGTTTCTTGCATGAAACTCCAAAGAGCAGACAAAGAATTCAGACTTTCTTGGGCTTAGCATGTGGCTATGAGCTGCTAACCCATCAGCTATTGAAAATCTCATAAAATGGAAATGCACCCAATGCACCTGACCCACTGCTCAGCTTTGCTTAGCTCGGCCTCCCTTAAATAAGCGCCTGGAGACTTTCATGCATCGGAATATGCTGGCTGCAGCTAGCTGGGTAGAAAATTAGTAAATACAGCTTTCTTTTAAGTATTCAATGATTTGTAAATTCTAGAAAATGTTTTCAGACTGTAGAACAAATGGGAATGCCCAATTTGCCATGCAAGTCTCACACCCACTTGTCTGACCACCAAGGGACAAAGGGAGTGAAAGTAAAAGATGTATTAGACTTAGATAAAATGAAAACACTCAAAACACTTGCTGTAGGAAAATAATGCTAATGTGATAAACGGCTAAGGTACTAAAATAGTAACAATATAAATTGATCAGTCGCGTTTTATGAATAAGTCACTAGCAATAAGCACACAGGCCATGTTCAAAACTGTCCAAATTTCATATAATAAACTCAGTACGTGCACATGCTAACCTCAGTGACCTGGAAAAAGATCATTTTTCTTTTTCTTTTTTTTTCTTTTTTTAGATTTTTTTAATTTTTAAAAAATTTTTGTTGTATTTATTTATTTAGTCTCTTTTGTTGCCCTTATTGTTTCGTTGTTGTAGTTATTATTTTTGTTGTTACTGATGTCGTTGTTGTTGGATAGGACAGAGAGAAATGGAGAGAGGAGGGGAAGACAGAGAGGGGGAGAGAAAGACAGACACCTGCAGACCTGCTTCACCGCCTGTGAAGCGACTCCCCTGCAGGTGGGGAGCCGGGGGCTCGGGATCCTTACACCGGTCCTTGCTCTTCGCGCCACGTGCGCTTAACCCGCTGCCCGACTCCCCCATCGTTATTTTTCTTAAAGATCTGAAACACATTGGGAACACTCTTCTTAAAAAGTCAGGGATCAAATAAAAGATGACTGCAGCGTGATAGTGACAGGGAATGAATAAACTAAGTATCACAGGGGCCAGCAGTGGTGCACCTGGTTAAACACTCACATTACAGTGCGTAAGGACCCGGGTTCAAGCCCTGGTCCCCACTTGCAGGAGAAAAGCTTCATGACTGGTGAAGCAGGGCTGCAGGTGTTTCTCTGTCTTTCTCCCTCTCTATCTCTCCTTCCCTTCTCAGTTTTTCTCTGTCTCTATCCAATAATTAATAAAATAAATATATGTATATATTAAAAAAATAAGTATCACCAACCACCAACTGCACCAACAGAGTTGGACCCCGAAGCCCCAAGAAGCCCCCAAGAAACCCCCTAAACTATTTGAAACAGTAAACATACTTTAAGATGATCTGAAACACACAACATGCTAAAAAAAAAAATCAAGATTTTTTTTTTTTGCCCAATGGCAGCAATAAACATACACACACAAAAAAATGAAAAGCTCAAAATAATCATATTCAGGAAAATGATGCAGGACAATAGCTTCCTCATGAGAAATGATGAAAAATAAAAGTATTATTTTTGAAAAGGATAAAAAAAAAATCCATCGTCTAGCCAGGAAATTCAATATGAGGTAAACCAGTGAGTTTGTGTTTTTGGTCTGTAGAAGGTGCTCTTACTATTAGAGGAGCAGGAAACCAAAGAAAGGCTTACAATCAGTGATGTCTATTTATAGGGGAATATTTGAGGACCTCAGAGGTTGTTCTATAAATTCAAGATAGGGCTTTTAGAAAAAAAACAACCATTAAGAATATTTAATTATCCAGCCTTAAGTGCAAGATCTACTAATATATTCCACTCAGGAAAAAGGCAAATAGAATTTGATGTGAAAGAAAAATCCCCAAACACTTCAGGACACTTTCGAAGGTTGGAAAAATATATAAATAACCATTGGTGCTATATTTGTAAAAAGAAAATGCTGATTACACTTTACTGATTCCTGGTAAGTTGATCAAATTTCTTGGTTTTTGGCTGCAGAACAATGCTAAACTTTGTGTCTGAGAAACATGCAAAGTGATGTTTAAAATAAATTACATATGCAAAGCACAACTAATGTGAGCTTGAGAATAAAAATAAACAAAATTTCAGGGTTGGTTTTATAAAAAAAATAAAAAGGAGAAAAAAGTTCATATACCGCCATGTTTTCTTCAATCACAGTGTTTTAAAAAACTGTACCTTTATTTTCTCTCTCTCTCTCTTTAAAAATGTTTTATTTATTTTGCTACTTTTAGAGAGAGAGAAAGCAGTACACTGCTCAGCTTTGGCTTATGGTGGTGCTGGAGACTGAACTTGGAGCCTCAGAGCCTCAGGCATGACAGCTATTCTGCATAACCACTATGCTATCTCCTCAGTTCATTTTCTTTCTTTTTAATAGAGACAGAGGCAGAGAGTGTGAAAGAAACCACAGCACTAAAGCTTCCTTCAGTGATGTGGGGGGCAGGTTTATTATTCAACTGAACTATTTTGATGGTCTACCTACCTTTAATTTAGAAGCGACTAAAAACTTGTGTCCCTGACAGTAATTACGAGATCAAATCTAATTCCATATATATATATATATATCCATATATATCTCCATATATATCACCCACAAAAGGGACAAATCTTCATATATAGGGAAAAGTGCTAGTTTTGTAGGACCATACTAGCCAGTTACTAAGTAAAGGTGGTTTTTAATGGCCTGAATTAGGTGTGGTTGAAATAGGGAAGATTTTATGTGTCGTGTCTGGTAGAAGATGTAGCTCAGTTGTAAAAGTACATGCTTTGTATCTAAGAGTATCTGGAATTGATCCATGGGTAAAGACACACACACACACACACACACACACACACACGTCATATTTGATTTATAAAAAAAAAAAAGAGCAACATTTCTATTTATAGTAACAACAGTCAGTGCAAAGATGCAAAGCATATTTTGCCTAAAATGTCAATTATTTAAGATAGGGGCCAAAGATTTGTCCATAAGCACAAAACTTGTTATCTTTGGTTCTTGGGTAAGACATAGAAACTGTCATGGAAAAAACAAAGTGAAGGTGGGATTATCCATAAGGAACAAAACAGAAAGCACAGGACTTTAGATCAGAGTAGATTACAAGGTCGGTCGCTAGTAGATGTAATTAAACAAAATCAAACTAGCAAAGGGAAAAAAAAAAAAAGGCACATCAGCTAATCCCATAGGTATCCAGTGTGTAATTTTGAAATCAGTAGCACAGATGGTCAAACAGGGGAAAAAAAAAACAAAACCAGAGAGTATTTTTGAGGAGATGCATGATTTGATTATGAAATTACAAAAAAGAGGGAGTCAGGCAGTAGCGCAACAGGTTAAGTGCAGATGGTGCAAAGCGCAGGGACCGGCGTAAGGATCCCGGTTCCAGCCCCCGGCTCCCCACCTGCAGGGGAGTCGCTTCACAGGCGGTGAGGCAGGTCTGCAGGAGTCTGTCTTTCTCTCTTCCTCTCTGTCTTTCCCTCCTCTCTCCCTTTCTCTCTGTCCTATCCAACAACGACAATAATAACTACAACAATGAAAAAAAAAACAAGGGCAACAAAAGGGAATAAATAATATAAAAAGACGTTTTTTAAAAAAGGGCAACAAAAGGAAATAAATAAATAAATACATATTTTTTTTAAAATTACGAAAAGAATCTCAGGATTGGGAGTAAAGTCCTGGACTCACATCCTGGACTCACACCTGCTCATTCTGATTCTGGAAAGAGGAGTCACTTGTGAGTCTGGGTTCCTTTCTTGCTTCTACCTGCCCTGCTGTGAGCTGGGCTTCATTTTATGGGCAGATCCTAAGCAAGAGCCACAGTAATACAAACCTTCCTCAAGGGGCTACTCAAAGGGGGCAGCATCTAGCCTCCTTTGGCAACTGTATCAGTATTTCCCTCTCCCTACCCTCTTCCCAGCCCCACAGCTCTGAGAGACATTAATTAGGCCAATTCATTTACCAAGTTTCTTCTCCCAGGCTATACAGAAGCACGTGACCCAAACCAGACTAATCATAACCAGTGAGGCCTGCAGAGGAGTGGTTACTAAGACTGCCAGAGGAAACAGACATTTTCCTGTTCCTACTAGATATAAATGACAAAGGACTTAAGGGCAGAGTCCTTGATGCCACCCAATAATACAGGGCCTGAATATGAGCCATCACAGGAGAAATCCCACTATCATCATCAGTTTTGTCCACAAGCTCCAAGGTGACTTGCTTTCCTCCACTCAGTATTTTGTGTGTGAGATTCTTCCACGTTTCTGTACCAACTAGGCAATGCAATTGCTTGCACCAATGACAGAATCTCACTGAATATTTTGTGTTGTATTTACACACTCTACCTATGGACCTTAGCCTCTTTTCATTAATTTTTTTCTTCCTGTTACAGACTATATTTTATGTGAACCAGTTAGCAAGGTGAAAAGGGAGAGATAGAAGAGTTAAAATAGTCAAACATTTAAAATATGATTGTACTAAACAATCACATGGATGCTTTTATTCATTCAGTTATTTACTGCCTCACATTTAGCTTTTATTCATGTGAGAAATATTTAGGATCTTCTTGTACAGACATACATTTCTGTTCTTACAGAAACCTCTAATGGCAGCTTCTAGCTTTCCTGCAAATGCAAAGCCAATTTCACTTAGACTTGGATGCCACCCATCCACCATTACTTCCTTTGAAAGAAGTCTACTGGCTCTCAAACACTTAAATACAACACAACACAACACAACACAACACAACACAACACAACACAACACAACACAACACACACCCCTAGAATTTGGAAGTAACGATGGAGAAAGGGTAGCTAATCGTCATTGGTTTCCTAACCAGGATATGTACAAGTCATACCCACAATTTGATTAAATTATGGAGTGAATGTTTGATAGAGGCTAGGCTCTATGCCAGGTATAGGGTTTCAAAGTCAGTAAATCATAGTGGCTCCAAGAAATACATCTCATATTACAAAGTGGGTGTGTTTTTGGCAACACATTGGGAGAACTACATACAGGAAGACATTTAAAAGATGCTGAGTTGCTTTCAGTAGTGTTTTCACAGCTAGGAAAAATTTGTCAGAATGGAGGTATTCAACCCTGATGTTATAGATGTAGTTCATACATTTCATCAGACCGCCTCTATATAAAGTTTTTGCGATGAGTGGAGCTTTGAGAAAAGTTCAGTTTGTTTGTGTCAATCAGTTCCTGTAGGGGAGGGCCAGGTGGCGGCGCCCCTGGTTGAGTACACGTTACAGTATGCAAGGACCCAGGTTCGAGCTCCCAGTCCTCACCTACAGGAAGAAAGATTTGCAAGTGGTGAAGCAGTACTGCAGGTGTCTCTGCCTCTCTCCTCTATCATCCCCCCTTCCCTCTCGATTTCTGGCTGTCTCCTCTTTTATGTCTAATACATAAATAAAGATAATAAAAAAGAAACAAATTATAAAAAAAAAAAATCCCTGTAGGGATGCAAAGGCTCACACATCAATACAAGGTAGCCTCCAAGTTCTGCAGACATTACTGAGATGTGTCAAGTTGAGAGTAGATGTTTACTTTGAGTTTTGTTTTTTTAATAAGGAAAACAAAAGACCACAGATACTTTGCACACCAGACCTCATGTATTGCTAGTTCCTGTTTTATTTTGTAAGAGCTCAATAGTTGGCAGAACTATTTGACCAAAGGCTGCTAATCTAACACCTAGAGATGATGAGTTCCAGTCCTTCATATTCCCACACAACCCTCCTTTTGAATTTCACTCTTACGGCAAACTGAACATGGCATCTTAAAAAAAAATATTATGACCTTCCTTCATTCAAGTACTGTCTACAGACACTAGGACTACAAAGAAAAATACTCAACGCTTACTGCTTTGAAGGGATGCATCCAACTTAGAAGAAGGAATGGCAAGTATATAATAAATGCTACCAATACATTCCTAATTACCCTATCACCTAAGTAACCTGCCCCACTCCCAAAATACCTTGAACTCATCCAGCTCTGGACCAGCAGCAGTGTACCAGCTATAGCTTTTGAGTACTCAGGGGTGACAAAGACAGATAGCTATGTCCTTACTCTCAATGGATTGAGGGTCCTTACTGTCATGGATTGAATACTCAGTGACAGCTTCAATACACAGTTGAGAGCATCAAAGTAATATAATTCTAGTGTCAAATTGGGGAGGGCTTGGTTGTACACCAGTGCTAAGGCAAGACTTTTCAAAGACCCTAGAGTTCAGCAGTAAACAAATAGAAGGAAAGTGAATGGGAAAGTTCTTTATTTATTTTGCAAATTCTGCACTTTAATAAGATGAAAGAAGACACAATTGATATATGTAAAGAAACCAGGTCATTTTCAATCTGTACTCGGGAAAGCTCTGTCTTGCTATTAAAGTTGTCGTAAGCGATATCTACAGTGTGTTCACACAGTCACTTTGCTGAGGTAGACAGGTTCGAGCTCAATGTGAATGCCACTTCAGAACATTTCTCAGCAGGAAAGTTTCTCTAAGTAACACCTTCCTTAGATTCTACTCATGCAGATTAGTCTTAATCTTCTTCAGTTTAGCTTCTTAGGTTCTTTAAGACTAGGTTCAGAACTTTACGCAATTTAGAATATATTCGAAGGCAGCAAAATCAATGTTAACTGACAGAAAAAACTTCTACAAAGAATAGAATCCAGGTGACTGGGCTATGGGTTTTAAAATTGGACTACATCATGAGAAAAATACATTTGGCAAAAGGACACATGATACCGTGTTTCGTGTCCTAAGTTATCTAATAAACAAATATTTGGGGAGATGATTTCAGAAATCAAAACTTGTGCTTTGTTTAATGGTAAAAGGCTGATTTTTTTTTCTTCTCAAAAAGAATAAAAAACAGGCCTCTGTAAAACACACACACACACACACACACACACACACACACACACTACATTTATTCAGGCAACACATGGAAAAAACCATGACATCACTTTAGAATATTATATTTAGAAAGGTAATTTCCTTTCACTGAAAGACTTTTTCTTTTTTAATAACCTTTCCACATCAGTCAAGAAAAAGAGGCTTGGACATATTAGTTTTTTTTTTAAAATAAACTATCAAATATATTGCAGAGTTTTTACTTACTGTCCATCTTGAGAGTATTTCAGTGAGCTTTCAGACTCCTGGGGAAGAAGGGGAAACTTGACTGTGAAGGGCAAACTCCCAATAAAACATTTCTCAGTTACTCTGGGTGATCTATGCAGTTACACATTCCCCATGTCCACAGCAGCCAGCATTTCCTGGAACTCTCTGGTTGTGCTAATGTGAACTGTTTTGACTTCTAAAAAGAGGGGAAATGGTAAAATTGAATTATGCAGCCCATGAGGGAAATAGGAAGGTGATAATTGATATATGTAAAGAAGCCTGGTCATTTTCAATCTGTACGCGGGAAAGCTCTTTGTCTTGCTATTAAAGTTGTCGTAAGCATATCTACGGTGTGTTCACAGTTACTTTGCTGAGCTAGACAGGTTCAAGCTCAATGTGAATGCTACTTCAGAAACACTTCAGGGTTTCTGAACTTGACAGATTACTTCTTCATCCCAATTTCAGCTTCATTCAAAAAGCCCCAGTAGAACTTTTTTTTCCAATCTATCTTACAAATCTAGATTATATGAAACCCATTTTATTTACTGGAGGATGGATTTTTTTTTATTTAAAAGAAATAAGTCATGTGGTTTCTAACTTCTGACCCCATGAACAGATTAATATTTCTGCAGATTTTGTGTGTCTATTTTCAGCCCAGACAGTTGGATCTATATAAGTTACAACAGCATGGACATTCATTTGGTTGGTATTAGAATTACACCCAGGGCCAAGGGCAGGGCTTTGGCAGTGCACACATATACAGATATATGTGGTACAGGTACACACTGGTACAGGTACCATTAGGTGTCATGAAGACAGAGCATAAATTATATCTATCACCTGGTGACATGACACAAGACTTGCAGTTTCTGATCCAAATGGTCAGCAAGTACAGATAACTGTTTGACATCTGTTTTTCCCATCAGACCCCAAAAGGCCTATTTCTCTTGTGTAAGCAGAATGGCCAATGCCTAGCTCACGATGACTTTTCACACATACAGCTCTCAAAGGAATGACTTAAGTGAAATGGCCTCACTGGATGGCAGGCCTAACAGCACACATTGTTAAGAGACAAAGGAGTTGAAAATACCGGAACGAAGGAAATAAGGTATTGCCTTCCACCCCAAATGATAGGAACTGGGGCCCCAAGTTCAGAACCTTGGATAAAATAAGATGGGGACACTCTTCAATGAAAGTAAGGGGCAGACAGAGACCTGATGGCAGCCGATGGTCTTGTATGATCCTGAGTGATATCTACTTTCTCTAGAAAGAGTCAAGATCATCTTCTGGATGTGATAGGTGAGAATGTCTATTTGGCACCTCATCTTGGATGGAGCTTAAAGGAATCATGTTAAGTGAGATAAGCCAGAAAGAAAAGGATGAATATAAGGTGATCCCACAGAAGTTTAAAAATAAGAACAGAAGGGAAGACACAAAGCAGAACTTGGACTGGATTTGGTGTATTGTACCAAAGTCAAGGACTCTGGGGCAAGAGGAGAGCTTGGGGGGGGGGGGGGGGAGATGTGTTCAGGTCCTGAAGCAGGGTGGCGGAGGAGGACCTTGGTGAGGGGTTAGAATGTTCTGTGGAAAACTGAGAAATGTTACTCATGTACCACTTAATTGTGTTTTACTGTCGATTGTAAGCCATTAATTCCTCCCAATAAAAATAAAAAGGAAAAAAGAAACACAAAAGAACATGTATTTGGGAAAGACAGAGAAAGTTAAAAGGTATATTTAAGGAGCACAGCAGCCATCGGCTAAGGGAGAACAGGAAGTCGGACAATATCATATTCTATCATCTGCTCAACACCCCTCGACCACAAGGTGGTGGCTTCTTAGTGGGGACGCTGGCCTGGGCATGTGCATAGTAGACAGCAGGGAGAGGGAGGACCTGTGATTACCATCATGACAAGAACTTCAGGGGCCAGGTGTGGTGCACCTGGCAAAGCACACACATTACAGTGCACAAGGACTTGGATTCAAGGCCCTGGTCCCCACCTGCAGGGGAAAAGCTCCACAAGGGTTGCAGGTGTCTCTCTGTCTCCTCCTTTCTTTACCTCCCCCCCCCCACTAAACTCTTCCCTGCCTCTATCCAATAATAAATAAAAATGAAAAAAAAAAATAAAAGAACTTGGGTCTAAGTTTATGTTCTGTCGGGAACAAGTTGTTGACTCAGAGGAATTGCTTCTCTTCTTTTAGACCTTCATTTTTGCCACAGGGACAACAGCAGGGTTGCATAAAACCCTTAGAGGGGACCCCTTCTTTTCACTATAAAAACTAAATGTTTATTTTTGTTTGCTGGGGCTCGGTGCTGGCATTATGAATCCATTGCTCCTGGCAGCCATTTTTTGATTGAACAGAGAGAAATTGAGAGGGGAGGGGAAGACAGCGAGGGAGAGAGAACTTCAGACCTGCTTCACTGCTTGTGAAGCATCCCTTTTGCAGGTGGGGAGTGAAGGCTTGAACCTGGGTCCTTGTGCACAGAACAAGGTCAGGTGCAGCACTACCTGACCTCCAAGGCTGAGTCTTTATAAAATACTGAGTATATCAATCTCGTGGTAGCCTGATTAATACAGAATAGATGTTTAATGCTTGGGTCTATGTATGGTTTCTTTACTTTCACACATGGATTGCACCATGAGCTGTCTCCAATTCTATTTCCATTCTGACATCTATGACGACAAATAAGATTGAGTGCCTTCTTTGCTCTAATGTTTCAAAAAATGCACTACCACCTCCCCCACCCGCTTACCTCCCAAACCTGGGTGAAGCCAGCCTTCTTAGCCCAGTTTGGGAAGTCCTCTGTCAGTAGTTCCTGCCCCAGACACTGCTTCACTGAAATACTAACTGTAAGATAGTTTTTTCTAAAGAAAAAAAAAGTAGAAAAAGTAAGTCTTCCTCTATTAAAGCATAGATAAAATAAAGGTCACACTAATCCTTTAAATTCAACTAGTCTCTACTTCAGTGATATATGAATTGTCATTCACTATTTCAGGACAAATCATCCAATTAAAAGCACCTTACACAGAGAGTTGAGTCAAATGGCTCCCAGCAGTAATAAGGAGAAATTTGTGGCTAGGTTAAAATATACTAAAGTGAATTCCTTTTCACTTTTCAAGCTGAACACAATGTAAGCTAAAGCCTTCCCAAAAGAAACGGGATTTCCAGAGGAAGTGGAGAAAGAACATAAATAACATTACCCCATTCATTAAAAGAACAGTATTCCATGATGTTTACACAAGTGGTTCTCACTCTTTAAACTTAAGTCTAAATATATTTTAAAAGTTGTATGTAAAGTAGTAATTTACTGAAGCCAAACCACAAAGAAATTTCAAGAATGCCTCCAGCTTTTATAACTCTATTCCCTGCTACCCACAGAGACACCTAATAGTTTCTGTTTTGACCATCTACTGCCCACTGGCTACTTAGAAAAACTTGGGAACAGAGAATAACTGGGGAAGTCAAGTGTCAGTTCGATTAAATATTCTAGGTAAGAGGTGGAAATGGCAACCCCTAACAACTGAATAGGCTTTTATATCCAAGAGGCACCTGGCAGGAGTAACCCCTGCCTGCTCCCTCCTCCCCAGTCTCTCCCCCTCATGTCTGGAGGTTTTCTTGTTCTCTTGACACTCTTATTTGCCTTCCTTTCAGGAATCCTACTCAGGCTGAGGTGACCCTGGGCAAGAGAGAGGGAGGGGCGGTAACAAGCAAGGTTCAAGCAAGGGTCAGAGAAAAGGGAGACGGAGGTGGGGTGGGGTCCAGAACCTTCTGTGTAAGTGGGTCCAAGGGGAGGAAATCAGAATAGCTTTTAGAAAAGACCTAGAAGATGAGAAAAAATTCATTCAAAAAGTAGGATGACAGTTACCGGAAATAGAAATCTAACTAGTTCTGAGGAAGTAAGAAAGGCAACTTAACAGGAACTACGGTTTTAGGGTGGGGGAGACAGTGTAATCGTTATGCAAATAGGCTCTAATGCCTCAGGCTCTGAGATCCCATGTTCAGTGTCCCTCATACTACCATAAGCAGTGCTTCTGGTAAACAAACAAACAAACAAACAAAAACTAGTAGAAAAACACTAATAAAATCTATCTAAAATATTAATAAACTAATAAAGTGCTTGATACTGGAAAAGAAACTATGCAATCCAAGGGGAAGTGGTGGTGCACATGTTACGATGCACAAGGACCTGGGTTTGAGCCCCCACTCCTCACAGGTGGGTGGGTGGGGGGCTTTGTGAGTGGTGAAGCAGACCTATGGGTATCTGTCTTCTCTTTCTCCTCTCAACTTCTCTCTGTCCAAGAGAACTGTCTGTTAACATCATCACTATTAAAAACAATGTTTTCTTAAGGACTGGAGTCATAGTCAGAGATGGCCACATTCCACCCATGGAAAAAAAGAGCAAGAATGGGGAAGTTTTCAGATTATTAAAGAAATAGGTGCCAAGACAGAAAAACTACACAGACTAAATAATATAGTTTATATTCCATCTGGCTAGAGACTCATACGCAAAATTTAAATTGCAAAAAAAACCCCAAAAACTCTAGAACATGCAGAAAAAACAGAGAAGGAATGCATGAAAAGACATCATGAATTGACTCTAAGGAACATTTGATACAGTTTAAAGGGAAGAGCATATGGAAAGCAGTCTAGGAGGTAGGACAGTGGTACTTCCCAGGACTGCCAAGCATTAGGTTCCAAGTTTGATCCCCAGCACTGCATATGCCAGAGTGATATTCTGCCCGCCCCCATCTCCCCTTTATAAGTAAATAAATAAATATTTGGGGAAAAAGGAGTACAAAAGTGGCAGTGGGAAGAAGGAACCCTGAGCTAGAGGAATCTTCCAATCATCAAGGCAAAACAAAACAAAACAAAACAAAACAAAACAAAAGAAAAGATTAAATGATAAAAGACCATAAGTGAAATATCACACCTAAGCTTCAAAGAAGTAGACAGAGGCAGGCATACAAGAATGCACAGACACATAATCAACTTAGTCCCAAGAACTAGTCTATCATCAGACTTATTGGCTACACCAGATTGTAGGTGTGTGTGTGTGTGTGGGGGGGGCAATGCCTTCAAAGTGGCAGAACTATCATTTTGAAACTAGATTGTGTGAAGGCAAAGGCAGACATTTTCAAACATGCAGTAGTAGAGTTTACCATCCATTCCCGTCATGTGTAAAAAGGAGCTCACCCACCAAATGAAAACAAGAGTCTCAGCAAGAAATAATAGCGGCTCAGTACCGCCCAAGATGGGTTGAAGGCAGTGGCGGAAACCATCCTTGCGCAGCAAAATGCAGTGAGCCAGGAGGAGATTTCTTTCTCTCTGTACCTGATTATATGTTTTGGCTCCACAGTGAAAAAATACTTCTATAGTGACTTTTGATCTTTAAAAACAACTCCCAGATGAAAACAAGGAGACATTCATATCTTCAGTATAATCATACATACATACATACAGCCAAAGCATGAAGCCATGGTACTGGAGAAATTCTAACATTTGGAGGGTAGAAGGTAAGGGTCGACTGCTCTGAGAGCCAGGGGCTTTTCTGGATAGGGGACTTTCTTTGCTAAAACTGGGTAAGTCCTAGAAAAGCCAAGGCTAGTCTGTCATCTTGGATGGAATTTGCTAAAATTTCTCATTTTACAAAGGAGAGGTTCAATAGATGCTTTGTAACAGGAGTAAGCTATTGGAAAGCAACACAGGCCAGGAGGTGACGCACCTGGTTAAGTACTCAAATTACAGTACACAAGGACCCAGGTTCAAGTCTCTGGTCCTCATCTGTAGGGGGGAAAAACTTCATGAGTTGTGAAACAGGGCTGCAGGCGCCTCTCTTTCCCTTTCTACCTCTCCCTCCCCTGTCGATTTTTCTGTCTCTAACCAATAATATATAAGTAAATTTTAAAAAAGGAAAGCAACACAGATTAACTGTTAGCAGTGACTACACTTGGGGAATTGTATTTTTTAAAATCTTTGTTTATTTATTGGATAGAAACAGCCAGAAATAGAGAGGGAAGAGGGTGACAGAGAGGGAGAGAGACAGCTGCAGCCCTGCTTCACCACTCATGAAGCTTTCCCCTTAGAGGTGGGGACTGGGGTCTCAGACCTGGGTCCTTGTGTATTGTGGCATGTACACTCAACCAGGTGTGCCACTGCCTGTCCCCAGGGAGTTGTGTTTTTAAAAGGCTTTATTTATTAATGAGAGAGAGAGAAGCATCACTACTCTGGCATACACAACATTGGTGATGGAACTGAAGATATCATACTTGTGAGTCCAATGCCTTAGCCACTGCACCACCTCCCAGGTCAAGGGCAATCATATTTTTACACCTGACTTTTCTTCCTTCTAGACCATGTAGATCTTTATAACAACACATCCATTCATGGAAGAGTAAGTCAAGTCTTCTTCATGTGGACTCTATCTTTTAACAATGAGAATATTTCAGTTGTCCGGGAGGTGGTGCAGTGGATAAGGCATTGGACTTTCAAGCATGAGGTCCTGAGTTCAATCCCCAGCAGTACATGTACCAGAGTGATATCTGGTTCTCTCTCTCTCCTCCTGTCTTTCTCATTAATGAATAAATAAAATCTTAAAAAAAAAGAATATTTAAAAATGGGAGAAAAGTCTCATGCTCCAAAGATGGAAGTGAACTACAATGGGGGGTATTACTTTTAAAAAATTATTGTTTCTTTATTGGGGGATTAATATTTTATAGTAAACAGTAAACACAATAGCTTGTACATGCATAACATTTCTCAGTTTTCCACAGAACAATACAACCCCCAATAGGTCCTTTTCTATCCTGTTCCAGGGACTGGGGGATTATCTTTTTAAATCTGAACTCTGACTGGAGAGCAAGAGTATAAATAAAACCTAGAACAGAAAGAACCGTTCTTCTGTCCTGGGTCATAGCATGTCCTCTCGCGAATAATGATGGTGACAGGAAAGAATAGGGAGATGTCCTCAGTGAACAAAAGATAAAATAAAAAGGGACCAATTAACCTGAGTTGATCACGTCACAGGTCATTAGACCCTATGCTGCCACTGGTGGGTAGGCTGGAGAGGATGCTGGAGAATCCGTGTAAAGCCTGCTCCCTCTCTGTGAATGTGACTATTAATGGACATCTTATGCTACACTAACTTGTTTTTTTTTAAAGCTACCAAGTGTATACCATGATTTGACTATTTTACATCAAAATCATTACTCGTGTTAAAAAAGAACAAAAATAAGGCTTCTCTTTTCACTTAACGCTTTGAAATTTTAAGTCTAATGGTCCTGAAAAAGATATTCCTATCTATAGATAATTTCGTTTTCTTTTGTAGGTCTTTAAAGAAAACCCCAGTCTTAGGTATGTTGACCCATAGTTATTTGCACAGGAAGTCATACAATTATCTACAGGTGATAACACAGCCATGTACGATTCAAATGCTTTCATTCTCTTCAGTGTAAGAATTTCTTCTGTCAACAGCAAGAAGGTATAGCTTTTGTTTTAAATTAAATATTTTTTAAAAAGCCTACAAGTAAGTCAATGTGTACCAACTAAATAAATGGGTATCCATATCCATTATGTTATGATTAACAAGATCAGGGTACTTATACACTCCACAAAAACGCTAAACGAATTGTGTATCTTAAAACTCCAGAGTCTAGAAACTGAGAAAAATAAAATACACCATACTCAAAAACTCATTGAACTTGGGCCTGGGGATGACTAACACATCTGAACTCATGAAAGGACTTTAAAAAAATGTAGCTCCAGAGAAGCTGAAGTGTTGGTCCTACAAATAAAGACAGTTGAAATTAAAACCATTAAAGTGGACAAAAATCAACCCACCCCCCCCCACATGTTTCTCAAATGTTTTGAATGACATTATCACATATGATAGTTGATCCATGTGAAAAAGAACTGAACTCTGGTTCTTCTAAAATGTCCATCCTTAGCGTTCATATTTTTTTGACTTTAGTTACAAGATTTCTTTCTTTTTTTTCAAGGTTTTTTTTAAAATATTTATTTATTTTCCCTTTTGTTGCCCTTGTTGTTTTGCTGTTGTTCTTGATGTCATTGTTGTTGGATAGGACAGAGAGAAATGGAGAGAGGAGGGGAAGACCGACAAAGGGAGAGAAAGATAGACACCTGCTTCACCGCTTGTGAAGGGATCCCCCTGCAGGTGGGGTGCCGGGGACTCGAACCGCCATCCTTACGCCAATCCTTGCGCTTTGCGACCTGTGTGCTTAACCCGCTGCATCACCGCCTGACTCCCTAGTTACAAGATTTCTTAAAATTCACATTTAACTCTTTCAGGGCATTAAAATACTTCATTGTCATATACTAAAAGTGAAACTTGAAGTACGTAAGCTGCCACAATTCCCCCAAACCACACTTTTAAGCAAAGCAACGAAAGCTGCCACCGCCTTGCTCTTGAAGAAACTAACTGAAATGCGGAGGAGTCTGGTGGTAGTGCTGCAGGTTAAGCACGTGTGGCACAAAGCGCAAGGACCAGCATAAGAAACTAATTGAAATGAACTGGAGTACATGTAGTGAACTAAATACAACACTTGCATGAAATTCAAGAACTCTGGTGTTAAGTCCTTTATAGGTAGCAACTAAATACATCTGCATTTTCATTTCCTTTGGTTGCCAAGGACCTTTCTATTGAACATTCAGATTAAATCAGGTTGGGGCTAGGTGGTAGCACGCTGGGTTGGGTGCACACATGGCCACCCACAAGGACCCAACTTCAAGCCCCTGTCCTCCTCCCCCCCTGCAGAGGGGAAGTTTCCCACGTGGTGAAGCAGTGCTGAAGGTATCTCCCTTTCTGTTCCTCCTTCTATCTCTCCCTTCCATTTCTGTTTCTTTCTGTCTCTATTCCAACAAATGAATAATGGAAACAGAATATTTAAACAAGATAAAATAAAACACACATGAACTAAATCAGGTAGAAAATGAGCTGTTTTTTTTTTTTTTTCTAGAAAAGAGTAGCCTAAATAAACCCAGGTTATTTTTTAAGTTTCTGCACTAAGTAAAATTCTCCTCACCGTTCGTGGAAGGAAAGGGTTCTATAAATTCCTTCTCACTCAGATCCACTCCTCCCAGAGCTAAAGACAATCTCCAGCCTAGTAATTCTCAGGCAAGGAGGCTGGCGTTTGTAATAGCTCCAGTGCACAAAATGAGGGTATACCTTCAAGCATCCACTGTGTGCTCCACAAAATAAAGATTCTTTACTCCATTTTTCATTACTTCATTGATTTAATAGTTTTTTTATTATTCCTAGAATTAGGCATACAGTCTAGAACTGAATGCTAAAAATTTCCATAGGTCTGAATCTAAAGCCATTTGATCTAGTATTGGAGAAATTGATTTATTCCTTTGTTTTATGAAAGCTTCCCCACTCAAGTTATTTTTCACACGAGCCTTGAATGTGGTTGAATGATACAAGGCAATACAGTGAGGCATAATTATTTTTTAAATTTTACTTTTTAAATATTTGATAGGACAGAGATAAACAGATGGAAGAGGGGGATAGAGAGGAACAGAGAAAGACCTGAAGTGATACCTGCAGCACTGTCTCACTGCTCATGAAGCTTCCCCCTGCAGGTAAGGACCTAGGGCTTGAATGGCAACATGTGCGCTCAACCTGGTGCACCACTCCCCAGCCCTGATGAATAATTTATTCCCGAGGACATACTAAGATCTTTTTTAGCATTCCACTCTTTTCCTTCCCAGCCATTATTTAACATATCACACCAAACTGGGCTGGGAGATAGCTCTCCCGGTGGAGCTCAAACTCGATTGTGTGTGAAGCCCTGGGTGTAAACCTTGGCACAAAATGGAAGCACTTTGGACAACGTTGGGGGAGGCTTGTGTGGTGGCTCTCTGCTTCCTGTCTCTCCCTATCTCAGCTTTCCCTCTCCCTTGCTCACCAAATAAACAATGCTGTATTTTAAAAGGCCTAGAGGGGACTTGAGAGATGAAAATAAATCTTAAACACAAAACAGATATCAGGGAGATGGCAGGTGACACACCTGGCTGAGTGCACATATTACGCAAGGATGAGGGTTCAAAGCTCCAGTTCTCACCTGCAGTGGGGAAAGCGTCACAAGCAGTGAAGCAGTGCTACAGGTATCTATCTATCTATCTATCTATCATCTATCTCTCCCTTCCCTTGCAATTTTTCTGTCTCTTTCCAAAATAAGCGACTTAATATAAAAGCAAACAAAGTCCAACTAAGCAAAAACCTTAGGCTAGTTGAGCTTTCCTTCTCAATCAAACTGGGAAATGGGCAGGTAGTCTCCCCAGGACTTTTTTTAAAAATTGTATTGTTGAATTAATGTTGATTTACAAAGTTATAAGATAAGGGGGTTGGGCCGTAGTGCAGCGAGTTAAGCACACATGGCACAAAGCCCAGGGACTGGTGTAAGGATCCTGGTTCGAACTCCCGGCTCCTCACCTGCAGGGGGATCGCTTCACAAGCAGTGAAGCAGGTGTCTCTCTTTCTCTCCACCTCTCTGTCTTCCCTTCTTCTCTAGATTTCTTGCAGTTCTACCCAACAACAACAACAGCAATGGCAACTGTAACAATAAAAACAACAAGGGCAACAAAATGGGAAAGATGGCCTCCAGGAGCAGTGGATTTGTAGTGCAGACACCGAGCCCCATCGATAACCCTAGAGGCAGACAAACAAACAAAACAAAACTATATGATAACGGGTATAATTCTGCACAACCCCCCTCCACCATCTACAGAGCTCCTCTGGGCATTGTTCATGGTGTCCGAACTCTCACTCATTCCCAGCCCTCACACTGTTCTTCAGCTCAGTGCCCACCTCTGGTGTATCAGACACCGTGCTGGGCTAAGCTGCTCCTGCCTTTCTCCTGGGTGGCTGCTTCTCTGGTTTCTCTCTGAAGCAGGTTCATCAGTCACCCTGTCCAGGATATGTTCTAACACACCTCATACCAGCTTACAAGAGTTCACTCTTCTAAGAAGAGGAAGAGGAGGTTGTGAGGGGACAATCTCTCTCAACTTCCTGAGCCTGGCACTCAAAAATCTGGATTCATTCATCTTTTTTTCTTTTTTAAATTTTATTTATCTTCCCTTTTTGTTGCCCTTGTTTTTTCATTGTTGTTTCAGTTGTTATTGTTGTTGTTGTTGATGTCATTGTTGTTGGCTAGGACAGAGAGAAACGGAGAGAGGAGGGGAAGATAGAGAGGGGGAGAGAAAAGTAGACACCTGCAGACCTGCTTCACCGCCTGTGAAGCGACTCCTCTGTAGGTGGGGAGCCGGGGGCTTGAACCGGGATCCTTAAGCCGGTCCTTGCGCTTTGCGTCACATGCGCTTAACCCACTGCGCTACCGCTCATGTTTAATGTTTACCCCAGGCTTCGAGGAGAGGGTGGTCAGAACTGAGGATGGGAACTGCTCGCTAGGGCTCTCCTCCTGAGTCTCCGTCTCCCACACGGCCACATGCTCATCTGCTGGTGTCTGTGTCACAGCCACGTGAAAAAGCATCTCCTTTTGAACCCGAGCCCCTCCTCTGCTCCTCCTCTCAACTGTGCTCATCTTCCTTGCTTAGCCACACTTAAAATTTTTTTGTTTTAATTATCTTTATTTATTTATTTATTGGATAGAGACATCCAGAGTGCGAGAGGGAAGGGGGTGATAGGGAGGGAGAGAACGAGAGAGACAGACACCTGCAGCCCTGCTTCACCACTCATGAAGCTTTCCCCCTGCAGGTGGGGACCAGGGGCTCGAACCTGGGTCCCTGTACATTGTAACGTGTGTGCTCCACCAGGTGCGCCACCACCCAGCCCCCTCAACCACTTTTTGTAGGGTCACTGCTTATGATCCTTTTCTTCCTCTTCTCTCAAGCACCCCACTCATCTCTATCTTCTCTTTCTACCACAGAGATGACCGAAGCACAGGTCGTCAAAGTCCCCAAGCCATATTGACAGCATCACTCAAAACCTTAAGCTCTGTTCCTCCGACTGTGTAGAGAACAGCCCCAGGAGAGTCTTCTGGTTCAGTTGCTCGGGAGGGAGAGGCCCCACATTTCCCCAACCTGTGTCAACCTCATCCAGCTCCTACAAGTCCCACCATGCTTGTGCCAGCCACACTGCACCAGCCCCTCTTCTCTCCCCTCTTCCTGATGTCCCACCCTCTTTTCTTTACCTGGTCAACTCTATTTCCACCTCAGTTTCATTCATGAGACAGCACAGCCTGGTAGAGTGTACACCTAACTGTGCATGAGGACCTGGGTTGGAGTCCTGGCACCACATGTACAGGGGAGGGGGGCTCCATGAGTGGTGGGGCAGAGTGGTGATGTGGTATTTCTCCTCTCTCCTGGCCTGTCTCCCTGTCCCTCTATCAAAAGGACCAACAGAGTAGTGGGAAGGAGAGGTAACTCGGTGGGATCGTATATGTGTGAGGCCCTGGGTTCATTCCCGGTGTAGCACTAGACAGCTCTGCTCCAATCCATGAGTGTGGCTTCCTTTAGGAAGGTCATCCTGGCCACAGCTTCCAGATGGTACTTTCCATTTTGCTCCCCACTAGAACTAGGACCTCAAGGGCAGAGAGATCTCTTTCTCATCCATGGGGCTCTCAGGCCTGGAGCCATGACTCAAAAATCTTCAAAGGAGAGGCAATCTCCCTTTATTTTGCTCCCAGATGTGAGGTATGTTATTCAGCTTAAGGAAAATAAACAAACGAAGCTTTATTCTTATTACCATTATTTAATTTCATCGCATAAGGTCTTGTGGCAGAACAGTTTAAAAGTCCAAATAAATAATTAAGTCATTAGCAAAACATCGGTGAAGCCAGAAAAGGGAAATTCAAACCGAAATCATGAGCAGTGTGTGTGCAAAGACACTTGAGACTTTGATATCCTTTCACTTGAAACCAGCTAGCTTCTCCAGACATTCTTTGGTACGTAAACCCAGTCATGAAAAAGAAGGATCATTACTTGGCAAAATAAAAGCCACAGAAAGTAATTTAATTTTTCCTGTGGCACCAGGGAATAAACTGAGGGTCTCAGACAGGTGTACTACTTCTGTGTAGCTGCTCTGACCCAATTGTTTCACTCTGTCTAGAGAGAGGGAGAGAGGGAGACAAGAGGTGGGGAAAGGGCGAGGGAGGGAGACAGGGAGACAGGGAGACAAGGGGAGGGAGAGGGAGAAGAGGAGGAGGGGGGAGGGGAGGAAGAGGGAAAGGGGAAGGGGGAGGGGAGGGAGAGGAAGGGAGAGGGGGAGGGGAGGGGGAGGGAGAGGGAGGGAGAGGGGATGGGAGGAAGAGGAAAGGGAAAGGGGGAGGGAGAGGGAGAGAGAGGGTGAGGGGGAGGGGAGGAAGAAGGAAGGGAAAGGGGGAGGGGAGGGAGAGGGAGGGAGAGGGGGAGGGGAGGGGGAGGGGAGGGGGAGGGGAGAGGGAGGGGAGGGGGAGGGGAGGGGGAGGGGAGGGGGAGGGAGAGGGAGAGGGGGTGGGAGAGAGAGAGAGAGAGAGAGAGAGAGAGAGAGAATGGCCATGGAATTCTGCAAGTATTATCCTTAGTGGTGCCAGGGTTCAAACCAAGGGCTTCACATGCAGTAAAAGTGGGGCCTCTACCTGCTAAGATATCTCCCAGCCACTCAGATAGTAATCTTTTTTTTGAGGGGGGAGAGAGAATGGAATTTATTCATTTTTAAAATGTTTATCAGTTTAATATTGGTTTACAGTAGTAGCAGTTTCTTCAATCATAGTTTCACACTTACATGTGCATGTATACACAACTCACCATCAGACAGTGATATCTTTCATTTCATTCTCCTGCCATATATATAAAATTTTTTTTTCTAACCAGAGCACTGTTCAGCTCTGGCTTATGGTGGTATGGGGGACTGCCCTTGTTGTTTTATTTTTGTTCTTGATGTCATCATTGTTGGACAGGAAGAGAGGAGGGGAAGACAGAGAGGGGGAGAGAAAGATAGACACCTACAGACCTGCTTCACCACCTGTGAAGCGACTCCCCTGCAGGTGGGGAGCCGGGGGCTTGAACTGGGGTCCTTAAGCCAGTCCTTGTGCTTGGTGCCATGTGCACTTAACCCGCTGCGCTACCGCCCGACTCCCGTGTTTCTCTCTCTCTTTTTTTTTTTTTTGCCTCCAGGATTATCACTGGGGTTTGGTACCTGCACTTTGAATCCACTGCTCCTGCAGCCATTTTTTTTTTTTTTTTGGATAGGAGAGAGAGAAATTGAGAGGGGGAAGGAAGACAGAGAGGAGGAGGAGAGACAGAGAAACAGAGACACCTGCAGACTTGCTTCACCACTTGTGAAGCGACCCCTCCCACCCCCTCAGGTGGGGAACTGGGGGCTCGAACCTGGATCCTTGAGTGGGCCCCTGTGCTTCGTACTTAACCGGGTGTGCTTAACCGGGTGCATCACCACCTGGCCCCGGGGGTGTTTATCTAAAGTGCCCTTCGGGTGACAATACTAACAATACACTGAACTGATTCACATTTAATGAGATTTTTACCTAAAATGTGAGAGTCAAATTCTGGTTGTGCAGATAGAGAAGAGAGCATCATGGCAATACAAAAAGACTTCGATGTCTAAGGCTCTGAGGTCCTAGGTTCAGTCCCCAGCACCACCATAAGCCAGAGGTGAGTGGTGCTCTGGTTAAAAACTAATAATAATAATAATAACAAAAACGCTTATTGCAGAGGCATGCTTTGGGTTGCCCCTTCACAGGCCACTGATTATGGAAGTTTTCCAAGACAGCTTCAGGCACGGCTAGATCAGGGTGTGCTTTACACTTGAGTAGGCTGCCAGTGTTAGCCATCTTTCCTGCGTTCCTGCTATATGCCCTTAGCACCTCTGCTAGGGGACATAGTGACTTGCCCTGTGCGACCTTGGACTTGTCTAGAAATCAACCCCAACTGTGTGTGTGGGGGGGGGGGGGCGAGGAGAGAGAGAGATGGAGGCCTCCTTCCTCATCTTCCCCTTCTTATCTCCACTAGCTCAACAGTCAGGAGTCCCCACTTCATCACCTGCTGAACTGTGAGTATTTATTAGAACAAGACTGCACTGTGTTTGCAACCACCACAGCCAGCTCTGTCAGTGGTTCTCTAAAGCAAGTAAACAGAGACAAACTATTCAGAAGACAGTCCTTGTCCTGAGTCACAGCCTCCCCTGCCCCCAGCAGCTGACACTCATGAGTCAACACTCACCCCCAGAATCAGCAGGAACCCCCCCCCCCAAGTGACTTTCAAAGGACCACTGGAGACACAGTGAGAAGGCTAAGCTGTTTAGAAACCATTCAGAGAGGTTTTATGAAAACGTCATCACAAGCAAGAATAGGAAGGGTTTATCTACTTCTTTGGATTTTTTTTTTTTCCAAAAAGATTGGTGTCTCCTGCTTTACTGTTATTTTATTTACTAGATAGAGACAGAGAGAAATCAAGAGACGACAGGGAAATAGAGACAGTGAGACACCTGCAGACCTGCTTCACCTCCCATGACGCTTTCCCCTCTGCAGGTCGGGACTGGGGCTAGAACCTGGATCCTTGTGCATTTAACACGTGTGCTCAACCAGGTGTACCACTGCCCAGCCCTCCACCTTTATTATTATTATTATTATTATTTTAAACAAAGTGCTGCTCAGTTCTGGCTTATGGCGGTGCTGAGGATTGAACCTGGTACCTCAGAGCCCCAGGTATGAAAGTCTTCTGCATCACTTTTATTCTGTCTCCACAGTTTGGTGTGACCTATCTTTCACACCTGGTTTTCCATATTCCTTTATTCCAGGCCCAGTCATTACTCCCCACACTCTTAATTTGATGTAGTCCCATTGGTTTGTTTCTGCTTTAGTCTTCCTTATAGTTGGGTTTGTTTCATCAAAGATGTCCTTGAAGTTTAGGTGGGAAAGTGCTCCACCAATGTTTTTCTCTAAGTATTTGATAGTTTCTAGTCTAACATCCAGGTCCTTGATCCATCTGGAGTTGAGTTTTGTTTCTGGTGAGATAAGGTGGTTCAGTTTAATTCTTCTGCATGTTTCAACCCAGTTTTCCCCAGCACCATTTATTGAAGAGAGCCTCCTTTCTCCATTTAATACTTTGGGCCCCCTTATCAAAGATTAGCTGTCCATAGGTGTGGGGGTTTAGTTCTGGGCTTTCAAGTCTGTTCCACTGATCTGTGTGCCTATTTTTGTTCCAGTACCAGGCTGTTTTGATGATGATGGCCTTATAATATAGTTTGAGATCTGGGAGTGTGATGCCTCCATTTCTGTTTCTTTTCCTCAAGATTGTTTTGACAATTGTAGGTGTTTTATGGTTCAAAAAAATTAGTGGAATTTCTTTATGCAAACACTAAATCTGAAGAAGAAGACATCCAGAAATCACTCCCATTCACTGTTGCAACAAAATCAATAAAATACCTAGGAATAAAGCTGACCAAGGAAGTGAAAGACTTGTATACTGAAAACTATGAGTCACTATTCAAGGAAATAGAAACTGATACCAAGAAATGGAAAGACATCTCATGCTCATGGATTGGAAGAATAAATATCAAAATTAATATTCTCCCCAGAGCCATATACAAATTTAACGTGATACCTATCAAAGTTCCACCAAGCTTCTTTAAGAGAACAGGAAAAAAAAAAAAAAAAAAAACTCCCCACACTCTCAGCTTTTGTAGTGAGGAGACTCAAGTGAGCCTTACTCTGGATTCTCCTTTGCCTCCCTGCACCACTCCCCCAAGTCACACCTCTGAATGAGCCGGAACCTTGCTTCTCAGAGTGGCATGGGGTACACATGTGGGAGGGACTAAATAGCTTGTAGGCCTGCCCCAGACCTCCTGGGTTGATCTTTCCACCAGTTCTCAGGTGATTCCTATGCAAAATGGAGAAGGCTCTCTCTAGACATTAGCACAAGACAATAGTGACTTCTAGATTCAGAGCTGGTTCTCTAAACATAACTTCTTCACATACACCCCCCCAGACCTCCACAGGCTCACCCACATGTGTACTTCCTGTCCTCTCTAGAAGGTGAGAAACATCCTGTTACACCTCAGGCATAACTTCCTTCCTGCTCCCGCTGTCTGGAGAACTGCTCAGGATGGGACCTGACCCTCTCATCTTCCTCAGTGAGCACCAGACCTCAGCATCTGCCTGCAGCCCCTCAGCCACCTCCCTGGGGGTTTCCAGGCTTGGAGATCCCCTGGTAGAAGTCCCTGGACAGGTCTCTTAGGTTCGTTCTCTCTCTCTCTCTCTCTCTCTCTCTCTCTCTCTCTCTCTCTCTCTCCCGCTGGAATCCAGGCAGCAACAGCAAGCTCCCCAAGCTGTGGCTAGGTCACCACCAGGACATAATGGTGATGGTTGGGGGATGAGCTCAGCTGGCAGAGTGCAGGACTTGCATGCCTGAGGCTGTCAGTTTAATTTCCAATGCTGCATGTGTCCAAATGGTGCCCCCTCCCTCTTTCTCATGTGATTTTAATAATAAAATAAAATTTTTAGAGAGTCAGCATGCAGCTCACCCGGACAGTGAGCCTGCTTTGTCATATGCATGAACCAAGTTCAAGTTCAAGTTCAAGCTTGGCTTGGGGTGATGAGGCCTGGTGATAACAAAAAAAATAAAATGAAATACATAAGTGGGAGCTAGGTGGTGGTGTTCTTGGTACACACAGTGTGCAATGACCTCAATTCAAGGCCCTGGTCTCCACTTGCAGGGGAGAAGCTTCATGAACAGTGAAGCAGTACTGCAGATGTGTCTTATGTCTCTATGTCCCCCTTCCTTCTTGATTTCTGTCTCTATCCAATAAATAAAAATATAAAGTATTTTTTAATTTAAATAAAATATGTAATATGTGTAACATAAAATAAAGTGACATAAGCTAAAAACAACAAAATCAGTAAATTATAATAATACCATACCGGGAGTTAGGCAGTAGCACAGCAGGTTAAGCGCAGGTGGCGAAAAGCGCAAGGAGCAGCTTAAGGATCCCAGTTGGAGCCCCCAGCTCCCCACCTGCAGGGGAGTCGCTTCACAGGCGGTGAAGCAGGTCTGCAGGTGTCTATCTTTCTCTTTTCCTCTCCATCTTCCCCTCCTCTCTCCATTTCTCTCTGTCTTACCCAACAACGATGACAACAATAATAACTACAACAATAAAACAACTATGGGCAACAAAAGGGAATAAATAAATAAATATTTTAAAAATAATAATAATACCATACCATATCATGAAAGTGGCCTTAGACAGAGAACTAGCTGTGATTAAGAAGCCAGGCACTGTGAATCCCAGGCATCTGGGGCACCTCTGAGGAAGGAAACAGGTCACAGAGTCACCAAATTGACTATACACTTAAAGGCTGGGAGCTTTAATAAGAACAGAAGGAAAAACACAAAGCAGAACTTAGACTGGATTTGGTATACCATACCAAAGTAGAGGACTCTGGGTGGGGTCGGGGGGCCGGGTGTGGTGGGAGGAGGGTTCAGGTCCTAGAACATGATGACAGAGGAGGACCTAGGTGGGGGTTAGAACGTCATGTGGAAAACTGAGACATGCTGCACACGTACCAACTACCATATTTTACTGTCCACTGCAAACCATTACTCCCTCCATCAAGAATAAAGTAAAATTGAATACAAAGAAGTCAGAACAAACAAAGGGTTCATCATACAACCAAAACTCCATTAAAACAGATAGAACTCAATGAGTCAAGAGCACCCAGAGTTCAAGTCGTGGAAGCTCCCAGTCTCCAGGGCTGGGTTTTCCTCTTCAATTCTTTTTGCACCCTGGGGCATTCCAGGACCACCCTCCTAGACTTCTCTGTGTACACTCTCCAAGAGATCTTATCTAGCCTGCTGGTTATAAATACAACTGATTGACTGATAATTACCAGGTAGATAGCTCTCATGAACTTGGGGTTGGCATAGCCAAGCCGCTATCTGGCATCACTACTGAGAGTTGAGAGCCAGTTTAAGAACCAGCACGAGGGGGCCGGGCAGTGGTGTATTCAGTTAAGTGCACATATTACCAAGCACAAGGACCTAAGTTTGAGCTCCTGCTCCCACCTGCAAAGGAGAAGGGGAATGCTTCACAAGCAGTGAAGCAGGTCTGCGGGTGTCTATCTTTCTCTCCCTCTCCCAATTTCTCTCTGTCATAACTAATTTTAAAATTAGAAACAAACAAACAAAAATACAAGGGAAAAAATAGTCGCTAGCGTGGCACAAAGCGCAAAGGACCGGCATAAGGATCGAGGTTCGAGCCCAGGGCTCCCCACCTGCAGGGAAGTCGCTTCACAAGCAGTGAAGCAGGTCTTCAGGTGTCTGTCTTTCTCTCCTCCTCTCTGTCTTCCCTTCCTCTCTCCATTTCTCTCAGTCCTGTCCAACAACATCAACAACAATAATAACTACAACAATAAAACAACAAGGGCAACAAAGGGAAATAAATAAATTTAAAAAAATTGTTTTTAATAGTCACCAGGATTTATGGCCCCAGCCCCAGTGATAACCCTGGTGACAACAGAGGGGAAAACCAAGCCAAACCAAACCAAAACAAAACTTGCATGAATATTCTCCTAATTGTCCATCCTGCTTTGTCTACCTTTCCTGCCATGTGCCTCACCTGGGCAAAAGGTGCCAACTATTCTCAGACATCCACATGAATGTCCCTGACCTCATTCATCAGTCTTTCCAATGCTACATAGCAAAGTGACCCTAAATCCCATTGGCTCTCCTCTTAAAGCAGGCATTTAACCCTTGCTTGCCTCTTCTACATCTCTCAGAATGGACAAGGCCCCACCATAGTACTATAGTCCAGGCTCTCTCCTGGACTATAGTAACTGCCTCTTCTCTTATCTTTCTGCTTAAGCCCACACCTCCCAGTGCTGGCTCTGAAGCCAGAGCCACTCAGCTCACCTGCAAGAACATAGCATTCAAGGTCAAAACCCTCACAGCCAGAGCAAAGGCAAGTCCCAACTAGAACCTGGATCCCTTCTTCCTTTGGTCTCCCAGATGAACAAGGTAGAGACTGCTTCAAAGATGGCTCCATAGACAGTGTAGCTCAACTATCAAGAGCGGTCTCACCAGTGATGGTCCCTAAAATAACCTATGACCTCAGCCAATCATGCTAAGAAGAGATTTTTCCAGATAAATTTCCTTCACTGTTTTTCAATCTTTTCTTTTTTAATTCTTAAAATATTTTTATTTATTATTGGACAGAGACAAAGAGAAATCTAGAGGGGAGGGGGAAATAAAGAGGGAAAGAGACATAAAGACACCTGCACCCCTGGTTCACCACTAAGGAAGCTTTTTCCCTGAAGGTGGGGAACAGGGGCTTGAACCTGGGTCTTTGCTCACTGTACTTTGTGTGCTTAAGCAGGTGTGCCACTGTCTAGGCTCTTGTTTCCTTTACTTTTATGCACAAATAACACTATTTTTTCTGATTGTATGTTCCAGCAAATCCTGAAATTAAAATTTTTTTAAATCTAGCATTATAGTATTGTTAGCACTATTATTACTATTATCTGATGTTTTCTCGTCTTCCTTTCCAATCCTGATCGGGGCTTTCTGTTTTACTGTAAATTGTCACTGCTGTCTAATACGTGGATATTTTTCTTGGTAGAAGCCTCTGAAAAAGAGTATTGGCCTAGCAGAAAACCCCTGTCCTGGGAGAAAAAAAACCTTTGTAGCAGCTTAACACACATTTACTGGTTTCTCTTGAGCTTCCATTACAATCTTACTTCCTACTGCTCTTTCTATACAGTATTGACGTTCTAAAAATTGTTATGTGTTGATTTTATTCTCTTGTTTCTAAAAGTGTCTTTCCAGGCTGGTATCACTGATAGCTCTTGGAAAATCTTAGTTATACATAATAGTCTCTTTTATGAAAGTACCATAAATTACCCATTTTTGTAGAGATTTTAGGTTGCTTCTTGTAGTCATTTAAAAAACCCTAACATACAGAGAAATGGGCAATGGAACAATCCAATAGAGTGTACATGTTATCATATGCAAGGCATCCAGTTCAAACCCCCAGTCTCTACCTTCAAGGGGAAGCTTCTTAAGTGGTGAATCAAGTGCAGGTGTCTCTTTCTCTCTCTCTCTCTCCTTCTCTATCTCCCCTTCTTTCTCAACTTATAAAGTATATAGATCTCTCTCTCTCTCACACATACACACACACACACACATACACACACACCTCTAACATGTAATAAAGAGAATGGTTTCTTTCCTTAGAGTACATAGTATGAAAATGGGAATTGGGAGGAGAGTAGATAACATAATGGTATACAAACAGACTCTCATGCCTGAGGCTCCAAAGTGCCACATTTAAGCCCCTGTACCACCATAAGCCAGAGCTAAACAGTGCTCTGGTAAGAAAAAGAAAGGAAGGAAGGAAGGAAGGAAGGGAGAAAGAAAGAAAGAAAGAAAGAAAGAAAGAAAGGAAGAAAATGGGAATTACTGGGCTCAAGGGTATAAACATTTGGGACCTTGCTACATACTGTCAAATAACTTCCAGAAACTTTGAGGCCCGGAGGTAGCGCACCTGATAGAATGCACACATTACAGTGCTCATGGACCCAGGTTCAAGCTCCCAGCCCTCACCTGCAGAGGGGAAGCTTCACAAGCAATGAAATAGTACTGCAGGTGTTTTTCTATATTCTCTATCCCTCTTAATTTCTGCCTTTATCCAAAACAAACAAATAAAAGATATATATATATTAACATTTTATTCACCCCTTTTATCCTATCTTGTCAATGTTTCCATTTTATAAATAAATAAATGTCTTAAAAAAGAAAAGACCTCATGAGAATCTATTCAAGTGAGACATAGACTATAAGCAGAAATATGTCCTTGTGATGCAAACTGTCTTGCGTGCCCACCATCTGAACAGACGGATACGCTCTCAACCCTTTTGGGGTTGATGCCTCCATTTCCACTGCTTTCCACTCTGCTCCAAGCCTCCACATCTGCATGTTGGCAACAGTGCTGTGTCCCTATCTGTCACCTAGGCAGAACTTCTCTAAGGTCAGTGGGTTTACGGACCACCTGGGGGATACTGTCACCAGGAAGATCCTCACTCTCCAGGGAACTGGAACTAGAGCGACTGAGCAGTCAGCTGATCCTCTCTGCTAGACTACGAAGTCACTAACAATAGAGGCAGGACAGTAACTGACTCCACTGAACTAAATGAATGCAGCCCCAAGTTCAGTTCTTGCAACTGAGTTAAGCTAACACATAATCTAGGCAGCAAGGGTCAAAAGATAGCAGGACAAGTACAAGAAGAGACAGAAAGAGGGAGGGGGGGGGAGTGTGAGTATGCTGCAGGGGCTGAGTGGTGGCATACCTGGATGAGTGCACACATTACAGTGTGAAAGGATCCAGGTTCAAGTCCTGGGATCCCACCTGCAGGGGAGAAGCTTCATAGGTGAAGTAGTGCTGCAGGTGTCTCTCTCTGTCTCCTTTGCTCCTCTTCCTCTTTCCCCATCCCCAGTTTCTCTCTGTTTTATCAAAATAAATAAAGTAAAAAAAATTTTTTTACTTTATAATTTTTATTTATAAAAAGAAAACATTGACAAGAACCATAGGATAAGAGGGGTACAACTCCACACAATTCCCACCACCAGAGCTCTGTATCCCGTCCCCTCCCTTGATAGCTTTCCTATTCTTTATCCCTCTGGGAGTGTGGACCCAGGGTCATGATGGGGTGCAGAAGGTGGAAGGTCTGGCTTTTAAGAGAGTGTGTTGCATACACATACATGTGTTTGTCTACCAGTGTTCATTTTGCCCAAGGGATCTGAAGAGAAACCAGGATTAAAGCACTAAATGTGTGTTAAGCAGTTACAAATGTTCTTCCAGGTGAGTAGTGGCAACTTAGAGTAAAACAGAAAGTCCCTGCTCAGGGTTGGAAATGGGCAGAAATAGGACTTTTCAAACCCCCAAAAGTGGGAGTCCAAAGGCCTGTATCATTCGCTTCACTGCTGGGTCTGACTGCAGAATCAGTTTTCCTCAATGATTCTGATATTACCAAGCCTTTGTAAGCTTGGGGGTTCAGTCTGTTTCTCACATGGCAGACAGAAGGACAGTTCAATTTCCAGTACTGATTTAGGACAGCGTGGATTCGATGCAAAAAAAATCCCATTATCGAGTGGCAACAAAGATATCACGAAAAATGATCTGCTTAGGGGCCTGTTCTCAACATACAGAACAAAGCCTGCATTCCACAGACTCCCAGCATGTTATGAAACAATATGTGTAGACAGCAGAAATCTTATTATTATTAGATGGAAGTAATCTGAGATTGAAGTAATGGTCACAGATGGCAGTGAACTCTTCCAACTACTGTGCTCCAGGCAAAAGCTTGGTAATGGAAACGTTTTCTAACTGTGGCAAACATATGCGAACACAGATACTGCTAGTCACTTCTGCTAGGCTGGGGATGTGTGGAGCCAAAGTTAACTTTTACAAACAACACCTATGTGTTAGTGTCAGACTTCTTGTGTATGGAGTTATTCTTTTAGATTCCTAATTTCAGACTTGGTGAGGAAATATTTTTTTTTTTCTTAAAAAAAATGGGGGAAGTATAATTTCCCAGAAGGAAGCCAGACATTTAAATCTTCTCAAAAATGATGATCATGTTGATTTAGGGAAAGAACAACAACAACAACAAAAGACCACTGCTATACTGTTAGAGCGAAGCTCAAAAGTTTTGTTTTTCTGTACTCTTGAGATCTGACCATAATAAAGTGTGGAAATGTTCACTCTTCTTTTTTTTTAAAAATATTTATTTATTTATTCCCTTTTTGTTTCCCTTGTTGTTTTATTGTTGTAGTTATTATTGTTGTCGTCGCTGTTGGGTAGGACAGAGAGAAATGGAGAGAGGAGGGGAACACAGAGGGGGAGAGAAAGATAGACACCAGCAGGCCTGCTTCACTGCTTGTGAAGTGATTCCCCTGCAGGTGGGGAGCCGGGGGCTCGAACCGGGATCCTTATTCTGGTCCTTGCACTTTGCGCCACCTGTGCTTAACCTGCTGCGCTACAGCCCGACTCCCATGTTCACTCTTCTTAATGTCATATATATTTTTTAATGATTTGTTTATTCATAAGATAGGAGGAGACAAAGAACCAGATATCACTCTGGTACATGTGCTGCCGGGGATTGAACTAAGGACCTCAAGCTTGAGAGTCTAATCCTTTATCTACTGTGCCACCTCCCGGACCACAAAATGTCAATTTTTTAAGTCAGAGATTTGGAGCATTAGTGTAATGCAGGGGCAGAGTTAATGATGTTCTCTTACACACAAGTGCTTAAGCATAGATCTCAAAGTTTGCAGGCAGCACTTAAGAAGCAAAATGCTGAAAAACTCCCTCCTCATCTCTGCCACCCACTGCCTTTCAAGACATACATGCTTTTCATTTCTCAAATAAATATTTTGTCCAGAATTTGACGCAGTCTAAACAACATGTCTGTGTACGGACACGCTGCCTTGAAGTATCAGCTCTCATCTGCAGAACCAAGGTCTGCGAACAAGCCCTTCCCTTGATCTATCTGCCACACAATGGTTCTCCTTCCTCTCCAAGTGCCCCAGTTACCACACAGCATGCACGGCTTATACCCTCGCAAGCTCATCAACAACCCAGAGAGAGGGCACGGTCATCTTCAGGTAAGGGCTCAGTGTTTCATAGCTTGGCTGAATTTCAGTGTGTGTGTGTGTGTGTGTGTGTGTGTGTGTGTGTGTGTGTGTGTGATTTGTTGGACAGAGACAGTGAAATTGAGAGAGAATGGGAGAGAGAAATGCATAGAGAAAGGGCTTCATCTGCAGGTGGGGACCAGGGATTTGAACCTGGGTCCTTGCATGTTGTACCATATTTGCTCAACCATGTATGTCACTGCCTTGACCCCAAATTATTTATTTATTTATTTATTTATTTAACTCTTTTTTTTAATGAGATAGAGACATACACAGAGCAAGATCAGAGCACTGCTCAGCTCTGGTGATGCTGGATATTGAACTGTTATGCATATACAAACTATTGCATTTACTGTCGACTATAAAACATTAATCCCTCAAGAAAGAAAAAAATTATGAAGACTCCAAAGAGCTCTTATTATGTATCTCAGATAGCAATATATATGGCATTAGAAACAAACATTTTTCAAAGTACGTGCTAATTTAAAAAATAATCATCACAGCTGGAGACGCAGTATAATGGTTATGCAAACGATATTCATGCTTGTCTCTCTGAGCTCCCAGGTTCAATCCCCAGAGCCACCACAAGCCAGGGTTGAGCAGTGTTCTGGTAAAAAGAATTAAGTCAATAAAAATTAAGAAAAACAATACTATAGTTATAATACATGTATATGTTAAAATAAATTTCAAGTGAAAAAAAATTTTTTTTCAAACCAAAGACATTTGGCTAGAAGAGATGTACTCTGTTTAGTGAGTTTCTTGAACATCTGGTTTGAAAAAAGGCAGCTCACCCTTCTGTCTTCACTCTGTATTTCTACCTTTCCTGTATTCATTGTGCTGTGCTGTCATGTGGCACAAGGTCTCTGAAAACCTTTCCTGAAGACGCTGGGTGGTGGAGCATCTGACTGACCGCACATATTAAAAACCCCACTGTATCCTCAAGGGAGAAAAAAGAGGCAAATGACGCCTTTGCATTATTATAAAAATAGTGTTTCCTTGTGCTCCCCCACTTAAGGGGTGGCCATGCTCATACCGGAGACCTAGGTGGACGCGTTTGATTTTAAGGGGTAGTGATAGGCCTGTGTACAAGCACCCCCCCCCCCAACCTGCTACTGCTTTTTCCCGAGAAGTATCTGAAATGTGCCTGCACAATCTTACACTACTTCCCAAAGATGCGGACCACTGGCATGACAGCACAAACACTCACAAAACCATGTGCTGCTTCTACCCCTGAGGTGATGTAACGTGCAAAAACAAGATCAAACAACAACAACAACAAAACTCCCATCTGTAGGGAGTCGGGTGGTAGCACAGCATGTTAAGCGCAGGTGGCGCTAAGTGCAAGGACTGACTAAGGATCCCGGTTCGAGTCCCCGGCTCCCCACCTGTAGAGGAGTCGCTTCACAGGCGGTGAAGCAGGTCTGCAGGTGTCTATCTTTCTCTCCCCCTCCTCTCTCCATTTCTGTCTGTCTTATCCAACATCAATTACAACAATAATAAAAAATAAGGGCAACAAAAGGGAAAAATAAATATGTATAAGAAAAAAAACTCCCATCCGTTTTTTTTTTTTTCCTCTTTGAGGCTGTACCTTCTCAGCTGAAGGTGTAGTAGTGGTGACTGGGGTGAAGAGAAGTGAAACTCAGAGAGAACGGGTCCCTGACAGGATGCTTAACAAATGGCAGAAGTGGCCTCAGCAAGCCTGCTCGGTCATTTCCTATGGAGCAACAGTGAGTGCTCACCAGGCGACACTATCTAGGGGTCCCAGAAGGAAGGGCCCCCCTCCTTCTAGAAGGGGCTGGAACAATGCCCTCAGCAGGCATTTCCCCAGGGAAAGGGGAGGTGTTCTTATAGCTACCACACCCCTTGCTTTCCAGGCCCACTGAAAGGGCCTCCCACACTTGCAGTCACTTCACTTGGCAGGCATAGAAGCAAACATCTGCTGAGTTCCTTTCCTTTCTCTCCTCTCCCCTCCCCTCCTCTCCTCCCTTCCCTTATCTGTTTCTTCCTCTCCAGTACCAGGGCCGTACACATATGTGACTCCACTAATCCTGGGCTAACTTTTTCATTCTTCTTTTTAAAACTCCAGCTAGTTAGCTAACGAGACAGAGGGAAGGAGAGATACCAAAGCACTAACCCTCTGTTCGTAGAGGTCCCCCAGTGCTCCTCCTGTTGCCAGGGCTCCAAGCACGGGCCAGCGTGTGCTCTACTGGCTGAGCTATCTCCTGGACCTGTCGTGCTTTTTTTTCATTTCAGTTGACAAGAAAAGTATCCAAGTACCCAGTGGAGATAAAATTCTGGAATGATCAGGCTAGTGCGGTAGTTCAAATGCCCTGGGTTCTACCCGTCAGACCGCACAAGAAGAACGTCAGTGAAGCGCCAGGAAGGGTGGAGTGGTGTTCTGTGAGTGTTCAGGGAGAGAACCACAGCGTCACTCTGACAGATGCAGTGATGAGGATTAAATCCAAGTGCAAAGTCCTGCCCGTGCAAAGTCCTGCCCTCTACCGCCAAACCCCAACCCCATCCTGCAGCCGATGTCTCACAGTGAGACAGTCTCCTTTGTGCCTTTGTAGGTTGACTATCCTTGGGAAGACGCAGTGTCTGTCAGGTGATGGTCTGCAGGCCATTGCAAGGATCAGCTCAACCAATTCCTGGAAGTACCCCAGGGCTGTGTGACTCTGAATAGCATCACCTTGTTTTGTTTTGCCATGGGGCCTCTTGCATGTGCTAGTCTACTCTCAGAACATTCTTTTAATTTCAGATAGACAGAGAGAAGGAGAGACCCGAACCTGTCACGAAGTTTATCCTGGTACTTGTGTGATGCTTGTATGTGGTCCCAGAGACCTGAACCCAGACCTGAACCCGCTGCTCTACCACCTGACTCCCAAGGCTAAGAATTTGATAGACTATTACTCTACCATTAAAAAAAAAAATCGGGAGGTCCGTCGGTGGCGCAGTGGGTTAATCGCATATGGCGCAAAGCGCAGGGCCTGGCGTAAGGATCCCGGTTCGAGCCCCGGCTCCCCACCTGCAAGGGAGTCGCTTCACAGGCGGTGAAGCAGGTCTGCAGGTATCTAACTTTCTCTCCCCCTCTCTGTCTTCCCCTTCTCTCTCCATTTCTCTCTGTCCTATCCAACAATGATGACATCAATAATAACGACAATAAAAAAAAATTCTTAGCCCATAACTATTTTATCCAGTCATCTGCCCAGAGGTATTTATGTTGCTTCCATTTTTTTTGTCCTGGCCCTTGTTCATTCACATGTTTTTAATATTGATTTATAATTTTTAATTTAATAGGACAAAGAGAACTTGAGAAGGGGAGTCAGAGAAGAAGAAAGAGAGTCACCTACAACACTGCTCCCCATTTGTGAAGCTTTTCCCCTGCTTGTAAGCACTGGAGGCTTGAACCTACGTCCTTGCACTTAGCAAAGTGTATGTTCAACTGGATGCCCCACTGTTATGTGTCTAATGTTTAAAATATTTGTAGGTGGTGCTGGAGATTGAACCCAGGGCTTCTGTCCATGCTATATTGCTGAGCTGGCTCTGGAGCCCAATTCTTATCTTATTATTTTTTGTGTTAGAGTGACAGTGACAGACACAGAAAGCAAGAGTAACAGAGAAGGGGGGAGACAGAGAGACAGGGAGACAGAGAGAAAGTTTTTCTCACTATCCATAGAGTTTTACCGTGTTGTCTTTGCGGCTCTCATGGAGCACTGGGGATCAAACCCAGGACCCCTCACATACTGGATACCTACTCTGTCACCCAGTCACCTCCCTGAGCCCCTGCATTCACTTTATTATTTTTAAATGTATTTATTAACTATATACAGAGAGAACCATTGGATTACTCTGGCATTAGCAATGCTGGGGTTTGAACTCAAGACCTCAAGGTTATAAGTCTGTTCTTTACCAGAATTGCACCTCCCAGGCCTCTGTATTCACTTTAAAATTAGGAGAGACAGGGGCCAGGCGGTAGTGCACACAGTACAGCACACATATGACGATGTGTGAGGACCAGAGTTCAAGTCCCTGATTCCCACCTGAGGAGTGGGGTGGGGGGAGCTTCAAACTGAAAGGAGTCTTCTGTCCCATCTCTACCGACCGTCTGTGCCGCCTCACTTCCCTTCACTGCCCTGATCCTCCCTGAAAACATCCCGTGTTGGCTTGTTTCTGTATGTCTCTCTCTGGCAGAGCATGCCAACTGTGCCAGGCGGTGGTTTTACTCACCTTGGGAGCTCTAGTGCCCGTAGAGCCACTGAATGATGCCTGGCACAGAGTGCACAGGCAGAATGAATGAACACACACACACACACACACACACACACACACACACACACACACACACACGCTAACAGAAATCTGACCATTTAAAAAGCCAGTAAAACAGAACACACAACTGACTCTGTTCACTTCGACTCGTGGGTGCCGGGCATCCAATGGTCACAGAGGGAGTGACCGTGTTTGCAAAGAATCTTCCCCACCTGCACAAATATGGAATACACTGAAGGGGGTGGGGGCGGAGGGTGGTGACAAAGGCCAGGCCACACCAGGTGGCTGTAACAACCTCTGCTTAGTCAGGACCCACCAGGGTCCAGCCTGGGTGTGGCTGGGAATTGGCAGAGCTGAAGGGCAACCTGCTGAAGGGATGAGAACCTCCTCAGCCTGCCTGGGTCTGGGGCTTCCTGCCTCTGACCATACCAGGCCTCTGAGGGGTGTAGATAGAGAAATGTTTCTACGGAGTAGCCTAATCGGAGGCTCAGCGGTCAGAGCACAGGACTTACATGCCTGAGGCCCCAGCACTGCATATGACCCAGGAGTACTCTGCCCTTGCCGTCATTGAATAAATAGATAAGTCTTAAAAAAGAGAAAGTATTTCAAATGCAAAACCATAATGACCCAAATAAACATAATCAACTAGATCATAGATCAGTGCAAATAAAAATAAACACAATCAAAGTATAGAAATGATAAAACTGTGGGGTTATGATCAAATAAAGCCTGGCAATTAGGCAGGGGATACTGTTTAGCCTAAATGTACACGCAGCTAGAAGTTAATGCAGAGCTGGATGGTGATGCCCCTGGCTGACTGCACACATTACAGTGCACAAGGACCCAGGTTCAAGCCCCCGGTCACCCACCTGTGGTGGTGGTGGGGAGCTTCATGAGCAATGTAGCAGTGCTTTAAGTATTTCTCCATCTCTTTCCCTATCTCTCTTTTCCTCTCAATTTCTGTCTCTAACCAAAATAATAATAATAATTTTTAAGATAAATTTAAGAAAGAAGTTAATGCTGCAAAACATTCTCCTTAAGAAAAATTCTAGGGGCCAGGTGGTGGCGCACCTGGTTAAGCGCACGTGTTATAGTGTGCAAGGACCCGGGTTCAAGCCCCCGGTCCCCACCTGCAGGGGAGAAGCTTCACGAGTGGTGAAGCAGTGTTGCAGGTGTCTCTATCTCTCTCTCTTTCTATCATCCCCTTCCCTCTCAATTTCTAGCTGTCTCTAATAAATAAATAAAGATAATAAAAAGATTAAAATTAAGTCTTAAAAAAATTCTAGAGTTAGAGAAATAGATCTTGTATAGTGTGCTGCTTTGCCAAGTGCTTAACTCAGTTTTGAATCTAGCCCCTACCTCATTGAATGAAACTTTGGTACTGTGGAGCCTCTCTCTCTCTCTCTCTCCTTTGCCTCCATTTTTTAAGATCTATTTATTAATGAGAGGTTGAGAGAGAGTGAGAAGATCAGAGCATCACTCTGGCTGATGTGGTCCCTGGATCTGAACCTGGGACCTTCGGCATGCAAGCCCTGTGCTTCACTACTGAGCTACCTCCCCAGCCACACAAAGCCATTTTCCTTCACTCAGAACTGCCTTCCTTCAGTTCCCTAAATGCATTTCTTTGCCCCTGACCTGGAGGGAAGTCAGCACTCCTTCTCAAAATCATTTCACTGGGTCTCAAAAATCCCGTTACGCTCCCTCCACAGTCCTCAGTCCCGAGAGAGGGAAAGCTCTCTGATGACTCTCCCCTTCCCCCTACAACTCTGCTACCAGACAATAATTAAATTGCAGAGATTCTGCAGGTTGGCTGTTAATCAAAGCCTCCCTCCACATGTAAACAATATAAGCCTATTTAAATAATCTGCATTAAATGTAATAATGAATTTAATGGAATTATGTGAAAAGCAAAGGTACAAACACTCAAAAGGACATGACTGCTTAAGCATTTTAGCGGTAACTATGCCCTTGAGGTTACTTACATCAAGGCTACTTAGATGGCAGAAATCCCATATTATAAACTCGGTGCCCAAGTGCATATTTCTGACAAGTCTGTCTGGTCACCCTAGTGGCTTGAAGGGAGCCACAGTGGAAATCTTTACACCATGGAAACAAACAGGCAGATACTGGGATCCCGGACTTGGTTAATTCTCATCCTCTGACTGAGACGGTGCTGGAGGGTGTGTGGCCAAGGCAGGTTAAGTACAGAAATCAAGCTCCGCTACATCACATTAATGCGGCCCCCGAAGGAGGAAATACTCAGCTCACATTCAAAGCCAAATATTCCCGTCCAGGGAGGAGTTAACCTGCCTTACTGAGGCAGGAGGAAAGCTCTGGGAAAGACCTCCCTTGCTCCACTTCTGCTGAGTGTACAGAAACAAACACGTTGACTGACCACTGCATTCCCTTGAAGGCTGGTCACGGATTCAAGAAGTTTGGCAGACATCTAAAATGCACTCTGTGAGGATCAATTTGCATTTCACTCTTTGCAAAGGCCTGTGCCATAAATCCTTACTTTAGGTTTATACAGTTTGTAATATGCACATACATATATGTGAGTACTGCTTGGCTTTGGTGATTGGTCATGCCTGGGATCAAACCTGAGACTTTCTTTTATCTTCTGATTACTTTTTTGACATTTAATTTAAATTATTTATGGGTGATGCAGGTGTAGACAGATAGATAGCTCTCAGAGCACTGCTCAGCTCTGGCTTATGTTGGGGCTGGGGACTGAACCCGTGACCCCGGAGCCTTAGGCATGAAGAGTCTTTTGCATAACCATTATACTGTCTCAACAGCCTCAAACCTGGGGCACTTTTGAATGTAACTCCTGTGCACTATGGCTGTGTACTGTTCCAGTCTTTAGCTCGTGTCTGTATAGATCTTTCTCTCCTGTGTGTGAATAAACATGTCTCTATACACACATGCATGAGAACACACACACATACACACCATTCACCAACAGGCACCATACCCAATTTTCATGGCCCCTGTGTCTGATGGATTCCCTTGCCCCTTGAGACCTGTTCCCACACCCCAGCCTCTTCACATAACAATGGCTGCTGATATGCCCATCAAAACGCAGCCATCTTTTGTCTGTCAAACATCTCCAGAGAATGGAAGGAAATCCTTTGCGTTTATACACCCTGATGAAGGCTTAGGGCTCCACCTCACTGGCTCATTCACACCAGAAAGCAACTTGATTCACCACCAGCTAACCTGTTCTTAACTTTCTTGAGCAACTCACAAAGAGGTAAACACCTTTTTGAGAAGACTCAACTCCTACTCAGTTCTAAAGGAAACGTTGCCAAGCCAATTCTGAGTTCTGCAAGTTTTGAGACACTAATAAGTCACCTTGTCCTAAATGTCTTGGGCCATTTGAGCAATGGGAGCAGTATTTAAGCATAAGTTTATTTTGTCACACTTGTTATTAACTATTTCATTACGCTTTATCGAACTACTTTTCAGTTTCACAAGGAAGCTGAATTTGATGCCTGAGTTCCAATAGGAGAGAATTTCGTTGACTAAACTTTGGAACAAAATTGCTGGCTTAGCAGGAACTTTCTAAAAAGGAAGTCTCTTAATTCTTCACTGGGCCACCATGAAAACAAGTGTGATTAAAGTGATTGTTATTCTTCAAACTCAGTGAAGCAGAAGGTAGTCTGTAATCGTCACCAGAAGCAAACCACCAAATGAGTGGTTTTTTTTTCTTGACTTAACAAACCCTCCAACTCAGGATGATACCCAGTTACAAAGGATTTCCTGTAATTCTCTGGGAACATGCCACAGAAGAAAACTCACAGAATTTGCATTTCTGAACATCCACAATTTAACTCAATCGCACTTCTTCAACACAGCAAAAGCCTTTGTCTTCCAGCTTCTTGATTTCCCTTCTTAATGGTCTGAATGATTTTTAAACCACCCCTCCTTCCAGTGCAAGTCTTCTTCATTCCAGGAATTCCGCATCTACCACTGGCTTTTTGAAAACCACAGCTGACTGAGAATATAGAGACCTCGATCTCAGTCATTCCTCTGATGAATCTCTTCAATCCAAATGAGGAAGCCTCCTCATTCCACACAGGTGTCAAATCAGTGTGTCTTTTGGACAGAGAAGCAAGTTCGTACAAAACCCCCAAGCTGAAGGAGCCAAGTAGAGCAGGTCAGTTCTCAGGTGCTTCCTGGTGTCACCCGGAATGGCTGACATCCAATCAAGATTAACATCTTGGAAAGTTGCCTCGGCTGGAGAAACTGCTTCTGATTCTGTGAGTCAATAGCCACCGACAGGATGAAATGTTTGCTGAAAGTGCCCAGCTGCAAATTGGACATAAGCATCTCATCTGAATGTGGAAGGGAGCAGGGCATCCCCCCAGATGTTAACCATTTTAGGTGTTTTTTTTCCTCTAGTGAAGACACCCCAGTAATCAGTTGAGTATTCTAGTAGCTCCTATGAGCCCCAGCTTTGCAAAGCATCTAGGCTGCCTAGTTCCCTGGCTTTCTCCAGACATGTGCCCGCCACACCTTGCAATGCCACTTTCTATTCTCTTACCCAGTGGGCTGTCACTCAGCCAACCACTCTTCCCTTCTAAATTGCATGTGGCCCCTCAATAAGACGCCATCTCTCTGATCTCACCAATGTGTCCTGGAACCCCACCTCTCCAGAGCTCTGACCCACTAGGGAAAGATAGAGACAGGCTGGGAGTATGGATCAACCTGCCAATGTCCATGTGCAGGAGAGAAGCAATTACAGAAGTCAGACCTTCCACCTTCTGTGTCCATTCATAATGACCTCGGGTCCATGCTCGTAGACGGAAAAAAATAGGAAAGTTTCCAATGGAGAGGATGAGATACAGAACTCTGGAGGTGGGAATTGTGTTGAATTGTACCCCTCTTAGCCTATGGTCTTGTCGGTATTTTCATTTTATAAATAAAAATAAAACGAAACAAAAAAGATGACATTTCTCAGAGTCACAAGATAGAAAGGGATGTATCTTCCAGGGTCGGACTTAATCAGACTTGTGAGTCTGTGTGTCTCTCCTCTCACTTCTGGCTCACAGACTTGCAGCTGAATCCATTTTATTGGGGGGTAGGAGTTAATGGATAACAGTACAGTTGTTGATACATGGGTACAACTTCTCATCTCCCCATGATAGGTGTCTACAAAGCCTTCTCCATCCTGACTTATGTCTTTTTCCACCTTCATGCACCATAACCCCTAAAGTCCCACCCTCACCACCACCACCCCCTTTCTGCCCTTCTCCCCTAGAGTTCTTTGCTTTGGTGCAATACATCAAACCCAAGTTCAATTTTTACTTTGTGTTTTCCCTTTCTGTTTATGTTTAAGTTCCACCTGGGAGTGAAATTAATTGGTATTCACCTTTTGCTTTAGAAACTGCATGATTCCTTCAAGCTCTATCCCAGATGAGGCAAAGGAGGTGACCTTATCATTTTGAACTGCTGAGTAGTATTCCGCTGAGTAATATATCCTACAGTTTTCTTCGCCCCTCATTTGTCAGATGAATCCAGCTTTAACCTGCAGACCAAGCAGCCTACTGTATGCAAGAGATCTGAGTGCAGTCTGGTATACTCTGATCTCACTGTCTGTCGACAAGTCATGGAGCCTTTTTCATACCTGTTTCCTCTCCATGGAGTAGGAGTGACTGCACCTATTCAAAGTGTTTGTCTGTAGAAAATCAGCAAGTGTGTGCAACGCCTTTGGAATGCTGCCTTAACTAGTAAGTGCTCAATATGACTTCCTTTGTCACCACCGTATCAACCACTCCAAGGCTAGTAGTCTTTGCTACAACAGTGAAGAGAAAATCAGGAATCACATTGTTACCAGCCTGGGTTCCAGGGCTCTCTAGCAATTAGCAATGGAAATTAACAAAAGCACATTCCCAGACAAGGTTTTTAGCAGTTCAAGCTAGGAAGGAGGAAAGGGGTGAGAGTCTAGGGAGACAACCGAGGTTGGCAAGTTCACACGTTGGATTTCCAAAGAGAGTTAGTACCTTGGTTCCTTGAGACCACCTGATCAAAAATACATGGTCAGATGATCTTCACAGAGCATGCTCAATCACTGGGAATGTTCCAAGTGAAATGTATGTGATCAGTGAACCAACAGGTGTTAAAGGCTAATGAGGAGGAAGTCAAGATTCTGGTTCAAAACAGGAACTGGTAACGAAACGTCCTAACCACAGCCCTCTGCGCTGTCTTTCCTCCTCCCCATGCCTGCTCCTCAGATGCTCTGCCCCTTTCTGTCTCTTCCTCCCTACCTCAGTTCCTCTCTACTCCTTTCAGCTGAGTGTACCCACTGCAGTTCCTCCTTAGTCTGATTTTTTTCTTCTTCCTCCAGGGTTATCACTGGGGCTCGATGCAGGCGCTACGAATCCATTGTTCCTGGCAGCCATTCCCCTCCCCCCATATTTATTGGACAGACAGAGAAATTGAGAGAGGAGGGGAAGATAGAGAGGCGAAGGGAATGACGGGCACCTGCAGACCTGCTTCACTGCTCATGAATTATCCCCCTGCAGGTGGGGAGTGGGGGCTCAAGCCCACTGGATCCTTGTGCGGATCCCTGCACGTGCGCCACCATCCAGTTCCCTAGTCTGAATTCTTTACAAAATAATACATTCCCAATCTACAAAAATTCATATCCAGTTCTACGGTGAGAATGTAAAAAGTCCATGTGACAAGATATACATTGGGGAAACTTATAAAGAAGAGATTTCATGGAGGAGAAAGGCAAAAGAAGCCAATGCCAGATTTCAGAAGGGAGGAGAAAAACAAGTAAAAGCAAACAGAGGACTCTGGGCTGTATTTCTGGGGTTAGATCAAGGAGGGAGCACCGTGATTTTTTGCAGGAAAGGGCCCAGTGATGTAGGATTCTGGCCCAAAGCTATCAGTGTTGAATCAAATGCTTTGAAATTCTCTGGGCTGTGGAGCGGGATTGAGTTTTGTTGAGGTGAGAGGTTACCCACTGCTTTATTCACCTCAAATATCAGGTTAATCTGTCTTAGAGCAGGGTGTAGTCTTAGAGCAGGGTGTAGTCTTGGAAACAGATAACAAGTACTTCCTGTCATGAAATAGAGAGGTATCTCCATATATGAGATGAGTGACAGAGAGGAAGAACTAACCTTGTATCTAAAGTTATTGTGAGGAATGATTCAACAAGAGTAGTTGTGACCTCAAAGTGACCAAGGCAGCCAATATGTCTGATAATAATCTCACTGGTGAGGACACTAGTGAGTAGTCCAGTCTATTCAGGAGTAGGTAGGAAGATAGCTCTGATTTATAAGAAAAGAAACAGCTCTCCCCACCTTCAAAAGACTAGTGAAATCTGCTTTCCATGTAACTGTTTTCTTTAATATTTACTCCAAAGAGAAGGCAAAACTATATAGATTGCAAAGGTCCCATTATTAGCAACAACAACTTCAACTTAGCCTTCAGAAGGGCAGTGCATCATCTGGAGGTAAAACTGCAGTGCTGCTCTCCAGTTCCATGGTAGAACACAACAGAATGGAGAAACCCAAAGGGCCAACCAGGACAGAAAACAAGAAGGCAGAGAGAAAAGTGAAAGTGGCAGGGCTCTGGGGAGGATTCTAATCAGGCCTGAGGGCTTTTCCATCTGTCTTGGGACCTCTTGTCATTGCAACTGTTTGATAGACTAGTTTTGGCTTCTCAATGAGACTGGGGAACTCCTCACGGAGTCAGAATTAGCTGACACAGGGTCAGCATAACCTTGGCTGGTAGGTAACCAAAGACAGTAAGGGGTGTTGGGTCTCAGCATATAGACCATTTAGAAACCTACGGCACTGATCCTGGCAGAGAAGATAGTAGACTGAGCCACCTGAGGCCAGAGGCTCTGAGAAATGGCTTAGTTTCCTTTTTTTGTTTTTAATTGGGAGGTTAATGGTTTACAGGACAGTTCTTGGCACATGGGTGTAATTTTTTTTATCTCACCAAGATACGTGTCCACACAATACTCTCACTCCAATGTTAGGCCTATCACCATATACCAGGACCTGGAAACCCCTTATGCCCAATCTGACCCCTTTCTCAGGTAGTTCTTTGCTTTGGTACAATACACCATCAGTCCAAGTTCTACTTTGGTGTTTCTCCTTTCTCTGTTATTGTTCTCAAGTTCTGCCCATTAGTGAGATCATCCCATATTCATCCTTCTCTTTCTGGCTTATCTCACTTAACATGATTCCATCAAACTCTATTCAAGATGAGAAGTGGCTCGATTCTGAGTGTTCATTGGAGGGAGAGTTGCAGGCCTGGTTTATGGATTTGTGGTATGAGAGGGGAAATCGGCCAGAGAAACTCTGAAGGATGTCTAACTAGAGCGCTTATCTCTATCTCTAGTTCCACCATCAACCTTTGCTTTGGGTCAAACCATCAGAAGAAGGCACTGGGAAAATGCATGCAATGATCAGACCTGTGCTCTAAGTGTGTACCAATCAATCTGGCTCAGCCATCATTCAGATGTTCTAGGCCAGCAATAAGTCTCCCCTAAAAGAGTGGGAAGGGGGTCCTGGCTAAATAGCTATGGACGGGGCACTGTTTGGGAAGTCATTGTTAAGTGGACAAGGCAGGAAAGAGAAGGAAAGTGGCCTGTTGGGACCAAGGACTTGTGATGCTGTTCACTAAGAATAGGAAAAGGAGGGAAGAGATAAACAACCCCAGGAAGTCAGAAGTAGGTCTGGAAATAGAGATTATGAACCCAATTCTGGGTGGGTGACTTTGAATCAATTGTGTGAATGCCAGATAGATAAATCCCAGAAAGCATGGGAGAAAGAGTGGAAGGCTTAGGCCTTCTGCACTTTTTCTTCTGACTTAACTCGGAAACACACTCAAGCCTCGGGATTTGAGGCAGGAAGTGTGTGTGAATCAGAATACCCTAAGAGAAAGTACAATCTCTTACCTCCTAATAGGTGTAGTAACTGAAACCAGGCTACCAGAATCCCTTCCCTTTCAACTAGAAGGGGCCCTTCAAAGAGATGACCTCATAATTGCAGTACCACATAGAACAACCATTTACTCTGTGGTTTGGACTTATCTCTGTCATTCCAGTAAGAGTGCTAAATTCTGAACAGGAGGACAACAAATAGAGACTTCACCTCGCTTCTACATTCTCAGGCTCAAAACTGGCAGACTAGAATTAAGGTTTGTTCATTCCAAACATACCAGCTTCAAACATCAGACTGCTTGAGCCTCCTTTACAATGGGAGTAGAGGGGGGCAGGAGGTGGCACACCTGGTTGAGCAGACACATCATTATACCATACACAAGGAACCAGGTTTGACCCACCCACCCCCACCTGTAGGGGGAAGCTTCATGAGTGAAGAATGTCTTCAGGTATCTTTCTTCCTCTCTATTTCCTCCTCCACTCTCAATTTCTCTCTGTTCTATCCAATAAAATAGAAAGGAAACAAACAAACAAAAAAGGCCGTTAGAGGTGGTGGATTCGTAGTGCTGGCATCAAGCCCAAGCGATAACCCTCGTGTTAATAAACACACAAACAAACAAACACAGTGGAAATAGGAACCCAGGTCAAGATCTAAGTTAACTAAAGGTCAACAGTGTGCTAACGGCCTTATTTTCATGGGCATCAAGGATGCTGCCATGGAACATTCAGGGACATGCCAGGAAATTCAGAACCTCTTCAAAAATCTAAGATTCCCTCCCTAGGCAAGTTTATAGGGCTGCAGTTTGGGCTGATATCCTGTCTGGGAAAGTGTAACAGCCACTCAACTGGATTGAAACACCCGAAAGACTTCCTACTAGTGTAATTTCTCAGAGAGCTGCTTTGATTCCAGAATAAACACTGCTGAGCCTCCAGAAGCACTACAAACCAGACAAGGCAGGCATGAGCACACACACACATATTTACAGAGCACCATGTTTACCGTGAGCCCATATAACTTCCAAACCAGTGGTTGCTGGACTCCTCGTAGGGACAATGCCTACAGAATCTTTACAAGGTGCTAGCGAGCTTGGCGTTCCTTGGGTTTCTTTGGAGGAGAGGGCAGAAGAGGGGCTCCTGTCCTCCTCCTTCCCCTCTTCCTCCTTTCTTTCTTTCTGCACTTCCTTCCTTTTCCTTTAAACATTTAGCTACCTACTTGTAATTTCCTTTCTTCATCTGTTTTGTGCCAACTCAGGAATCATGCCTGGATTCCCTACTACTCATTTCAACCACCAGAAAGAAAAAGTCATTTTGTTCAAACACTTCCTCTCAAGCTGCCCATATAGTTCAGGGAGGGGAGACAGACAATGAAATGGCCATCAGAAACAGCATGACCAGGGGAGCATGTGCCTCAACATAATCACAGGCGCAGGTTCGATCTCCAGTACCACAGGGGGGCATCATGAACAATATCAAAAGACACTTTATGGATGGTAGAGTGGTGCTATGAGTGGTCTTCTCTCTCCTCTCACTATAATAGCAGAAAAAAAAAAACAAACAAACCCTTGGATGGGGACATACCTGATAGAGTTCATATGTTACCACGCCCAGGGACCTTGGTTTAAGCTCCTAATCTCTACACAAAGTGGTACAGGTCTCCCTCTCCTTCTCCCTCTCCCTCTCTCCCTCTCCCTTTCTCTCTCTCTCTCATATATATATATATATATATATATATATATATATATATATATATATGTATATATATATATACATATATATATATATATATATATATATAATTGGATAGAGAGAGAGAAATTGACAGGGGAGGAGGGGATAGAGAGGGAAACAGCTACAGCCCTGCTTCACCACTCAATGAAGTTTCCCCCCTGCAGGTGGGGCCCAGGGGTTTGAACCTGGCTCCCTGTGCATTGTGATGTGTGCACATAACTAGGTGTGCCACTGCATGGTCCCCCGAAGGTGTTTCTCTTTCTTTCTTCTTCTTTATCTACTTCTTCTTCCCTTTCAGTTTTCTCTCTGTCCTAAATAAACGAAAAAGAAAAAAAAGCTGCTGGTGGATCCGTCTTGAAGGCACAGAGCCCCAGCACTAGCTCTGGTGGCAATAAACAAATAAGTGAAAAGGTCAGCTCAAGGGAGGTTGCTCAGGGGTGGCATCATGTTGGGTTGGCACTGTGACGCTGAAAAAGGAATTCCACAGTGCAGTCACTAGGAAATCATGGGGCCAAGAGGAGGCAGTACTGGGCTTTCTGGGGGTGGGGTGGGGTGGGGGAGTGCGGGGAGCCCAGCTTGTCCCCCGCGGCTCCACTGGTGGCATTCCTCATAGCCACATGCAGCTTTGTTCACTTCACTCAGGAGCCCAAGGTCCGAGCACCATGGAAGGAAAAGGTGGAGACTGGTAAAGAGTCTGGTCACAGCCAGTAATGGTGCTGGCCATGCTGCTTCCTGATTCCCAGCATCTCCTTCTCCCAGAGCTTCAGTCGTCTGGCTGGAATTTCAGTTCTGAAACATCCTACCTCTCACCACTTCCTCTGTTAACTCCTCTCTGTATTGCTATTCCAGCTGAACAATACCTAGTCATGAATCAGACCACTTCTCTGCTTCAAACCCTCCAGTGGCTTTTTACAAGAAGAATGATTTGTTAATTAAGTTATTTATGGAGCACTAAAGAGAGCCAGAAGAACATCACTCCAGCTCACCCCAAGCCAGGGACTGAACTTGAGACCTCACATCTGCAAGTCCGGAGCTCGACCCACTGCACCACCTACTCAGATACATCCATGACTACGCACTGACCTCGGAAGTCATGATAATGACCTTTGATATGATAAAGACCTCCACATTCTAGGCCCCGCCCACATCTCTAATTTCATCTCATGTTGATGTCTTATTTATACATAGGCTAGCTCAGCGCACCCCTCAGTTTGGGGCCCGCAGTGCTAGGACTGAACCTGGGATCTCATGCATGGAAGCAGTGTGCTCTACTGGGCTCTGCTCCAAGTAGCTCTGCTCTAGGATGTCTTTCGTTTTTTGCAAACTCAACTTTATATATTTTTTTCCTCATAGAGCCTCCGTATTTATTTCTTCTCCTTGCAGCAGGATGTTGTTCCCTCAAATCGGCCGGTCACAGGCCACTTGCCCAGAATCTTTGCAGAGAGGACTCGGCAGACCACACACACCCCTGCCTGCATGGTCCTCTGTTCTATTTTTCTAACTGATGGGCGATGCCTTATGACATTATTCAAGTTCCAGGTATACCTCCTTGAAAATTAACACATGTGCACACACTAACTTACGCTTTCTTTTTCTCTGAAGGAGGGCTGGTTGCATAGACTTCTCTTCTTCATTGCAGGGCTGCCTGTTTTATTCATCATGGTACTGTCAGCACTAAGAAAAAGGTCAAGTAAGTCTGTCCTAAGGTGAATCCCAAATATAGTGAATATTATATCTCTCCGGCAAAGCAAGTGAATGAGATCCCTTTCTCCCTTGCTTCCCATCGCCTTTTTGCTACAGGAAGCTAAAGACTTTTCACAGTGATTGTCTTACTGATTTATTGTTCCAGATGTCTGGTGGTAGGGAATAAAATTTCACTGAGACCCAGTAAACATAACGGAAGAGTACCAAGTCCTGCCAGCTTTATTATGGACTGAGCTCGATGTATGTGTGGGCAGAAGTCTCCTAACACCTTTATTATATGGTTTCACGGCCATTTAAAAAGTTGTTTGCAAATAACTTCCCAAGGACACATATAGACTGTCTAATTCCGGACCGTTGCCACAATTCAACCCTGAGGATTCAGACACCAGAAAAAACAAACTTGGGACTGGGAAGTGGCACATCTGGTTGAGTGCACATGCTACAATGCATAAGGACCCAGGTTCAAGCCCCTGGCCCTCGCGTGCTGAGGGAAAGCTTCACGAGCAGTGAAACAGTACTTCAGGTGTCTCTCTTTCTAGCTCACCTTTCCTTCTCAGTTTCCTTCGGTTTCTGCCCGATAAGTGAATAATAAATAAAATGATTTAAAAGAAGAAAAGAAAACTTGCTTCTTCCATTTCTACCCAGTCCCTAAAAAGTGAACTAGGACTATAATAAATAAACAAAGGAGCAGAGGTCAGGCGGGGGCTGGGTGGTGGTGCACCTGGTTAAACGCACATATCGGGAGTCGGGTGGTAGCGCAGCGGGTTAAGCACACGTGGCGCGAAGCACAAGGACCAGTGTAAGGATCCCGGTTTGAGCCCCTGGCTCCCCACCTGCGGTATCTGTCTTTCTCTCCCCCTCTGTCTTCCCCTCCTCTCTCCATTTCACTCTGTCCTATCCAACAATGATGACAATAATAATAATAATAATTACAACAATAAAACAACAAGAGCAACAAAAGGGAATAAATAAATATAATAAAAAATGCACATATCGCTATGTTCAAGGACCCACCAAAGGATCCGGGTTCAAGCCCCCACTCTTTACCTGCAGGGAGGATGCTTCACAAGCAGTGAGGCAGGTCTGCTGGTGTCTTTCTTTCTCCCTATCTCCCTCTCCCCTCTCAATTTCTCTCTGTCCTGTCAAATAAAAAAAAAAGAAAAAGGAAAAAGTGGCTACCAGGAGCTATGGACTTGCCATGTCAAGACTGAGCCCCAGCAATGACCCTGGAGCCAAAACAAACCAACAGAAATCAAAGGAACAAGGTAGGGAAATATCTGATAGCTTATCCATTACTCTTACTGTGGTATTCAGTAGGAATTTTCACATTCGGGCTGGGATATATATAGCTCACAAGTTAGAGAAAACGTCTTGTTATACACAAGGTCCTGGATTCAAGCCCCAGCATCACATGGGATGTTCAAGCCCTGGCACCTCCTGGGAGATATGGAGACACGTGAGGCTCCATGTGTTCCCCAAAACATGATTTTCCACATTGTTTCCTGTGCTATTTTAGCTCTGAGATCAGATAGCATTAAACACTGTGATTAAATGAGATTCCTCTGTGTTTAATCTAAACAATTGTTCAGGGAGCGGGGTGGTGGTGGTGGCGGTGGGAGGAAGCCATTTATCTTCTATGGACAGTGAAGAAAAGTGGGTAAGGGCCAGGACCACCAGGACTTTTCTCCATGACAGTATCCCAAAGCTTCCAAACATTTCCAAAATCTCTTTCATAGAAAGAACCAACCCTTCCCCACCCCATCAGCACATCCATTACCCTGCAGTTCCCTGTCTATCTCCTCCTCCTCATGACTCCTTGAAAAACAGGACCGGGAGACAACAGGATGGTATCTGCAGAAGACACTCATGCCTAAGGCTCTGAGGTACCAGGTTCAATCCCCAGCACCACTATAAGCCAGAGCTGAGCAGTGCCCTTGTCCCTATCTCCCTATCTATCTATCTATCATCTATCACCTATCATTTATCATTTATCTACCTATGTGTCTTTCTGTATCTCTCCCGCTGAAATCAAATAAATATTTAAAAATAGTAGTTCTCTAAAACTTTTCATAGAAAACGGGAAAGTCATAACGTAAAGGGAGGTTTTTCTTTAACAAACTAACCCCCTGCATGTATGTCCTTTATTTTAAAATAAAGACTAATAAAAAGAGTGAGTGAGAATCAGAGCATCACTGTGGCATGTGCAGTACTAAGCACTGAACTAGAAACTTGACACATGCAAGTCCTGTGCTCTACTGCTGAGCCACCTCCCTGACCTCTGCTTTTTTTGTTTGTTTGTTTGTTTTAAAAGATGTATTTATTATTCAAGGACCCAGGTTCAAGCCTCCAGTCCATCCCCACCAGCAAGGGGGAAGCTTTGAGAGTGGTGAAGGAGTGCTGTAGGTCTCTCTTTCTCTCCTTCCCTCTCTCTTTTTCTCCTCTCTCTCTTGAGCCTCCAGGGTTATCACTGGGGCTTGGTGCCGGCACTACAGACCCATCGTTCCTGGTGGCCTTTTTATTTATTTATTTTCCTATTTTACTGGACAGGACAGAGAGAAATTGAGAGAGGAGAGGGAGACAACGAGGGAGAAAGAGAAAGACACCTGCAGACTTGTTACAGCAGCGCTTGTGAAGCCTGCCCCCTGCAGACGGGGAGTGGGGGCTTGAACCCAAATCCTCGCACTGGACCTTGTGCTTCGTACTATGTGCACTTAACCCAGCAGTGCATCACCGCTTGACCCACCCCCCCCCCCGCATCCTCCTTAGATTTCTCTACTTCTATCCTATAAATTAATAAATAAATATTTCATTTTTTTTGGAAGTCAGAGAGGGAGAGACCACGGCACCACTCAGTTACAAGTCAGCTGTTTTACCAGTGGATTTACCACCCACCCCATGAAAGAGTTAATTTTTAGAGCCAGTGAAATAGCTGTCTTGCAGAGTGCTGAATGTATTGCCCAATTCACATTCACTAAAAGATTCAATGTGGAAGTTGGGCGGTAGTGCAGAAGGTTAAGCAAAGGTGGTAGGAAGCACAAGGACCAGCGTAAGGATCCCTGTTCGAACCCCCGGCTCCCCACTTGCAGAGGAGTCGCTTCACAGGCGGTGAAGCAGATCTGCGGGTGTCTATTTTTCTTGTCCCCTCCTCTCTTCATTTCTCTCTGTCCTCTCCAACAACGACGACATCATCATCAACAACAATAACTACAACAACAATAAAACAACAAAAGCAACAAAAGAAAATTAATAATAATAATAATAAAGATTCAATGCTGTAGTTTCTTTCTCTTTCTCTCTCTGCTTCTGTTGTCTCTAACTTAAAAAAAAAAACAAAAACTTTTTTGTCACCAGAGGCCTGGTGCCTGCATGATTCTACCATTTCCATGGGTGGCCATCATTACTATTTTTTTAAATAAAGGGTAAGAGACAAAGACACAAGGGAGGGGGGTTGGTAGAGTAAGAGGAAGACAGACATTTGCAGCACTGCTCCACTGCTCATGAAGCTCCCCCTCCCCCAGGTGGGGATCAGGGACTTGAACTCAGGTCCCACTCTTGGGAAAAAGTGTACACTCACTGGGTGAGTAACCACTAGCCCCAAGAATTAACATCTTTACTTTTTGTTGTTGTTGTTCTTTTTTTTGTTTTTTTTTTTTTGGCCTCCAGGGTTATTGCTGGGGCTCGGTGCCTGCACCATGAATCCACTGCTCCTAGAGGCTATTTTCTCCCCTGTTGTTGCCCTGTTGTCTTATTGTTTTGGCTATTATTGTTATTGATGTTGGATGGGACAGAGAGAAATAGAAAGAGGAGGGGAAGAGAGAGAAGGGGAGAGAATGACAGACACCTGCAGACCTGCTTCACTGCTTGTGACGTGACCTCCCTGCAGGTGGGGAGTTGGGGGCTTGAACCGGGATCCTTAGGCTGGTCCTTGCGCTTTGCACCATGTGCGCCTGACCTGCTGTGCTACCGCCCAAACCCCTCTTTCTTTTTTTGCCTCCAGGGTTATTGCTGGGGCTCAGTATGAATCTACTGCTCCTGGAGGCTATTTTTTCCCATTTTGTTGCCCTTGTTTCTTTATTGTTGTTGTAGTTATTGTTGTTGTTGATATCACTGTTGTTAAGTAGGACAGAGAGAAATGGAGAGAGGAGGGGAAGACAGAGAGGGGGAGAGAAAGATGGACACCTGCAGACCTGCTTCACCGCCTGTTTAGTGAGGCCCTCCCCCCACAGGTGGGGGGAGCCAGGGGCTCGAACCAGGATCCTTATGTCAGTTCTTGCATTTTGTACCATGTGCCCTTAACCCGCTGCACTACCGCCTGACTTAACTTCTAAAGTCCACACGTCTCCCACGATACTCCTCAACCACCCACTCAGCAAAGTTAAATTCTTGCTTTTGCTTTGCATGCTTCATAATTCATGTGTTTAGTTGCTTCCAATTTGGAAAGGCGCGAGGCATCTGAATATTTAGACAGGAATCTCAGACCAGCCACCGTCTCCTCCTATGAGGCAGCCATGATAGTCCAGCACCACAGTGATGCTTAAGTTAATGACAGGTTGACCTGGTTCAAGGGAGCCAGATTACAGCCTGCCTCCCTCCCCGCAGCATACAGATGTGAGGATTTGATGACTGTCTGTAATCACAGGCACAGGAAGATGAACTCTGATGGCCTTGGCTGCACCCCCTCCTTTTTGGGGGGCTATCACGTCCTCAGAGGCCCCCTCCATCCAGCCAGCCCTGCAGACACAGGTCAGAGGTAGTCCTGCATCATCTGAAGGCTGGACCGGAATGCCAACACATGCTGTTTCCTTGGCACTGACTTGTTTCCAAAGCCTAGAATTTCAGCTAGATTTGGAGTTGGTTCTAAAGATCTTTTTACAGAAAGAAAATATTTATTTATAAATTGATTGGTTGATTGATAGGACAGAGAGAAATTGAGAGGGGAGGGGAGAGGTAGAGAGAAAGAGACACCTGCAGACCTGCTTCACTGCTCACAGAGCTCCCCATTCCCTGCAGGTGGGGACTGGGGGTTTGAACCTGGGTCCTTGTGTGTTGTTAAAATTTCTGAGGCTCTTGCCGGGCCGGCTAGCTTCACGGTGGTGAACAGAGACGCGGAGACAACGGCTGGGCAGGGCAGCTGTATTTCTTTATTCAGGAGGAACTATTCATAAACTAAGACAAACTAATCACCAAACAGAACTCTGCTGTCTCTTTGCGGCGGCGCAAGCACTCTTTCTTTTACTCTGGAACTCAGGAACCCTCTCCCTTACTCTCGAACTCAGAAACTCTCGCACCCTCGCACTCTCGAACTCCGGAACTCAGGAACTCTGTCACTGGGGAACTCAGGAACTCTGGCTAACTCTGGCACTCTCGAACTCAGGAACCCTCTCCCTTACTCTCGAACTCAGACACTCCCCAACTCATGAACTCAGGAACCCTCCCTCAGGGTTCCTTGGGGCGGGGCCAAGCAGGCCCGCGAAATTAATTGGACTGATCCAATTCTCTTGGTTTGGGGAGGGCTAGAACAAACCAATGTAACGCATACGACAATTCCCCCTTTTCTTTTTAACTAAATGACTATAGTATCAAGGGTGTGGGGTGAACAGAAACATATATAACCAAAACCAGCATGTTGCCAAGGGAAGGCCTGAGGGGGCCATATCTGAAAAAAAAAAACATTTCTTGTCTCTGGGGGGCTACTTGCCTCGACGGGCATTTGCATGGGGGCGGGGAACGGCCTAGGGTCCCAAAGGCAGCTGGCTGCAACTTACTTACTATGAAACAAAACTTGTTATTAGCATATCTACTGCACGATCTAACATTTCTAATAGAGAAGGAATTTGAGACTTTTACATATCAACAACGTCTTTTAACCTTTTGTTACACCCATTCAAGATGGAGACACACCCTAGGTGTGGGCCGGAGAGGAAACCTCAGGCATGAGAATAATTAGCATAGCCATTGTGCGATCTACCATTTCTAATAGAGAAGGTAGTGTTTTACATATCAACAAGTCTATTTAACCTTTTGTTTAGACCAACTTAGTTGAAATATATTGATTGTTAACTAATTTTTACCTCAGACTTTAAATGTAAGTTAATTTTTATCTTTATGAGAATTACGTTGAAAACCTTTTTCATTTATCTTTGACTAGTAAGAATTTAGCCTTAAAGCTACTGTTTACCAAACTTTAAACATACACATAAACATAGTCATTAATACACGAGGAGAGAAACCTTTGTTACGAAGACATGTCATTTTAAACACGAATTTAAATCTATATTGTCTTAGTTGTTGGGGGGGGTTCACCATCCGGAGGTGGCTTCCCGCGCAGCTCCACTTCTAGGAATTGCAGGTTGCGATCTCTGCACAAATCTCTGCATACTCCAGCTTGTCTGTCTTCAGACCGGACCGGCGGCTGGAGATCTCGTGTGCCCAGTTTTGGCAGGGAGCCCGGGAGTCCGGGAGGCCCGGGATGGTTCCAGAATTCATAGAAAGAGGGCAGGCAGGCCATCTTTGTAGAAGGCGTGAGCCTAGGTGCCCAGGGGTGGTGGCCATGATAGAACGCCGCGGCCCTGCCCCATGGCCCTGCCATGTCTGCTGCCCTGTTCGCAGTGGCCGAGCAGTGTGGAGGGATCACGCGTCCAGTGCCCTGCGCCACGCGGTGGAGAGCCGGCTCCTGTGGGCTGGCCTCAGGCTCTTGCATGTTGGCATCGGGCTCCAGCATGTTGGCCTCAGGCTCCAGCATGTTGGCATCGGGCTCCAGCATGTTGGCATCGGGCTCTAGCGTGCTGGCATCGGGCTCTTGCATGGTGGCGTAGGCCTCCTGCGGGCTGCGGGGCTGCGGGGTTGCTGGCGCGGTGCGCGGGGTTGTCTGGGCGCAGCCGGCTGGCTGGCTGTTTGACCAGGTGGAAACAGCAGCTCCGCGCCTCGCCTCCCGCCCGCTGGCTCTTCCCGCTGGCTGTTGTGAGTTCGCCAGAGCTAGTGGAAACCACAGAGTGGTCCAGAGATAAATGTTCCAGAAACAGCAAAACAGTCTTGTGAAGAAAGAGCAGAGGCCTTTGGAGATCTCTTCACAAGCAGAAGAGAAGGCCATAGTGCATAGGTAGCCAAATTGTCTTTACTTATCTGAGAGATGCGCAGGTCAGGTCCACGTGGGCGCCATTTGTTGTTAAAATTTCTGAGGCTCTTGCCGGGCCGGCTAGCTTCACGGTGGTGAACAGAGACGCGGAGACAACGGCTGGGCAGGGCAGCTGTATTTCTTTATTCAGGAGGAACTATTCATAAACTAAGACAAACTAATCACCAAACAGAACTCTGCTGTCTCTTTGCGGCGGCGCAAGCACTCTTTCTTTTACTCTGGAACTCAGGACTTGTGCATGGTGATGTGTATGCCCAACTGGGCGCACCACTGCCTGGCCCAAGGTCTAAAAATAGCTCTTATCTCTGTCTCTCAGCATGTGTACGTGCGTGTGTGTGTGTGTGTGTGTGTGTGTGTGTGTGTGAGAGAGAGAGAGGAGGCAGAGGTCTTGAACATGCGCGATTTCCTATTTCTTGGGCTGCCTTTTATTATTATTATTCATATAGGGATAGAGACACAGAGACACCACAGCCCTGTAAGTCCCCTCCCTCTCCAGTGCCATAGCACTATCCTGTAGTGCTGACTCGAACCTGTACACAAGTGAAGAGAGGATGGTGGTTCAGGTCAGAGCGAAGGTCTACCCTTGACTTATTAGCCAAACACTGCCTGGACACCTTCTTCTCAGGCAGAGTGTGGGAAGGGAGCACTGCTTCTAATTTAATTACAGAGCTGGAGTAGGGTAAGGGTGTGTGTGTGGGGGGGAGGGTTACTAAACCCCCCACACACACACACACACACTCCCACCCTGCCAAAGAACAGATTCTAGGGGGATCTGGAAAGAGCATCCTTGTGGGTGAGGACCAACAGGATACCACCTAGTGCTCCCGATTTAATTAATTAATTTATTTAAAAAAGGAGACATTAACAAAACCGTAGGACAGGAGGGGTACAACTCCACACAATTCCCACCACCAGATCTCCGTATCCCATCCCCTACCCTGATAGAAAAACATATTTTATTCCAGCCAGCGATGCTCAAAGCTGAAAGGGAAAACACGAGACTCCAAGTTGAGTGCAGAGGCAAAGATCTTGAGGAGGATTCTGAGTTCAAAGGGTGATCAGAAAGCAAGGACATAAGCAGGATCTTAACAGGATCTTTATCCAAACTGAGAGGAGGGTGGGGGAAGGAACACTGGAAGAGTCTGAGAGTATGAAAACCCAGAGTGGGGTCCATAGAGAGAAAGGGGGCTGGCTCTAAATGGAGGTCTGTCCATTTCATTATCAGAAAGGACCTCTGTGGTTTGAGGAGTGATCAGCCTCTCAGGAAAGAGAAGCAAGGAGGGGGAGGGGAGGGGAAGAGCTGTGTGAAATTCAAGCTGGAAGCAAAAACTCTGAGCTAAAGCCTTCATGCCCCCAGGCAGGTATCTGCAGCACCAAAAGACTCAAGCTTCTCTACAGACTGCTGCCAAAAGGAGCAGCTCGGCTCCAAGCCTACCCAAGTTCCAGGCAGATTCATGAATTCTCTCTGCATTAAATTAAACAAACTGAATGTTTTTCAGTAATTATAAAAAATAATAAATCTGCTCACAATGCCATTTTGTTTTTAAAAGACTCACTTCTTTTACTCCTATGAGAGAGGGAAAAGGGGAGGGGAGGGGAGGGAAGGGGAAGGGGGAGGGAGAGGGAGAGAGACCAGACCGGCAGCTCTGCCTGGCATATGCAGTGACGGGTATTGAACTTGGGACCTCATGTGCACAAGTACTGTTACCTCCTCAGTCACGTCTTCTAACACTCAACTCCCTTTATTACTTATTACTATTTGTTTTACTCTTTCTTTTAAAAAAAATTTTATTAGTGACTTAATAACAATTTATAATTACAAGACAACAGGGGTATAATTCCCTATTCCCACCAGCAGGGTTCCCTGTCCCCATTCCTTCCGTTGGAAGCTATAGTGGTTCTCCCAAGGTCACAGATAACTGGTTGACTGTTTCTATAACTACCTGTCTATATTTATATATATTTTCTCGTTTTTTCCCCCATGTTCCCATCCTCTCTTCCTTTCCAAGTCACACCTACACTTATTACTTACTACTTCTGAATCTCCTTCCTTGTTTCCTCTTCTCTCATCTTCCCCCTATCATTTCTTTCCCTGCTGGGAGTATGGACCAAGTTTCTCTTTGGAGAGCAGAATGTGGAAGTTCTAGCTTCTGTAATTTGTTTTACTCTTTTCTAGCTCCAATTTAATCTTGCTCAGAGCTAAGGAACTGGGAGAATTTACAAAATCACTGGAGCTGAATGCTATCATAAAGTTACACTCATTTCTTCTACCCTGGAGTAATTTTAATTTATTCACTGAATAGAAAACGGGCACAAACATGAATGCATTTCATTGATGCCCTCATGCACACTCATCCTGACTTGTGAGTGCATCCAAGTGGGATCCATGTAATAAAAAAGGTTTAGTTGAAAAGTTGTTTAGATTTGATGGATCTGATGTTTATCACCGTCCGTAAAGTCCAAGTTCAAATGATGCTCTCTTTCTCTTGGAGGTTTTCTGGAACGCTGGTCCAGGCCAGCCCACTCTCAGGCTGCTCACATCTCCATCAAGACCACTTCTCTTATGTGTCGGGCATTAAACCAGCTCCCCCTGCTCCATGCTGCATTGCTGACACTATGGCCTATCTATTTAATCACTGTTTAGCCTGATCTATCTTCTTTCTACCTCGAGACCCGCCCTGCCTGCAGGGTATATTAACCCACCAGTTAAAACCATCCCAAAAGTTGCTAAGGACGCTTCCACCTTCCCAGCATGCCTTTTGCCTCTCTCCACCCCCTTTCCTAGCCATCTCCATTCCCGACTTGCCACTTCCGGTTTTATCCCATAAAACCCACTTCTGTTGTCCTGACCTGGAGGAGGGCTGGCATGCAGAGTGGGAGGCGGCCATTGCGGTTTGGCACCACTTGGCTTAACCTGCTGTGCTCACACCCGACTCTGGGGCACTCCCGTGTGAATAAAGAATTGTATGACCACGCCACCACGAGTTCCTGGATCCTCTCTCTCGCCCACAACGCTAGCCTGGCACTTATGTGCACCATTCTGCCTAGATCAGCTGCAGAATTCATTCTAAGCAAAGTAGGTTCTCAATAAATGAGAACCTACTGGAATGAATGAAACTGCCACTCGGGACCACATGCAAGATCCTAAGCTAAATACTTGACAAAGGAAGACCTCATTTATTTCTAGCAATTAAGAGGCCATTCTACTGTTCTCTTTGAAAGTCACAGAGACTGGAAATAGGTCAAAGCAGAAGCCAGGACTGAATTTCAACTCAGCTTGTCTTCAAAGCCAGCCTCAAAGACAGCATGCTGTCATCATGAGCATCACATGCAAGCTCTGGGGTCAGTTTTAGGCTTTATTCTCTGGCAGATATGAGAAGGTTTTGCAAAAGTCCTGAAAGGTACAAAGAGGAATAAGACTATTCCTTGCAAGGTGATATTTGCCCACTGGGTCACATTATTCCTCTGTCCTTCTAGACGGTCTACATGTAAGATATTGTGTTAACATGGAGTGGAGATGCCAACATCACCCACTTAGATGAGAAGCTCCAAGGAAGAGATGGATAATTAAACTCTGCATGAAAGGATCCCACCGTGAGTGAGAAAGAGCACAGCCCAATACAGAAGACAAGTAGCTACAAGATCCTGGGGCCAGCCCTGGGGGAGCTGAACTTCATGTGATTAATGATTCCCCTTCATCACCTGTTTCAATGTAGGTTGTATTCTGTTCCACCTCAACTTCTCTGCCCACCCTCCCCCTTTCAGCATCAAACTCAAGGAATAATGCTGACATCTGGCACTGCCATCTCTCTGACAACTGGTTACTATATGTAACAGAGACTTCCCACCCCAGTGTGGAGAGAAAATAAAGAAGAATGACTGGAGAAATGCAGTGACAAAGGAGGTCTTGTCTATAAGTCAATGAATGCATTGAGTATGCTTAAAGAGGTCCTATGACATTTGTCATTTAGACATCTTTTATTTTTCCATGAAAATACTGTAAGATATCACAAAAAGAATATTTCATTAGCATGGAGTTAGAGAGTCAGACTATGATCATAGGCCAAATCCAGCCTGCAGTCTGTTAGTATGACTTGAGAGCAGAGATGGGAACTTACGTTTTCAAATGGCTGGCATTAGACAACTCGTCCCCCCAATCAGAATTATGACAAACATGTATACACAGACCACCAGGCCTAAAATACTATCTGGATTTTCACAAGAAAAGGTTGACTATCCCCTGATTTAGAACTCCTTTTTTTTATATTTATTTTATTTATTTATTCCCTTTTGTTGCCCTTGTTGTTTTATTGTTGTAGTTATTATTGTTGTTGTCGTTGTTGGATAGGACAGAGAGAAATGAAGAGAGGAGGGGAAGACAGAGAGGAGGAGAGAGAGATAGACTCCTGCAGACCTGCTTCACCGTCTGTGAAACAACTCCCCTGCAGGTGGGGAGCCGGGGTTCAAACCGGGATCCTTCTGCTGGTCCTTGTGCTTTGCGCCACCTGCGCTTAGCCCGCTGCACTACAGCCCGACTCCCTAGAACTCCTTTTCCTCCTCCTCTCCCTCCACCTCCCTTTACCCAAGTACTGGTCAACTCTGATTTAGGGTGGTGCAGGGGACTGAACTTGGGACTTTGGAGCCTCAGGCGTGAAAGTCTCTGTGCATAACCATTATGCTATCTACCTCCCTTCCTCTTTCTTTCTACACATAGGTCATTTATATCAGTTTTCACTGGGACTAAATGAGAACTAGATCCACCCACTGCTCAAAAAAAAAAAAAAAGAGAGAGAGGAGAGAGAGATATTATTTAAATGCAGAGTTACTTTCTTGGGATGACAATTTATTGATTTTGTAGCTCCTGTTAGAAGAATCCTAGAGTTTTAGCCATTATTAGATTCGTGCACATTTATTTCACACAGATATAATTATTACTTTTTTTTTTTTTTTAGCTAAGGAATACATCTTAGGCTCTCACATATGTACGAAACCTCTGAGCTGCTTCTCTTGCCTGGTTTTTATTTTGTATTTTTGGGGTGTGGGGTGGCACATGGAGGAGAGACCATAGCTCTCCTGCTTCTCTGTCCACGGGATTCCCCCGGCACTGTCCACAGCACTCACAGTCATTGAACCCAGGGCCTCAAGCATGGTAAGGCATGTGCTTCTTACACACCGAAGCCATCTCCCAGGTCCTGAGTCTGTGATATTTCTCACACTTACAGCCTTTCTAGCATCTGGCCATCCTAATGCTGGTGATAAGTGGTTTCTCCAGCTCCCTGGTTATTAACATTTACCAAAAACAACTCCCTTAATTAAAGGCCCCGTGAAAACCCAGCCTCTCATTGGGCTAGTAGATCAAGTGGGTGTAGTTGGAACCTTTTGGAAACTCAGCCTAACATTAACACTCTCCAATCTGCCTCCCTTTTATGATTACGCAGGGCTGGGAAGAGGGAGAGAGAGGAGAGATCTATGGATTTGCAGACCTGTTTGCTTAGGAGACTTTACCCTTCCATCAAATAGCAATTCAATAGTTATCCACAGAAGAGGCTCGAGTTTCAAAGTTTTAACTTGGTTAGTATCTCATCGGGGAAGCATTTGGGGGTGGGAGGTGGTCACTTTGTGTATACAAGTTGGAAAGATTCTCCAACATGACTCAAACACGAGGACTGTGCTAGATACGGTCAATTCCAGATGTCTGGGATGGGAACAGCAAGGCACAGGGCTCTGTAACATCTGGACAGCCTGTGGTCCAGTCACTCGGCAACAAAATCCAGGCCCCCTCACTCACGACATTAGCCCAGATTTCTATCATCTGTGCTCCAAGCATCTGTAGCTTTTCATCAGCTGGAGCTATGCAAAACTGAACACGCAATCATCTCTTAATTACCCAAAAGCTGCCTTACTGAAGAGAAAGTATGGAGGCCAGCTGGTGGTGCATCTGGTTAAGCGTACACATTACCGCATAAAGACCCAGATTCAAGCCCCCAGTCCCCACCTGCAGGGGAGGGGCTTCATAAGTGGTACAGCAGTATTGCAGGTGTCTCTCTCTTCCTCTCTATCTCCCTATTCCCATTCAACTTTTCTCCGTCTCTATCCAAAATAAAGGGGGGGGGGGGAAGTCAGTATATTCTTCCTGGCATAGATGCCCATGGTTCTGAATGGTTCGGGGGAGGGAGTGGGTCAACTTTTTATTTAACACAGGATTGATGCAAGCTTTCATGTAACAAAAATTAATATTGGAGGTGCAGTCACTCACAAAAGTTCTAGGTTGCTTTAGAGTCTTTGTCTAGAAAACGTTTCCATACCTATCCCTGCTAAAGTACATGAACGTTGTGCTTTTAAATCAGACATCATTCTGGTACATGTGCTGCTGGGGATTGAACTTGGGACCTTATTTATGCTTGAGAGTCAAATGCTTTATACACTGTGTCACCTCCCAGACCACACCATTGTGTTTTTAGACTCATGATCCCCCCCGCCCCCCCTGCCCCCCGGTCAAGTAAGAGCAACAAGTGATTTCTTTCTTTTGTTTTTTTTTCCTCAAAGAATGAGTCATTGCATTTAGTTAGAAAAACCCCATCCCACACCACCATCTTTTCAAAGTACTGCGGTGCCATGAACAAGAAAATTGGACTTAGGTGAAATCCTAGCTAAGCCAGTCCAGAGCTGAGTAACCTCCAGGAACATCAATCACTCCTTGTGCTGGTTTAAGGCAGCAATGATCTAGGAAGTTCACAGTGTGAGCCAAGCATTACAGATTTCTTCATGAATACCCCTCCATGCCCTGCACAACTCCAGCGCAAAAAGCCATTGTTTTTAAAGAGGAAGACATGAGCAAAGGTGAGATAATCTGGAGCAAGTAATCAACCAGGACTGTGACCTTCTCCTGATTCTAAAATAATCTAGATCCAAATAACTTTCTGGGAGGCCTATAAGGGCTCAGAGCTAAGAAGCCGAAGAGGCAAACTTCATACCAAGATGGATTAATTCCTAAACACTTGATAACCCCGACTGCTGTTCTGGGCAATTAAGATGTAGAGGCTGGGCAAAATCATTCAGGACCCATAAGAACTTTAACATTCTTTGGATCAAATCAATCTTGCAGCAGGATTAGAAGATGACCACTGGGGGTCATGCGGTAGCGCAGCAGGTTAGGCACACATGGCGCAAAGTGCAAGGACCGGTGTGAAGATCATAGTTCGAGCTCCAGCTCCCCAGCTGTAGGGGGATCTCTTCATGAGCGGTGAAGCAGGTCTGCAGGTGTCTGTCTTTCCCTCCTCCTCTCTGTCTTCCCCTCCTCTCTCCATTTTTCTCTGTCCTATTCAACAACAATAATAATCACAACAATGATAAAACAACAAGGGCAACAAAAGTGAAAAAAATATCCTCCAGGAGCAGTGGATTCATGGTACAGGCACCGAGCCCCAGCAATAACCCTGGAGGCAGCAAAAAAAAAAAAAAAAAAAAGATGACCACTGTTTAAAAGACCAACCCCAGGTATTACAAGCAAACAAACAAACAAGCAAAAAAAAAGACCTTATAAAAGTGGGTTAACAACCCACACATATACAGATGGAAGCTTTTCACTTACTAAGGACTCAGAAGATTTAGTACTCCTCAAGCATGCCTCACCCATGTGTCAGACTAAGAAGCATCTCACCTGAATTAAATCACTTCAGAAATCACATCCTCTGAGGAGGAGAACAAAAGAGCCCTGGCTATTTGTGGCCTTGAAAAATGCTGTCACTGCTCCTCCTCGCTGTGTTAAAAAGGATCACTGAGGGCTGGCTGGCGAGAGGGCTCCCTTGGAGAAGGCTCCCTCGGGATATGTGGGGCTTTGCCATGTGATCAACCCAGGTGTGAGTCCAGCCCCCACTTCAATGAAGGAGGCTTGGGTGCTGCGGTCTCTTTCACTCACTCTTGTCTCTCCCCCCAAAAAAGTGATCACTGAACCTTTCTGAGACATGGAAATTTTTTTTTTACTTAACAGCCATCTGTGCTAAAGATGTTGAAGGAAATTGTTGCTCATGGGGAAGAGAGTTAAGCAGGAAAATAGGAGAAAGGAAAAAAGCAGGGTTAGGACCTGACCGACAGGTAACGTTCTCCCCTTGCCCTGTTCTCTGGCAGAGAACTTCAAGGAACAGCTACATTGGGGAAATGGAAGAACATGTAACTGTGCTTTGTATTGCTTTCTTCCTTCCCTTCTTCCTCCCTTCCTTCCTTCCTTTCTTCTTTTCTTTCTTTCATCACCAGGCTTATCACTAGGTCCTGGTACTAGCACAACTCCACCTTTCCTGGACAGTTGTTAATTTTTTCTTCATCTTTCCTTTTTCTTTGTTTTGGACAGAGGTGAGAGAAAAGGGGAGATAGATAGATAGATAGACAGATAGACAGACAGATAGATAGATAGACAGATAGATAGACAGATAGACATACAGACAGATAGACAGACAGATAGACAGACAGATAGATAGATAGACAGACAGACAGACAGACAGATAGATAGACATAGACAGATAGATAGATAGATAGACAGACAGACAGACAGACAGATAAACATCTGCAGCCCAGCTCCACCACGTGTGACCCTTTCTTCTCCCCTGCAGGTGGAGACTGGGGGTTTGAACCTGGGTCCTTATACAAAGTACTATGTGCATTCTACCTAGTATTCCACTATACATCCCCCCCACCCCCATCTCTGCCCCAGTGGTAGCCTCTAAAGATGGTTTAGGATGAAGCCAATGAGAATAAGCCCCAGGGAAAACATGTCTTGGAGTGGCTTGGTGGCTTAGACCTGGGACTTTACATAGGATGAAAAAGCTAAGAGAAGAGGTGGGAAGTCAGACTCCAAGATGGCAAAGGGTCAGACAACCCTTTTACAAATCTTAAATACTGCAGACCAAATAAACACCTTTGGAGAGAATGTCTGGCAAAGCCCAGGCTGGAATGAAATTTTCTTATTCCCAATACCATGAGTTTGGAAATATTTTCACAGCATGTCATCAAACCCCAAAGTCCCACAAATCCTGTTGGAAGCACAGAACCCATACCAAAAAGCCTGCTGACATCAATCTGATCTATAGCAATAGCCTATAAAATCACAATAAACTGGTAAAGTAGATTTGATAGCTTGATAAGTTATTATTTTTTTTGCAGCACTGCAAGACCTCTTGGGGCCTAGAAGTCTGATAGATGACATATTTGACCTAGAGCCTGCATTTTCTGGGTTCCTGGCTTAGAGGTAGCTCTAGCCTTTTTTTTTTCCTTTGGAAACTCCCCAAACCAGCTCAGCCTGCAAAAGATCCATCCACACTGGAAACAGCCTCCCACTGGCTCCAGCTCTTAGATTTCCAAAATATGTGCAGTAGCTGGGGCCACCTGACGGGTGGTACAAAGGAAGCCTTAAAGACCAGAACTTAATGAAAAGCTGGCGTTGAAGAACTCACCCAGCTCATTGTTTCCAGTGAACCAAAGGAAATCCAACACAGATCAGGACCAGTTCCCATGGAGGCTTAAGAACAAAATTCTCAGCAAAAGGTACAACAAGGAGAGGGGGCGGCTGCAGACATCACCTGTGGACCCCAGCTGCCCCAACAGGCTAGAACATGGTTAGGATTAACACCCCCCCCCGCAAACTCACACCTGGTTTTCGATCCTCTCATGTACACCCCCAAATTGGGGGAGGGGAAAATATTTGCAGAGTAGGACACCAAGGCTAGTTTCTTTCGGCAAAGGCAGGATTCAGCAAGCCCCCAGCTGCGGCGCCCTGGTCCCCCCCCACTTGCAACACAGTGCACCCGGATTCTGTGGGGTGAAGCATGCCGGGGAGAGGATGGGGAGGCCGATCAGACCCCACACTGGAGACCGTGCCGTCTGAGATGAGAGTGGGGCTTGCAACACTCCAGGCTGCGTGGTGCAACCCTTTCTAGCAGCAAACGCCGAAGTCACGGCTCCCGGCCGGGGCCGCGACTTGAGGACCCGGCTGTGACAACCCGTCGCCCCCTCCAGGCCGCGACGAGCAACATCCAACGCCGAGTGCCGGCGACTCCACTCCGTGAGGGATCGCACATAGAGAGGGGACCCCGGCACCCTGCTCCAGCCGCCTCCACCTGCAGATTCGGGGCGCCGGGATGATGGTCTCTGGGTCCTGGGTCCTTTTTCCCCCCGGACTCCCTGCGAGCGGTTCTATCTTTGCAATAATAATAAAAAGTTTGTTGTTGTTTTTTAAAGGTGGGGTGTCAAGGCAAAGTGGGTGCTTACCGGGAGAAGGGTGCTCCGCGCTGCAATCCCCGCGGTGCGCGCTGCGCTGCGCTGCGCTGCGCTGCGCCGGCTCCCGCGGCCCCAGGAGCGCTCAGCCCGGCCGCGCGCCCGCCGCCCACTTCCTCCTCCCGGGCCCGGCCGCTCCGGCTCGGCCGCGCGCCCACAGCCCCTCCCAGCGCCCCACCGGCCGCCGCCCCGCCTCCCCTCGGCCGGGGGCTGCAGCGCCGGGGAGGAGGGGGCGGGGCGGGGCGCGGGCTGTGCGCTTGGACTTGGCGCTGGAGCCGCGCCAGAGAGCAGTCGGGTTTCAGCCCCCGGGGTGGGAACAGAGGGTTTTTTTTTTTTTTTTTTTTTTTTTTAAGACCCTGCTACTGTTTACCCACCCGCACATCATTTTTCCTTTATTTCCTGAACCCTTCAGGTGTCGTCTTTCTTTCTCTGGGGCGTGATTTCTTTTCCTCTAGCCGCCTTGGCTCTCTGAGCACTTCACTCCTCCTGGGCTGTTTGCTGGCTGGCGCCCATTACCCTAATCATCCACCCACCACCGCAGTTACACCAAGTCACCTTCGTGTGGGGAAAGGTGGACACAGAACTGACCTCTGGAACAGCCCAGTGGGTGCTGAAAGCACCTTTTTGTGGAGTCAGGCTGGGACTTCAGGCAAAGGTGCTTTAGATGAACGTCCAAAGCCAGCTGGGGCACGCTGCCTGCCTGTTGACTCTACTGGGTGCTATGATTGTGGATGCATGTCTAGCCTTGACAGACCTTGGACGGTGCCATCATTGGCTGTGTGACCTTGGGGGAGTTGCTTAACCTCTGTGTGCCCCACTTCTGCCTCATCTGGGAAATGGGGTGAAGAAGGACAGATGCCTCCTTCTCTCCTTCCCTCAAGGATTCACTGCTGCAGGCTGTGTGTGTGTGTGTGTGTGTGTGTGTGTGTGTGTGTGTGTGTGTGTGTGTGTGTGTGTGTGTGTGTGTAGATAAAGAATCCCCAGGGAAGGCACAAGAAAGCTGCCTGGGTGAGTGGGAGCTGTCATTGTTGACTTTTTCCTTTTCTTCAGGCCCCTGCTTATGGAGCTAGAATAGTTGACACATGAAAGGGTTGGGGTGGGATGCACAGCTGAAGGAAGGGGGTGTGACTGGGTGCTTAGCGTGCAGGATTTGCGAGCCTGAGGCCCTGGGTTCAACCCCTAGTGATGCATGTGCTGGAATGCTGGAGAAGCGTTCTGTCCTCTCTCTCTCTCTCTCTCTCTCTCTCCATGGGCAAAATGAATCATTATTTTATTATATTTGTGGTTGGCTGTTGTCATCTGAGTTGCAGCAATCTGGGCTGGGCCAAAAAAAAAAAATTTTTTTTGATGGGGGGGTAGACCACAGCACTGAAGGCTCCTTCAGAGTAGTGAGGTCTGTCGTGGAACCTGGGTCATGCACATAGCAAAACAGTGCACTCTCCAAGCAAACTATTTCACCAGTCTGGGTAGACATTTTCAGATAGGAGAGAGACAGACAGAGGACAGACACCACAACCCGGAAGCCTCGCACAGTGCCAAAGTACTCCCCTGTGCAGTATTGGGGGGCTCCAACCTGGTTGAGCTCACGGCAAAGCAGGTAGGCAGGTAGGTGCCTTCCCTGGTGAGCTATCTTTTCAGCCTCTAAAATAAAGGAGAATAAAGTCATTGTGACACATTTTTTTTAAAAAAAAATCATTATCTTTATTTATTTATTGCATAGAAATATTGAGAAATCAAGAGGGAAGGGGGAGATAGAGAGAAAGAAAGACAGAGACACCTGCTTTACCACTGGCAAAACTTTCCCCTTGCAGGTGGGCATTGGGGGCTTGAAACTGAGTCCTTGTGCACTGTAACATGTGCACTCCACCAGGTGCACCACCGCCTGTCCCCTCAAAGTATCTTAAAAAAATGTTCATGCCAGCCAGTCACACCGTGACACACAACTCTCTTCAAATGGGAAGGTTATTACTTTGCCTCCACAGCTAACTAGACCTGTGTTACCTAGAGCTCTGAGAGTAGGTAGCACATTGACTTCAGGGGTTTGCAACTGAGATAAACATGGCTGTCTTGAAGGCGTCCTTCCATCTGGCCCTGGAGTCACTAGGACAGGTGCCAACTTCCTATCACAGACAGGAAACTGAGACTTCCTCAGAGTTTACTATGATCTGACATGTACAGGAAATTGGGCCTTTTCTCCCACCAGTCTATGTTGCTACTCAGATTACTTGTATTTTTTTAATTTGATGTGATTTTTTATTAGTGGCTTAATAGTGGTTTACAAGGATATAAGATTACAGGGAAATAGTTCCACACAGCACACACTGCCACAGTTGTGTCCTCACCTTCCTTCCCACCAATAACCACCATCGTTCTCACAATGTCTAGAGATAGTTTGACTGTTGTGGCTGCGTCTGCTTCTTCCTCTTCCTCTTTCTTTTCTTCCCCCTCCTTTTCCTTCTTCCTCTTCTTGCCTTTTCTTTTTCTCCCTGCTTCTCCTTCCTTCCCTTTTCATACTCTTCCTCCTTCCTTCTCTTTCTTGCCCCCCATTCTCCTCCTCCTCCTCCTCCCCCCCCCCTTTTATTTTCTTGGTCAGTTCATGTGTTTCAATTCTCTGTATTCCACATATTAGAGAAATCATCTAGTAGTTGTCTCTCACCTCCTTAACTTACTCTACTAAGTATAATTACCTCTACCCTCATCTATCTTGTCCCAAAGGGCACAATATCATCTTTTTAAATTGAAAAGTAGTATGCCATAAGCTTTTTTTTTTTTTTTTTTTTTTTTGGTTGCCTCCAGGGCTACTGCTAGAGCTCAGTGCTGACACTACCAGTCTACTGCTCCTGGAGGTCATTTTTTTCCATCTTATTGAAATTGAGAGAGGAAGGGGGATGGAGAGGTAAAGAGGTAGAGGGAACGACAGACACTTGCAGACCTTCACTGCTTGTGAAGTGTCTCTCCACAGGTGGAGAGTGGAGGGCTTGAATCTGCATCCTTGAGTGGGTCCTTGTGTTTCATACTATGTGCACTTAACTGGGTGCGCCACCACCGGCCCCCTATTCCATAAATTCTTTATCCAGATATCTATTGATGGGCATTTAGGCTGTCTACTCTCTCTGGCTATGGTGAATAATGCAGCTATGAACACAGGGGTGCACATGTTTCTTTGCATTAGTGTTTGCATTCCCTTTGGATAAAATGCCTAAGAGTGGTATTGCTGGGTCATGAGATAATTTCACTTTTATTTTTATGTTTCATTTTTAATGCCATACAGTTTTCCAAAGGGGCTGTACCAGTCTGCAGTTCCACTAACAGTATGACAGAGTCACTGTTTCCCCACGTCCTTGTTAATTCTTTATCATTTCTTGTTTTGTTGATGTAGGTCATTCTCACAGGTATGTTTATCCACATTCCTGATCAATCCTGCGAGTTGGGTGCTGGTTCTCTACTAACATTCTAAAGCCCTCAGGTCCCGAGAAGCTAGTGGGTGAACATGTTTGTGCTGGTCAGGTGGGGTTTGGGGATAACGTGCAGAGGGAGGGGTTTCAGATTCCTGGCACAGTGCTCTCCCTCTGTGGCTCCCCTCTCTGGCCCCACCCAGCCACTAGCTCCTGCTAGAGAAACAGGTGACCTGCCAGCTGTAGACTCTGCTACCTAGTTGCTGCTTCCCTGGGGAGATAACAGTTCTGTACTTTGCTTCTTTCTCTCAGGAAATGCTTGTCCTGTTTCTGGTCCAGCCCACTTTGCGTCACCTCTGCTTGTCCGGAAGTGGGACGTGGACACAGGGAACCTGACATTTCTTTGGTTGGTACAGAGTCTCCAACACCCATATTGTCATTCCTGCCCAAATAAAGGCACTCTATGCTTGAGGTCACTAGAGAGTAGTCTTGAAACACTTTGGGGACACACTGTGTCATACTTTGTCTCTAGTTTATCTCTGTGGCCTGTTTAGCACAGCTGCTAATTCAGAATAGATACAAAATGTTGGAGGGGGTGGAGATGAATAAAAGAACAAGAGCCACGGAAATGCTATTGTGCTGGTGATTATGCCACCATCCCCCTTTAAGGAAGAGAATACAATGGAATGATTTTCCTTTTAAAATATGTTTATTGTGTGAGAGAAAGAAAGCAAGAAAGGCAGAACAGGGTGCTGGGTGGTGGCATACCAGGTTGAGCACACACATTACCAAAGGCAAGGGTCTGGTTTGAGCCACGGCTCCTCACCTGCAGGGCCTGGGGGGGGGGGGTGGATACTTCAGGAATGGTAAAGCAGGTCTACAGGTGTCTATCTTTCTTCCTCCCCTCTTTTTTTTTTTTTCTAGCCTATCAATCAAAGCAAAACAAAAAAAAAAGATCAAATGAAGAAGAAGAAAAAGAAGATGTAGGAGAAGATGCTGTAGGAGGAGAAAAAGAAAAATGGCCACTAGTAGTGTAAATTTGCAGGCACTGAGCCCTAGTGATTAAAAAAAGAAAGAAAGAAAGAAAGAAAGAAAGAAAGAAAGAAAGGCAGAACACTGCTTGGTGATAAGCTGTATGGGAACAAACCCAGGGTCTCACACATGCAGGAAATGAGAGGAAGAAAGGTTTCTCTTTCTTCTCCCTCTAATCCAGTGCTTGCCACTGGTTATGCCCAGCTGACAGGTAAACCTGGGACACTCAGTCTTTAGGGTGTCCCTTTCCCCCACCCAAAGGTCCTGAACTATTGGGCCACTTCTTTGGCCACCAAGAAGTGATTTTCTTTCTTTATATTTTATTTTATTATTATATACATAGATATAGTCCCTTTTGTTGCCCTTGTTGTTTTTTATTGTTGTTGTAGTTATTATTCTTGTTGATGATGTCATTGTTGTTATATAGGACAGAGAGAAGTGGAGAGAGGAGGGGAAGACAGAGACGGGGAGAGAAAGACAGACACCTGCGGACCTGCTTCACTGCCTGTGAAGCGACTCCCCTACAGGTGGGGAGCTGGAGGCTTGAACCGGGATCCTTATGCTGGTCCTTGCACTTTATGCCACGTGCTGTGCTACTGCCTGACTCCCAGTGAGGAGTGATTTTTTTAAAGAAGCCTTCAGTATCAGAAATAATCTCTTGGTATGCATTTTCTGCAATATGAATGCTAATAATAGTACGGAGGGGAGAAAGGAAAATGGCACATAGCACCATACACAAGAACCTGGCTTCGAGCTTTCCTCCTGTCATCCCCACCTGAAGGGGGAAGCTTCACGAGGAGTGCAGCAGTGCTGCAGATCTCTCTCTTTCCTTTTCTCTGTCTCTCCTCCCGCTCTCAACTTCTCTCTGTCTTAGAAAAATAATAAATTATAAATATTTTAAAAAGAAACAAAAACTACTTAAAGTATATATAAAGAGTATTTAATGCTGACTCTTTTCTGCACATGTGTTGGAAGAACCCCAAATCCAGAAGCTGGCAGTAAGACAATACAGAAATTAGCCAAACAGGGGGCTGGGCAATAAGTAGCCCAGCGGGTTAAGCGCACATGGCACAAAGCAAAAGGACTGGTGTAAGGATTCTGGTTCGAGCCTCTGGCTCCCCACCTGCAGGGGGGGTCGCTTCACAAGTAGCGAAGTCTTGGTTTTTCTCTGTCCTATCCAACAACAACAATAACAGCTATAACAACAATAACAATAACAGCAACAATAAGGGCAACAAAATGGGAAAAATGACCTCCAGGAGCAGTGGATTGTAGTGCAAGCACCAAGCCCCAGAAGTAACCCTGGAGGCAAAAAAAAAAAAAAAAAAAAAAAAAAGAAAGAAAGAAAAGAAATTATCCCAAGAGTAAGTCACCCTTCCCCATGGTGGGTGTTCCAGATGGTGCAATCTGGTGTGTGTGTGTGTGTGTGTGTGTGTGTGTGTGTGTGTGTGTGTGTGTGTGAGAGAGAGAGAGCAGGGGAGGTGGGGAAATAGCCTTGGCCTTAGATACTGGTAAAGACAGGGAGAAAGGTTTCTCTTTCTTCTTCTCCCTCTAATCCAGCAGTTTGCATTGGTGAATTTGGGACACTCAGTCTGCAGGCGTGTCCCTTCACTGCCCCACCCCAAGATTCTGTGCTGCTAGACATGAAAAAAAAAAAAAAACCAGAAAGGATCTGATGGCTCCTAACTCAGGCCGAGCATAGCATTCAGTTTGTACCCTTTTCTGTCTTGAATAAAATCTTGAATAAAATCTGTCAGTCCTATTTCTGCAAAAGAAACGGTTTTGCCTTTCAGAGCTTGCTGAGTTCTCTGATAGCATCTAGTTCACCCTTCCAGTGGGTGCCTGCACCTGGTAAGGTATTAGCTACAATTCCCAAATTGTGCACGAGGTCAAGGACATTTGGGAACCTTCGATGACTTCTTCAAGGTCATGCAGAGCAGGTTCCTAACAACGAACTCTGCCCTCGGTCCGTCCCCTTTCACCAGTCCCACCCACTCAGCTGTTCCGAAGTCTGGTGTTGAATCCCATTTCAGGGTCACCAGCCCACAGACATGTGGAAGTTATGGTTTCAAAGCTGCAGAGTTAAAAGGCTGGATCGCGCCTCACTTTACTTTTATGACTTACTGTGATAAGGTTTATGGTTGCTGTATTGAATTTATGATCATAAAAGATCAGGACTCTCAAGCCTACCAAAACAACAACAACAACAACAAAAATAGGGGTAGCACTTCAAACAAAGTGACATAGAGTGATTTTGTGAGGTTTTCAAGGAAAATGACCTGGAATATTCTAGAAATTATGGTAAGAACAAACAAAGGCATAGGGTAATGTTTCCTGCAGGCAAGACAGATAACCAAGAATATAAACAGGGGGTCGGGAGGTAGCACAGTGGGTTAAATGCACAGGGTCCTAAGTGTGACACCAAGGAGGGGTCCTATAGCTCACTCTTGGGTTAGAAAATGTAGGAAAAAGAAAGGAAATCTTTTGATTTTTTTTCTGAAGCTTACCCCTTCCCCCAAGCCCAGAACTAGACCCCAGGGGCTGGACAGCCACTCCTAGCAGGCTTCCTGCTGAGCCATTTTCTTTACTCACCAGGTGTATCATACCAATCCTTTTCCTTTTTGATTTCCTTCTCTTTTTTTCCTAAGTGGCTGGAGCTCTATTTGAGTGACAAAATATCTGAACAATCAGAGCCTCACCCCTGCCTAGGAAAGACTACCTGGAGGGCTTTTTTTTTTTTTTTTTTTTGATACTTCTTATAATTGGCTGTCTTTGCTCAGGCTGTCTGAGCCAATCCAGAGCTGTCCAAGCTGAAGACTGACTGTTATGGTTTTTTACTCTATTCTATTTTATTATTAATATTATATATACGCATGGGCCATTTCTCCCCTCCTTCTTCTGGTTGACCAAAATTAACTGTTATTGTTTTTTCTATTGCTAGGTGACTGGGTGTCCTATCCATTGTGAGAGGAACTTGTTTCATTCACTCTACCTCTTTCCTCCACTCTCCCCTTTTCCGTCCTCCTAGCTAAAAAAAAAAAAAAAAACTCTTTTCTTTCACTGCTTTTTTTTTTTCTTCTTGTTCTTATCTTCTTTTCTTCCTTCTTCTGCTTTCTGAATTCACTGATACCCATTTGTGAATTATTTTGGGGAAGAAATCTGACTCAGAGCGGACTCTCTGTGTGTGTCTCTCTTCTCTACTTCCCTTTCTCCTCTTGCCATACCTAGAATTTATAGTGGACAGTAGATTTGCATAACTGTCTATTCTTGTTTTCCCCTTTTCCCTTTCTCTTTCTTTTACTTTTGGATTTGGTTGCTATTTTTCTTGAATTGGAGGTGTTGTTTGGCTAACTGGTATTGGTTACACTGTAACAATCCTTGCTTCAGTTACTATTGTTGTAATTTCTGAGGTTGATGACTGCATTTGACATAAAGGTATTTAGTATAGCATAGCTTGTACTCAAAACACAACAACTGAATAATGACAGAACAGAAAAATAAAAAACACATCAATTAAAAAAAAATGGTTAAATCAAGAGCAAATAAAACTGCTACCACAATGAATCAAGACAGTAGCCCATAAGAAACTCCAAATCAGTCAGAAGTAACCATAGATAAGAAAAGTGCGCAAGCAATAGTAAACCTAATAATCATAGAAATGAAGAGAACTAGGGAGGAAAGGGCTATCAGAATCAGGGAAACAACAGATGAGACCCTCAAGGAAAATACTAGCTACCTCAAGGTAATTAGAGAACTGAAAGCTGAAATAGCTGAACTAAAAGGTCAATGAGCAGAACAAGCTAATACTATAACTGAACTGAAGAAAGAAGATGAGGGAAGGGAAAGCAGGCTAACAGAAGCAGAAAACAGAATTAGTTAGAGGATGAGCTAGAGAAAACTAAGAAAGAGGTAAAAGAGCTCAAAAAGAGATTGAGAGACACTGAAAACAACAACAGAGACATATGGGATGATCTCAAAAGAAGTAACATTTGTATAATTGGCCTGCCAGGGGAAGAAAGAGAGGAAGGGGAAGTAAACATTCTAGAGGAAATAATTAAAGAAAACTTCCCAGACCTAAACAACAGAAAGGACATTAAGATTCAAGAGGCACAGATGCAGAGTTCTGGTGGTGGAAATTGTGTGAAGTTGTACCCCTCTTATCCTATGGTTTTGTCAATATTTCCTTTTTATAAATAAAAAATAAAAAAACAACTTTATGCTTAAAATTATAAAGATGTTGTTTAACATAAGATAAGATAAACTTTAAAAAAAACTGTAAACAATAAACAGACACCAGGCGCCTCCAATGTGCTCTTTGTTTTCTTCTGCATCTCTTCACTGTTTTGATTTTGACACCTCCCAACCTACCTCTGAGCTGGCAGGCAGATGCCTCTGAACATCAAACATGCCCCAACTCTATGTTAAGTACTCTGTACACATTAGCTAGTTTAATCATCACAACTGGGTACATTTTCTCCATGTTCTCCATGTGGACACTAAAGATTGGGAAGGTCTGAAAATGTGACTGGGGTTTTACAATTAGTAAGCACAGGATTTTGTGATTGGGTCTGTGGCAACCAATCCTGTCCTCTTCTGTGTCATATGCTACTAGGGTTTGAAACTACAAGGTGAGATCCTGTGTGTATCTGATGACATTTTTCCATCATGGCCACCATCTGAGTTGATTGGAGCAACTGTTCGTGGACAAATGTGTACAGGTGTCCTAGTAGGAAGGTACTCTGTGCCCCTAAATACTGACAATTCACCATCTACCCCCCTAATTTCTAAATTCCTACAATACATTTGAGTCAATCATTTTGAGTTTGCATTTGAGCCAAAGTTTGTCCTTCCTTGAACTGATTTCATGATAAAAAGGGAGTGAAAGTTACTTGTAGTTTAAAAATTCATTTAGTGCAATATCTATCTAGTTCACTACACAAACATTCAAGCTTTTGATTTTGGTAGTGCTGTCCCAGTACTTTTACTTGATTTGGCAGTAGGAGTATAGGCATTGTAGGATGAACACATAAGAGGCTCAGGGAACCCATGGACCAACACCAATCTTGAAGGAGAAAAGAGTCTGAGTTCACACAAGCCAATACTCTTGTACGTTCCTAACATTAAATAAAGCTTAGTGACAATCTAGTTCTTTCTTCCACACATCTTCGGACCTAACCATACTGCCTGTGACAAAATGAATCTACTTTCCAGAGCTGAATGAACCTGCTATAGAGAGGAATAAAAAGGGAAATGGATCCGCAGGAAGGGAAACGGTCCCTTAATTATTCTTATTCATGGTAACCATGAAGGGCTGTGGAGAATGTACAATGGCAATGTCTTTCCAGACATAACATCTTACATATAATTATCTAGGGCCATCGCTGAGGCCCTGCTTGCTCTTAAAAGTCTTCTAAAGTTGGAGATTTGGACTACTGAATAGACTCCTGTTTCTTTCTTTCTCTCTCTCTCTTTCTTTACTTCTCTTTCTTTCTTTCTTCCTTTTTTTTTTTTTTTAAATTTGTTTCCTTTTCAGTGGTGGCAGGTGAGGCTCCTTGAAGAACAAAAACAACCTTATTCCCAGCAAAAACTCTAGAAGGAAGTGTTTCAGTGAAACTAGACTTTATAGATTGTCCTTCCATTAGCTGCAAATAGTTGGCAATAAAATGGCCTAGGACTGGGCTTTCATATTGTTTACTCAGTTAAGACATGAACTTTATCTACTGCCACCTCCCAGAACCAAGACATGAATTTTAAAACACACCATGATTCTGTAAGATCATTACAAGACAAAAAGTAAATCTCATGAAATTCTAAAATAAGAGAGAGAGAGAGAGAGAGACTCCTCTTAATAGGGGTATATAAAAGTTTGAAACTAAGAAGAACTTCCATGTAAAGAGTTTAATAACGAAGGAAGCAGTTATCAGTGGACTCATAAAACACATTCTTGGAAGAACAGTGCAACAATATGGGGATCAAAGGTGATTTAAGCAGTGAACAGAGAGAGAGATTATGCTTCTATCTTATCTCTCAGAGCTCCTGGAAAAGTGAGAATTGATGATGATATCATTCTGACCCTAAGACACTGTCTTCAAGTTAGCATAATTAAACTGTCTAATCTACTGAAATATTTGGGTCAACCTAGTTTTTGGAACATATGCAACATAATGAAAGATCTCCAAATTCCTTTGTCATTAAACTCAAGGACATGTGTATTCATCACCCAAGTAATTAGTCTCTCTTCTTAGAGACTCACTGGATGAAGGCCGGTATTATAACAAGTAAATGAAATCAGTTCCTCTGGCCTGACTCAGTAAGTACACCTTAAATATTCAGAGACATATATTTGTGCCCGCTCCAAATGAATGAGCTCTCCTGACCGGTTCACTTGTGTTTACCACTCTGGTGCAGAGAGAAACTCTACCTGTCCTCTACAACTTCATTCAGGTATGTTTCTGCCTCTTTATACAGATCTGTTCTTCCAGCCATTCTCCCCCATCATTAAATTTTATTAGTTATTTAATAAATTACTTTTTTTTTTATTACAACTCGGCCTGTTCCCATCACTAGAGTTCTGAATCTCTGATCCCTTCATTGAAGCTACAGCAGTTCTCTTAAGGTTGCAGACATGGGTTAACTACTAGTTCTACAATGGGTTAATTATTATTTCTACAACCATTTGTCTATATTTGCCCACTTTTTTTCCTATGGTCCCATCTTATTTTTCTTTCCAAGTCACATTGTCACCTATTACCACTTCGAAATGTTCCTTCATTTCCTCTTTTCTCTCTAGATCCTGATGTAGTTCTAGCTACTCCCTTTTATATTTTGGAAACTCCCTCATCCTCCCACCTCCAAAGTATCCTTATTTCCATTAGTATTTTCCTATTGGCTCAATTCAGTCAAGAGTGTGCAATGTCAGCATGACACATGTAAATTCTGAGACGTTCCACTTCTTGGAATTTTGTGAAAGGTCATATGAAACCAGGAGCCAAAGAGATGTTCACTTTTTTTCTAGATTTATTTTATAAATGTCCATTCCTTGAAAAAAATCATATTTTAATTTTTGAAATTTCCTTTAACTTCTCTCTCTACCTCCTCATAGCTGGACAGCTGCCTTTTATTTTATAGAGACAAAACAAACAAACAAACAAATCATCTACTAAATGTCTTGATGAAAACGTCATACATTAGAGGGTATGTGTGGGGGTGAGTAGGGGAAGAAGGGGATTCTGCCTATGTAGACAGGAGCCCATGTACAGTGATGAACTCCAGGCCTGCTTAGGAAAGTGGTTTCTGTAGTTATGGAAGGATTTTTTTGGGCAGACCCCAACTTCACTTTCACTTGCCACAACCACAGACTTTCTGAGCCTTAACTCCCACATTTCTAGCATGTGCATCGGGCAAAGCCCCTAGTTTCTTTTAGGAAATGGGTCCTTTGACCTTTCCAGAACAGAAAGGGGCTGGTAAAGCTATCCATCGAGCAAGATAATAAAAAGACAAAACCCATGCTCGAACTCAACAAGTAAAGACCTCCTGTCATTCTACAAGTACACATGTCCACTTCAGGCCTAAACATATTGCTCCTGGGTGCGCTAAAATTTACTTCTCCCTAGTCCTTCTACTCTGGCTGAAGTTCAGATGTCAGCACAGAGCTCCCCAAGTGGTAGTGTTCACTTTCAGCTCCCAGGCCTCTACATGAGGCTGTAGCCAGCTGATCTTAACAGAATGCTGTTTGCATAGCTAACAACACAGAAGGGCTCCCTAATAAGCGGGCAAAAGTAAAACCAAGCTGCATAACCAGGAAGGACTCTGGGAGTGTGAACCAGAAAGTAAGCAAAGACTTAAAGGCTTATGTGGAAACTTTCCCAGTGTCCAGCATATTTATCTCTCTCCTCCAAATCCTGGCACGGCTATTCCCAAGCAATGAAACCTCTTCTCTCTTTGATTCCTTGACTTTATCCCATTACTCCAGTCTTTTAGAGAGAAAAGTTGTTCCCTGGGCGGTCACTCAATGCCTGATTTTGCAGAGGTCTAACAAGAACAGAACCTGCCTGATTAAATGTCAGCACTGTTCAGTCTTACACTGGGGTTAAGTGAGGGAAATGCAGCTGAATCTCAGGATTAGCGCCGTGGAGGAAGTCACTTTACTTACATACTTGACTTTGAGAAACTGCAAGACTGACTGAGAAGTGAGCTCCAAATTCTATTCTTTTTTTTTTTTTTTTTTTCCCTCTCTCTCTGATACCAGAGAATAGGCAGCCCTTTGTGGATCGTCCTGGAATGTGAGCCAGTGAGGTTGCTCCATAGACCATCAAACTCTCTCAAATCAGGAAGATGAAAGAAAAATTGCTTGACAAGTCCAGGACAACAGAATTTCCCTTAAATGATGCTGATGGATATGGATCCTCAGAATATCTGTTAGGCTTATTTGTTTCCCAAATTTCTTAACAACAAAGGCCTTATTAAGATCTTTTGTTGTTGTTTCCACCAGGATTATTGCTGGGACTCGGTGCTTATATAATGAATCCATTATTGCTTTCTGGGACCATTTTTTCCCTTTTTTTTTTGTTTTTGATAGAGACAGAGAGGAATTAAGAGGGAAGGGAGAGAGAGAGAGAGAGAGAGAGAGAGAGAAAGAGAGAATTCTTTTTTAAAAAATGTTATGCCCAGAAGTTGGAGTCCCAATCTCACACAAAGAAGACCAGAATCACTTGCAATAGCAAGAACCTTTATTATCAAGCTTAATCTTGGGCCGCCGGCACCCTTCCAAGCAAGGGGAGAGTCTGCAACCCCAATAATTTTTCATCCCACCTTTTTATAGTTATCACAGGGTGGGTACAGGTGGAAATATTTACGTAGAACAAGGAACAGTTGGTTTTGGGTTAATGGCTGTTCTCAGTATTTGGAACTTTTTTCTAACCTCACAAAAATATTTATTTCCTTTTGCTGCCCTTGTTGTTTTATTGTTGTTATTGATATCATTGTTGTTGGGTAGGGCAGAGAGAAATGGCGAGAGGAGGGGAAGACAGAAAGGAGGAGAGAAAGATAAACATCTGTAGACCTGCTTCACCACCTGTGAAGTGACCTGCCTGCAGGTGGGGAACCAGGGGCTCGAACTGAGAGAGAGAAAGAGAGAGAGAGAGAGAGAGAGAGAATTCTACAGCACTGCTTCACTGTTAATGAAGCTTTCCCCCTGAAGGTGTAGACCAGAGACTACTTGAATCCAGGTCTTTGTCCATGGTAACGTGTGCACTTGACAGGGTGTGCCACTAACCAGCCCCTTTAGTGAGATCTTAGTAAGGACTTTTGAGTCTTAGTGAGAAGGGCCTAAAAACTGACTACAAACCAGTCAGATGACTGTTTGTAGATCACCTACACTCATTTTTTTTAAAAAACATGGTTCACCTTATAATGTGGAGGTGTTCATTTCAATTAATTTCTTGTTTCATCACTTCCAAATATTACATGTTTGAAGGGACTCTTTGGGATGTTACAGGAAGATGTTTGGACCTGGTGAATACCATTCTCTACCTCATTCTCAGTTTGCACAAAGAACACCTGCCCTCACCCGGGAGAGTGTTAGTTATGCCCCTATTATGGGCACAACCAGTCAACCCTTGAGCAAATGCCAGGACCTCTTGGAAATGAAGTTCAATTTCATTGACACTAAAGACGTGTTAGTCTAGTCCCTACCTCACCACCTCACCACCTTACCACCACCATCATCTTCTTCTTCTTCTAGCGTTTGCCCTTCTTCTGTAGCCAGTTAATGGCTTTGAAAGTGACTGGGATCCATGTGGATTCAGTCGGCTAGGAAGGATCGTCAGTTTCCCCAACGAATGGGTACTCATGGGATGCACCACGGGAAGATCGATCCAACCACCATCATCAGCCCACCCAAATGTTCAATGAGCCAAATCTATGTATTTTCATATCATACCTTGTGAAGTTCTGTGTCTGTGGCTGGAAGAGACTTTCACCTGTCATTGGAGAAGATGTTTTCCTCCTTCAAGGACAAGTTCTAGTCCTACTCTTGTTTAATGCAGCACTGGGGCATTGTACCTGGGCTCTTGTCCATGCACAATAACACTGAGACACTTCCCTTGCCCACTTTTCTTTCTTTTTTCTTTTTTTTTTAATCTTTATTTTCTTGTTGGATAGAGACAACCAGAGGGAAGGGGTGATAGAGAGGTAGAGAGACAGAGAGACACCTGCAGCCCTGCTTCACCATTTGCAAAGCTTTCCCCCTGCAGGTGGGGACCGGAGGTTCAAACCAGGGTCCTTGTGCATTTTAACCTGTGCACTCAACTAGGTGCACCACCACCCAGCCCTAAGCCTCTTTTCAAATCTTTATTGTTGTCATTAGCATTTTGTGGGATGGTCTTTGTGACTAGTGATTTCATAGTAGCTCGAACCCTTGCCCAATTTTCTTTTTTTTTTTCTTTTTCTTTTTTTATTTTTTATTTAAGAAAGGATTAATTATCAAAACCATAGGGTAGGAGGGGTACAACTCCACACAATTACCACCACCCAATCTCCATTTCCCACCCCTTCCCCTGATAGCTTTCCCATTCTCTATCCCTCTGGAAGCATGGACCCAGGGTCATTGTGGGTTGCAGAAGGTAGAAGGTCTGGCTTCTGTAATTGCTTCCCCGCTGAACATGGGCATTGACTGGTCGGTCCATACTCCCAGTCTGCCTCTCTCTTTCCCTAGTAGGGTGGGTCTCTGGGGAAGCGGAGCTCCAGGACACATTGGTGGGGTCTTCAGTCTAGGGAAGCCTGGCCGGCATCCTGATGGCATCTGGAACCTGGTGACAGAAAAGAGAGTTAACATACGAAGCCAAACAAATTGTCGAGCAATCATGGACCCAAAGCTTGGAATAGTGGAGAGGAAATGTTAGGGGGGTACTCACTGCAAACTCTAGTGCACTTCTGCTTTCAGGCATATATTTTGCAGTAGTTTATGGATACGTGTGAACATATGCTCTCTCTCACAGAAACTGGTGTATATCTAGGTTTTGGGACTTTGTTAGAAAGTGAACCACCTGGGATGGAATTAGAGTATACTATGAAAGGAAAGGTCTCACCCGAGTAATGAAGTTGAAGGGTTGTCATTCCACACGTGAAGTCTCTGGACACAGTCTGAAGTGAAGCATGTTGAGGTGGCAAACGTTGTGTTGTCTTTTCAATATATAGGCTGTGTAATTGATATGCAGACTCTCTCAAAAGCCTAGACCAAGTAGATCAGAAGCAACCAATAGCACAGCTATTGGCTATACAAGATACTGGGTACTGTACAGCAAACCCTAACAAAAGGACTTTTCAAAGTTAACCCAATTACCAAATAATGTGATGATAACATTAACTATCGATTGTCTTTTTGAACCCTAAGACAGCAGGAACCTCACATCTCCACTATAGAGCCTCTACTTCCCCCAGTCCTGGAACCCTTGGATAGGGCCCACTTTCCCGTATGCCTCTCCCAGTCCATATCAAATAATATTGCATCTGCCGATCACAACCTAACCCTTGCCCAATTTCCTACGCTTTCCTTTTCTTAATAGAGAGACAAAGATCCACATCACTGCTTTTCTGCCCACAGGGCTCCTCTAATGCCATTCATGGTGTCCCCCTAAAACGATGCCAAGTCTAGATCCCAAGACCTTGGTCATGAGAAAGCTGAAGGTAAACTAGGTGAGTGGTCTCCTTAATATCGCTTCTTGAATGAGGTTTTCCTAAACATTCCAGGGATGAATCTCTGACTCAGAATGTCCAAAACACATGTTGTCTATACACTCTACACCCCCCAGCTGCAACAAGGATCAAATTACCAGGAAATCACTCAAAGTGGGAATATATGGAGCAAGAGAGGCAACCAGGTGAGATATATTTATGTGATTTATAATGGCCAGGCTTGTATGTACATGACCTTTGGTTTGAAAAAAAAAAAAAAAACCTCAGCAAATAGAATTGGTATAATTGAAGGAAACTATTTATATGATAAAAAAATAAAAAGGTTCACTGACAGGTTCTTGAAAATCACAATCTCTGCACTGAAGTATTTTCAATAGTTAGCTCACTGCTTGGTAGAGCACAGGGGATAAATAAGCTTAGACGAGATGAAAGGTAACGAGTGCATTGCTCATGTCTTCTCAGAAGAGTGTGTTCTCTGTGCTACTGCTTTAGAGTTTTCTGGAATCTGATGCTGTTAAGCTTCCTTCAGTGAATGAGCTGATGTTGTGAATCTCTGGCTGCTTCAGCTGAAGGGCAAAACTAGGTAATGGCAGTCTGGTAGAACCTTTCAGGACTGCACAAGGACTTAGACGCTGTCTATACAACTTGCCAAACATGTTTGCAAATAAATCTTGTTAAAGAAATACAGTTAAAATGCCATTTTCGTGACAAAAAACGAATGTGCAGAGCAGGCTTTAGAAGTACATTTTTTACAGGGGTTGGTTGGTGGTGCATCTGGTAAAGCATAGGCATTCCTATGTGCCAGTATCCGGGTTCAAGAAATATGGGTCTATAACCTTATTGAGATTAGCATGTGTACCTTCTTCACTCTCTGAATTGAAAAACTCCAGGGCAAGGCAGTTAGTTGATTTCTCTAATATCTACTTGATTCACAAGGTGGAGTATTAGCCATCTATCCTGGTTTTCTTCCAGTGCAATCGTGTTCTAAAGATTAATAAACCAGGGTCTGGGCAATGGCACACCCAATTAAGAGCATATATCACCAAAGGCAAAGACCCAGGTTTAAGTCCCCACTTTCCACCTTCAGGGGGAATTAACTCTTCATGAGCAGTGAAGCAGGTCTGCAAGTGTCTGTCTTTCTCTTCTCCTGTCTATCCCCTTGCCCCTCTCGATTTCTTTCTGTCCTGTCAAATAAAAAAAATAGAAAGAGAAAAGTGGCTACTAGGAGTGGGGTACAGGCACTGAGCCCCACTGATAACCCTGGTGGAAAAAATTATAAACCAAACCTCAGAGAGATGGATAGAAATTGGACTTTCAGAGATCATAATGTAGCAGATATAAATACATATATTTTTTTCCATCAGGGTTATCAGTGGGGTTCAGTGCCTGGAGTTTTTCAATTCAGAGAGTGAAGAAGGTGCACATTCTTGTTCTGTCTGCTTTGCAGAGCAGTTGTGGACAGAAAACTAACTAAAATCAGATGGTACAGGGCTTGGGAAATTGGAAAGTCTGATCTAGCAGAGGTGATAATGGAAATGAATAATAACAGCGATAAGAAGAGACTCATGGGGGGGGGAAGGCTGCAGGTGGTGGTGTACCTCATTATGCTCACACTGTGTTGTACATAAGGACCCGGGTCGAAGCCCCTGGCTCCCACCTGCAGGGAGGAAGCTTCACGAGTAGTGAAGCAGAGCTGCAGATGTCTCTCTGTCTCTTTCCCTCTCTGTCTCCCCCTCCCTTGTCAAATTCTCTGTCTCTGTCCATGAATGAATGAATGAATGAATTTAAAAAGAATAGAGTTATTGGCAGCAATGTGAATGTTTCTGAGGATGAAGTCTGGGGTGGAGTGGTAAAAACTATAAAGCTGAAGGTACATTTACAAATCAGTTTTGGTTTTTACTGTTGACTGTAAACCATTAATCCCCTAACAAAGAAATTTTTTTAAAAATCAGTTTTGGTGACTGAGAGGCAAACCCACCACATGGGAGCATCACGAGTGGCACCAGGGTAGCTCTATGGATACTGGAACATTGCTGAGGTGTTTCTCTCTCTCTCCCTCTGTTTCATCCTCTCTCTAGTAGGAAGAATGAAGGAAAATCAGTCCAATGGGGCCATTAATTAAGCAGTGGTATCTGACATGAGTGAACCTCTGGATTCATTACCCAGCACCGAAAAAGTAAACAAATCCCATAAATAAACAGCTTCTTGTGAAAATCATTTCTCTACAATCAGGAGTCACTTAATGCTCCTCCCCGCCCCCCTTGCTTTTATAAACCAAAGCTTTGCTCAGCGCTGGCTTATGGTGGTACCCAGTATTGAACCTGGGAACTCAGAATGACTCAAGTATGGAAACTATTTGCATAATCATTATGCTACCTCCCCAGTCACAAATACATTTTGTGGGAGCCAGGTGGTAGCACACCCGGTTAAGCACTCACAATATGGTGTGCAAGGACCTGGGTTCAAGCCCCTGGTCTCCACCTGCAGGGGGAAAACTTCATGAGTGGTGAAGCAGGGCTGCAGGTGTCTCTCTGTCTCTTTCCTTCTCTATTTCCTCCTCGCCTCTCAATTTTTCTCTTTCGCTATCCAATAATAAATTTTTAAAAAGCACATTTTGTGAAATTTGTCCTTAGGTGATTTTACTTTTGTGTGAACATTACCGAGTGCAATCCACACAATCGAAATGGGTAAGGTGACTACACAGCTAGGACACAACACTGAATATTCCTTCAACATAATGGGGCTGGGCTCAAACCTGGATCTCTAACACAACAAAGTGGGCACTATCCAAGTGAGCTATCCCACCAGCAAATCTTACCATTTTCTTTTCTTTCTTTAACAAAATATTTATTTTTCTTTAGTGGGGGGATTAATGGTTTACAGTCAACAGTAGATACAATTGTTGGTATATATGTGAATTTCTCAGTTTTCTGCATAGCACTCTACCCCCCTGCCTGGTTCCTCCTCCACCATCACACTCTAGGACCTGAATACCTGGATATCTATCCCCACCCCAGTTCTTTCCTTTGGTGCAGTGCACCAAACTCACTGTTTTCATGGGGAAGGAATCCACATGACCCACCTGGGTTTTCTGCTGAATCTCACTGGTGAAGCCTTAGCTAACTAATTGTGCTCTCATCTGAGGGCCTGGGAAAGAGCTGACTTTTCGGCTCATTCAGATTATCGGCAGAATTCTTTTATTCTTTTATTTTTTTTATTGGGGGATTAATGTTTTACACGCGACAATAAATACAATAGTTTGTACATGCATAACATTTCCCACTTCTCCACATAACAATACAACCTTCATTGGGTCCTCTGCCATCCTGTTCCAGGACCTGAACCCTCCCCCCCAGCCACCCCAGAGTCTTTTACTTTAATGCAATACACCAACTACAGTCCCTATTCTAGTGGCAGAATTCTCTCTCTTGTGGCTGTAGGACTGAGGTCTGAGTTTCCCTGCTGGCTGTCAGCTGAAGGTCACCCTCAGCTTTTAGGAGCATCTCATCCTTGACCTTCAAGCCAGTGGTGGGCATCAGACCCCTTCGCAATTTGAATTTCTCTGACTTATTCTTCTACTAGTAGGCTCTATACTTTTAAGGATTTATGTGATTACACCAGATACATGAACCCTCACCTTATTTTTAAAGACAATAGAGTCATATTATTTAACATAATTATAAGAGTGTTATCTCATTATTGTCATAGTTTCTGGGAATGAGATCATGGAATCTAAAGAACATTCGGATGTCTGCATGATACAATTTCTCAAGGTAACCCTGATGACATTATTACTTCACCAATATGAGTCTTAGTTTCCTCTTCTGTACACTAGAGTGAAGTCAGACTTTGAAATACCATTATGTGGACGAGTGAAACCAGATTGATATAAAACACAGCATATATGCTCCTTCTCTGGAATCTCGCATTCAGAGTATATAGAGATTTATTTATTTAATCTTATGTATGTGTTTGAGAGAAAAAAAAAAAGACAGAGCGAGATCCGAGCTCTGCTCTGGCATTGTGGTGCCGGGTATTGAACTCATGGCCAAACACATGTAAGTCCAGCTCTCTACTGCTGAGACGACTCTTCCTACTTGCTCCTATTCAGTTTTATATCTGGAGAGCCTAGATTGGTTAGTCTCTAATGCCAAAGAAAAATTTCCTTTACAAAGAAGAGGTTTTCTCCCTTATAAATACGAATGTTATCCTAGAGTTTCAAGTTACTGAACTGTGTAACCAGAATTTGATTTTGTCCTTTGTAGCTGAAAACATATGTATGTTGCATACATCCATTAATTGAGAACTTGGGCAAGGGAAGTTCTTGCCATCAGTCAACCTGTGATGCTTAACTGCTATTTAAAAAATCATTAGTGATTTAATAATGATTGACAGGATTGTGGGATAAGAGGAGTACAATTCCACATAATTCCCCCCACCAGAATTTCATATACCCTACCCTTCACTGGAAAGGTCCCTAGTCTTTATTCCTCTGGGAGTATGGATGAAAGATTTAAAAAAAAAGTATATATATAGGTTACAGAAGGTGGGAGGTCTGGCTTCTGTAATTTCTTCTCTGCTGGACATGGGCGTTGGCAGGTCAGTCCATACCCTTCAGCCTTTTTCTATCTTTCCCTAGTCGGGTAGGGCTCTAGGGAGGTGGGGTTCCAGGACACATTGGTGAGGTCGTCTGCCCAGGGAAGTCAGGTTGGCGTCATGGTAGCATCTGCAATATGGCGACTAAAAAGCATTAAGATATAAAGCAGAACAAATTGTTTAATAATCAGGAACCTAAAGGTAAAAATATAGCAGATGAGATTTGGGGTCTTTATGTTGTAAGCAGCTAGGAAGTCTATTTTAGGTATATTCTAAGGGTCCCAAGACTTTACTAATTTTTGCCTGAGCCTGACAGCTAACAGACACGTGTACTAAAAGTATTGTCTGGGAAGATAGTGTCAGTGTTGGGAATAGGACTAGAAAGCTGGATCAAGGCAGAGAGAAGCTCCCAAATATGGGCAAAGTATATAAATACCGTTAACTATAAACCCATTGATCTGACCTAGGGCTGATGTATGTAGTAACCTCTGCATCCCTGTCAGTCTGAGGTCACTTTCCATGGTGAGCTAGGAACATTCTAGGACCAGTCTTCCTCGAGAGGCAGAATATGTTGATCCAACCTCACTTTGGAGAGTGGGACATTAACTTCTAATTTTTAGCAAAAAGAAATGGTTTCTTGGCAGTCAAAGCAACATCTGAGGCGCGGTGGTAGTGGTAAAAAGTGAACAGGAATGTTTATGCAATTGCTGGGTTTTAGTCTGTCTTGTAAATTCCATGGGTAAATTCCTTCAAAGCTTACTTGCTTCCAAGACTGGAGAACCCGATGAAAGAAAGCATGGATCTTAGGTAAAATACCCCTCTTCTATGGTGCCAACAACATAATCCTTGCACTGTGAGGCTTCACGCATTCACCGTATAACAGCAAGTATTTTTTAACAGACCCCCTTTCTTTATTAATATGAATTTCAAAAAAACCCCCAAAAAAACCATCAGGCTTTAAATCCATTAACTGACCATAAATTTAAACAGCTCCCTTATGAGTCACTGGGAGATCAACACAGTGAATGGACTACTGTGCTTCCACCAGGAAATGGAGCTCAGCTTTCCTGAAATAGTCATTGTCCCCCAAGTCAGAATATTTAGGCTACAGGAAGTTAGGACTGCAACCCTTAATGGTCATCAAAGTCAAGGTAGGCAACCAGTAGTGGGGGAGTCCCAGACTTAAAGCACTGGTTTTGTTGGAGAAGAGTAGTCCCTATTATAAATTTCCAATGAACTTTCTTTCAACTACTTCCTGTCCCTACTTTCTCCAGCAAAAGAAAGGAACTTATAGTGTTGGCATGCTAATAATGTGTGCCTCATATTAGTCGTTTCAGGATTCATGTAAAAGCATGAAGAATGCTTTCAGTAGAGCATATTATTGGGTGATTGTGCATTTTATGCATTCAACAATGCCAAGGTCTTAACCATAGATAATGACTGATGACATGGTCCTGGAGGAGGATGGGAAAAAAAATATGTTAGTTCAGCCACACAGTTAAAAATCTTCCAATCAATGTTCTTTCCTCAGTCAGTGTAGTGAAGTCTGGATTAAATAGAACCCTAAGAAGTAAAAGTTTATAGCTGATGGAATTTTATGGTTATCAGTACTCCCTTTCTTCTGTCAAACATTATGTAGGATAACATGTAGCATGTATTTTTTTTCAAGTTTATTAGCACTTTGTTGAGAGAATGTTGATTTACAGGATTATTGCTGCCACAAGGTTACATTTTCACATGCTCCCAAGACTGGTGTTATAGCATCTCACCCTCCAATAAGCCATCATCCTGCTCCACCAAAGGGTCTTAGATCCCCAACTTTCCCCTAGTGCTTCTACCACTAGTCCCTGAATCTGCTGTGATAGTCTGTAATCCATTAAAATTCTGTCCTGGATTTTACTTTGCTTTGCTTCGTAGATGCTAGCTGTGAGAGAGATCATCTCCTCTTTGATCTTCTGATTTATTTTGCTCAACATGATTCTCTCCAGTTTCACCCATGTTGCATCATGAGGGGAGCTCCTCATTTCTTACAGTGTAGAAAATCTTTAGTTATTCCTGCCTCAAACTGTCATCAGAAATTATGTGGCTTTTTCTCCCCCCTCACTGATACAAATTTAAAGTAGTGTGGAGTTAACTTCTGAAGGTTAAACCTTGCTGTAGAAATCTGAGGATGGCCATAATGAGAATAGACTGAGCTGAAACTCAGATCTCACTTTAAAATATGCCCTCCATCTCTGAGTATTTCCTTTCCCTTATTTATTTTCATTAATAATTTAATATTGATTTATAAAATTATAAGGTAATAGGGGTATAATTCCATACTGTTTTCATCACCAGAGTTCTGTGTCTCCATCTCCTCCATTAGAAACTGCAGTAGTTCTCCCAAGGTCACAGATGCTGGTTGACTTTATAACTAGCTATCTGTATCTGTATCTATCTGCATATATACACACACATATATATTTGCCCATTTTCCCTCTGGTCTTGCTTCACTTCCTTTTAAAGTTATGCCTACACCTATTACTATTCCAAATGTCTTTCCTTTTTTCCTCTTCTCTCTCAGATAAGTGAAACAGTGTTTGGCTTCCTTTGGTGTTTTCCACATTTGCTTCCCATCAGTGATGGTATGAAAACAAAGATTCTTGGTGACCGGTGTATCAGGTCCTGGTGGAATATGGGTTCAGTGCCCTCTGATTATCTGCCTCTATACTTTACCTCTCTGGGAACATGGACTAAAGTTCTTTTCTGGGGTGCAGAATGTGGGAGTTCAGGCTTCTGTAATTGTCTCTCTGCTGGACATGGGTGTTGGTAGGTGGTTGCATACCAGCAGCCTATTTCTATCTTCTCCTAGTGGAACAGGGCTCTGGAGAGGTGAGGTTCTAGGACACACTGGTGAGGTCATGTTCCTAGTGAGGTTCTGATTATTTTCTTTAAATTGACTACTTTCCCCATTCATGGAAGACATATGCTTTATTGATTTAACTGAAGTCTGTTCAGGTCTGAGCACCTGGTACGTGCTACATCATATATGACAGTGCTTAGCATTTTCTAATAGTTTGATATTATATGTATCACACTACAGAACATATTGCTAAGTACTTCATTGTCTCATATCAGTTAATGCAACAAAGGATGGTATGAAAAAGATGTCATCATCATTCTCAGCCTCATCCCTGTCTTCAGACTGAAAGGTTTTAGGTTTTCCCAGGCCGCCCAGCTAAAAGGTATCAGGGTTCAAATGTGAGTGCTTCTCTGAGACACTGCTGCACTAGTGTGTCTGACTTCCACACTGTGCAGTGATGGCAAATGCAGCGGTCTGGACATTTTCCTGGCAGAAGGGAAGCCGTCCTTTGAAAAGAAAAGGCCTTTTCTTTGGGGGAGGAAACCACACCAGACGGAGCAGTGACGTTGGATGGAGACCCTTTGGTTGGGATTCTTTGAGGCCCAGTTCCTAATAGGCTGTCTCTTGGGGCCTGCCAACTTGTTGGGGTTATGCAGGCACCACAATCCCTGTCACCACTCATGGCAAGCCGCTGGGTACAGACGGCTCATTCTTCCCTGAGTCAGGTGAGGGGTGGTAGATGGGAGGCCAGGGAGGAGGTCTTCAGTGCTGTGCATCCTGGGAAAAATCCCAGCGGGAGGATGACAGACCAAGGAGCAATACAACATTGCTGCATCTTTGTTTTCTGAGACTGACAGTGAGATGGCACAGTTCTTCTTCATATATATATATATATAATTTTTATTTATAAAAAGGAAACACTGACAAAAACCATAGGATAAGAGGAGTACAACTCCACACAGTTCCCACCACCAGAACTCCATATCCCATCCCTTCCCCTGATAGTTTTCCTATTCTTTATCCCTCTGGGACTATGGACCCAAAGTCATTATGGGGTGAAGAAGCTGGAAGGTCTGGCTTCTGTAATTGCTTCCCCGCTGAACATGGGCATTGACAGGTCAATCCATACTCCCAGCCTGCTGCTCTCTTTCCCTGGGGAAGCGGGTCTCCAGGACACATTGTTGGGGTCATCTGCCCAAGGAAGTCCAGTTGGCACTCTATCTTCCACCTGAAGAAGATGAGTTCTGAAATTGGGGCAGCTTGGAACATTTCTAATCATGACCACAGAATGTGAGCTCAGATCTACAGGGATGCAGAGGTCATATAGGCTCCTAAGCTGAATATGGGCTGCAGATCACATCAAATCGACGAGTTTACAATCAATAACATTTATACAACTTTCCCATATTTGGGAGCTACTCTCTTCCCTGATTGAGCTTTCTGGTCCTTTTTCCAGCTATGGCATCATCTCCTCAGATAATAGCTTGGTCCCATGATCACAAAAATGTGAGCTCAGATCTACAGGGATGCAGAGGTGTCACATAGGCTCCTATGCAGAATATGGGCCCCAGACCAAATCAAATTGATGGGGTTTAAAGTCAACAATATTTATACCCCTTTCCCATATTAGGGAGCTAATCTCTTCCCTGATCCAGCTTTCTGTTCCTTTCCAGCCATGGCATCATCTCCCCAGACAATAAATTGGATCTACCTGCATTTCAGATTTCAGGCTCAGGGAAAAAAAAAAAAAAAACTAGTATAACCACAGGCCCATTGAAATATAACCAAAATATGCCTACTAGCTATCTACAAAATGGAGCACCCCCAACTCTTCACCTGCACTATTCCAGCCTTTAGGTCCATGACTGTTCAATAACTTGTTTGGTTTTGTATGTTAACTGTCTTTCTCAGCCACCAGGTTCCAGATAGTAGCATGATGCCGACCAGACTTCCCTGGACAGACAACCCCACCAATGTGTCTTGGAGCTCTGCTTCCCCAGAGCCCCACCCCACTAGGGAAAGAGAGAGACAGGCTGGGAGTATGGATCGACCTGCCAATGCCCATGTTCAGTGGGGAAGCAATTACAGAAGCTGGAGGACATTCCACCTTCTGCATCCCACAATGACCTTGGGTCCATACTCCCAGAGGGTTAAAGAACAGGAAAACTATCAGGGGAGGGGATGGGATAGGGAGTTCTGGTGGTGGGAATTGTGTGGAGTTGTACCCCTCTTATCCTATGGTTTTACCAATGTTTCCTTTTTATAAATAAAAAAATTAAAAAAAAATAAAAAAATAACTTGGTTCCACCTGCATATCAGATGTCAAGCTCAGAAACAAACAAAACAAAAACCACTAATATAGTCATGGGCCCTTTGGAATATAACTAAAATGGGCCTACTAACTATCTGAAAAATGGAGACCCCCCCAAATCTTCATCTGCACTATTTCAGCCTTTAGGTTCATGATTAGTCAACAATTTGTTTGGCTTTATAAGTTATTCTTCTTTTAAGGATAACTCTTAAAAAAGTATTTTTTTAGATATAGATAGAGAGGAAAGGGGCAGAGATAGGTAATAGATAGGTAGGTAGGTAGATAGATGATAGATAGACAGATCTCATTCTTCAGTTCAGTGGGGGACAGAGTTGAACCTGGGTTGTGTACTTGGCAAAACAGTACACTACCCAAGTGAGCTATTTTACTTGCTCTAAAAGAATTTAAATTAAGGGTCCAGACAGTGGCACAACTGGTTAGGCACACATTACCATGCACAAGGACCCAAATTTGAGCCCCACTCTCCACCTGCAGGGGGAATGCTTCAGGAGTGGTGAAACAGGTCTGCAGGACTCTCTCTTCTTCTCTCACTCGTTTCCCCTCCCTTCTCCCCTCCCTCTCCTCTCCTCTCCTCTCAATTTCTCTCTGCCCTATAAAATAAAATAGAAAAAAATGGGGAAAATGGCCTCTGGGAGTGGTGGATTCATAGTGCTGGCAATATAGCTGTAGAGATAACCCTGATAGCAATATAAAAAAGAAAATCTTAAGTTTAAAAATAATTAAATCAGAGTACTACTCAGCTCTGGCTTATGTAGCAGCGGTTTAAGCGCAGGTGGCACAAAATCATTAAAAAAGATCTATTTATTTATTAATTATTGGATAGAGACAGAAATTGAGAAGGGAGGGGGTGATAGAGAGGGAAAGGGACAGTGAGACACTTGTCTTCCTGATTAATCACCTGATTTATTCCCCCTGGAATGGGGAACAGGGGCTTGAACCTGGGTCCTTGTGCACTGTGATGTGTGTGCTTAACCAGGTGCGCCACTGCCTGGCTCCCCTCTCTTTCCCTCTCTATCTCCCCCTTCCTTCTCAATTTCTCTGTCTCTATTTAAAACAAAGAAAAAAATGTAATCATGTAAACAACTTTCACCATGTGCAGAACTGAGAAGAGTTCACCCTATATACGCTGACACCTTATTTTATATTAGGAACAATACAAATTAATAGGGAAATTTAAAAAAAAAAAGATGTTTATTTTCCTTGATGTTGCCCTATAAAACCAGTCCTCAGCCTGTAGAACATGACTCAGTACTTCCTCACATGCCAGAGAGGCAAAGGACAGTTTGACATTAGCCTTCAGAGATACTCCCACTAGGCAGGGTCCTTAGATGAATGAGGACCCATGGTCGATGCATTGTTTTACAGCACAAGAGAGGCAGCAAAGGGAAATTACTCAGGAGGGTTATCAAGCCACATTAGAAACAGCCTCCCAGAGGAAGGGTGGATGGTAAAATCGTTTCCCTTCATCCAGCAAACGTCAGCATTGAAGACTGCTACATTTCAAGTCTTCAAAAGAGACGAGGCTAGAAAAAAACCAGGTTCACCTGTCCGATCGCTATCATGAGCTGAGCTGTGAGAAGAACATCTGGGCCATAACCCCGGGTTGACTGGTGGTGAAAAAAGCACCTACAACCCATGAGAGGATTTCGTCTTCCTCCTAGAACCTGGCTCCAAGGCAGTTCATTTGTCTTTGTAATGAGAGGAGCAGGAGAACTGTTTGTGACACTTGATGGTAACTGACAAAAGTTCTCAATATTCACATGGAAAGAAAAAGGGAGACAGGGGAAGGGAGTCAGGGGAAGAGATTGTGCGGTGCTTGTCCTCTGATGAAATTATCATAGGTTAGGTGAGCTGTCACTTTGGAAAAGTGGAATATGTGTCACTGGTCAATTGTCCAGAGTCAGAGCTGGCCCTTGGTAACCAGTGGCTGCATGTAAAGGCATTTTCTTTCTCTCTCCCTCCCTCATTTCCTTCCTTCCTTCCTTCCTTCCTTCCTTCCTTCCTTCCTTCCTCCCTTCCTCCCTTCCTTCCTTCCTTTCTTCCTTCCTTCCTTCCTTCCTCTCTCTCCCCCTCCTCCCTTCCTTTATTCTCTCTCTTCTTTTCTTCTTTCTTTTTTTCTCTCTTCTTTATTTTTCCTCCTCTTCCTCCTCCTCCTCCTTCTTCTCTTTCTCTCTCTCTCTCTTTTTCTCTCTCTCTTTCTCTTGATGTTGGAGGTTAAGAGTTAAGTCACAGGAAACATTAGCTAAGTGCAGCAATCTTCTTTGCTGTTAAATTGGTTAAACATTCATCTAAATGTGTCTAGTCTCTGATTTTTTTTTTTTTGACACTAGGATTAGTTTTAGAGTTCCATGTCTGCGCTATTAATCCACCACTCCATGTGAGGTGGTGGTGCACATGGTAGATTGCATGTGTTACAAAACACAAGGACACAGGATCAAGGCCCTGGTCTCCACCTGCAAGCAGAAAACTTTGAGAATGGTAAAGTAGTGCTGCAAGCATCTCCCTTTCTCTCTCCCCCTTCCCTCTCAATCTGTTTCTATCCAAAATAAATAAATAAATAAATAAACCCACCACTCCTGGCAGCCATTTTTATTCTTTTTCATACAGAGAAATTGAGAGGGGTGGGAAAGATAGAGAAAGATATATAAAGAGAAACACCTGCAGAAACACTGCTTCACTGCTCATGAAGCTCCCTCCATGAAGGTGGGGACTGGGGGCTTGAACCTAGATCCTTGTACACTGTACTGTGTCTAATCAACCTGGCCCCTATATGAGTTATCTAAGTATCTTCCTTTATTTTCCCATTGAAAAAGTCCATGCAAGGACAGAAAGGGAAAGCACAAAACAAAATCGGGGCTGAATGTGGCATACTGCACCAAAGCAAAGGACTCTGGGGAGGGAGCAGGAGGAAAAGAGTGAAGAAGACTTGAGATCTAGTTTCATGATGATGGACAAAGGCCTAAGTTGGGAGTAAGAGTATTTTGTAGACACATACCACAGGCAGATGAGGAATTGTACCCACGTGTGGCCAATTGCATTATAAACTGTCACATTCCCCACCAATAATGTGATGTAAACACCAAAACAAATAAACAACAAGCTTTTACATAGAAAGTGTTTGAATCCCATGTCTTCTGTGTGAGAAGTGTGTGTGTGTGTGTGTGTGTGTGTGTGTGTGTGTGTGTTTAATGACCATGGGTGTTGAGAATTCTCCAGAAGCTTCCAGAAGGGTATAAAGGTTCCAAATAGGAAAATCCAGGATCAAACTTGTCCTTCCACACCTTCCTGAGTATGGAAGAAAACGCAAGTGTAATCAGACCTAAATTTTATTTACTGATAGGAAAAAAAAAATCTCTTTTTAATTTATTTTATTTTTCACTAGTGATTTAATAATGATGAATAAGATTGTAAGACAACAGGGTTACAATTCCATACAGTTCTCACCACCAGAATTCCGTGCCCCATCCCTTTCATTGGAAGCTTCCCTATTTATCCATCTCAGAGTATGGACCAAAATTCATTATGGGATGCAGAAGGTGGGAGTTCTGGCTTCTTTCATTGCTTCTCCACTGGACACAGCATTGGCAGGTTAATTCATACTCTCAGCCTGTTTCTGTCTTCCCAGTTGGGGTAGGGCTCTGGGGAGGTGGGGTTTTAGGACACATTGGTGTGGTCATCTTCTCAGGGAAGTCATGTTGGCATTATGGTAGCATCTGAAATGTGGTGATTGAAAAGCATTAAGATATAAAGAAGAACAAACTGTTTAATAATCAGGAACCTAAAGGTAAAAATATAGCAGATGAGATTTGGGATCTTCATGTTTCATGAAGAAACTAGGAAGTCTATTTCCTCTGAACCCTGCACTCAATGTTCTGCTCATTTTCTGCCTTCAGGCTTGCTGAGAATTCATTTGAAAACCACATAAGCAATACGTTCAGGAATATGGATACTAAGACAAAGTATATTCTGAAAACTGGAAACTTCCCAGAAATACATACATCAGAGTGATAATAGTGGCTAACTTAATTGTAGTGCTGAGGAGGGTGGGAGGCTGAAAGCCAGGCTGAGGGGAGAGAGTTACCTTCATTTGTGACATTTATTTATTTATTTTATTTGTTTATTTTTCCAGAGCATTGCTCAACTCTGGCTTATGGTGGTGCTGGGAAATGAACTTAAGACCTTTGGTACCTCAGGTACAAAAATCTTTTCATCTAACCCTTATGCTGTCTCCCTAGCCCTTGTGACAATTTTGTATGCTATTTTCTTATCTTATTCCTGGAAACCCCTGCAGGCTTCACAGTTATTCTAACACTTCAGCTTTCATTCTCCAATAGGACTTTAGTTGAATAACTCAGATTTGGGAGAGTTGAGTTTTTGTTTTCTTTTTAAACAAAAGGATCTTGTCAAGGAAACAGCCTACTTGAGTCTGGTGAAATTATTAGATTGTATTCTTCAGGTAACAGCTAACAGTCCACTGTCTTCCCTCTCCTATGCAGAGTGCAGTTCTAAAGCCAGATTCCTGGTTAGAAAAAAAAGAAGGTCTAGTCATAAGCCCAGATGAGAGGTGAGGAAAGTCCCTCCTTTTTCTCTTAGCACAAAAGAACTGAATCTTGGTGGCACAGAGGAGCAGAGCCTGGACAGAGGTGGGACCTTGGCCTTGCAGTTTCCCCAGACAGCCCAGCAGGGCTGGAGGGAAGCACCCAATGTCCCCCACCCCCATCCCACTTTTTAAAAATTTATCTCTAGCTCTGTCAACAGAAACCACCTCCTGTTTCCTGAATGTTCCCATGTTTTCCTGGGGCAATTCTTATTTACGCCTATTTTGAGGCTGAAACCCTACTTCCCCTCAATGCCCATCTCTGACATAAGGGCCTTCATGGGGCCTTCTGGAATCTTCCCAGCCTTAGATGTCCTTTCTCCTTTTGTCATCTAAAGGCACAGGTGGCATTCTCCAAAAGACAGCAAGCCTCCAGACGCAGGGTGGTATTTGAGTCACACATTGGACTAATTTCTCTCCATGGGAAAGATGTGCAGAGTGGATCTTTTTCTCATTGCAAGATACAGAGTTTGCAAAGCAGAGATCAGGTGGTCCTGGAAACAGTGCAGTGGAGAAAGAATCGGACCTAAACACATAAGGTCCTAAGTTCAGTCCCTGGCACCGTTTGTGCCAGAGTGATGCTTTGGCTCCTCCTCCCACACAAACAGACACTTTTGTTTTGGCTCACACATTCCTGGAGAGTGTCTAGACTGTGAGTAGAGCAGCAGAGGAATATACTGCCCTTACTTTGTTCTCTAGTCAATGATTTCTAAAATGTCACCCTCGGCAGTGAGTAAATATTCAATACACGCTGACTGTTTTTGCTAGAATGGGACATGACAAACTGTCACATTCCCCACCAATAATGTGATGTAAACACCAAAACAAATAAACAACAAGCTTTTATATAGAAAGTGTTTGAATCCCATGTCTTCTGTGTGAGAAGTGTGTGTGTGTGTGTAAGCTTCTCTACCTCTCATGAGAAGAATGGCTAGCTTTGTCCATTCTTGGTTTCCCTCTCTCCTTAATCCCTCTAAGCTGTGTTTAATGACCATGGATGTTGAGAATTCTCCAGAAGCTTCCAGAAGGGTATAAAGGTTCCAAATAGGAAAATCCAGGATCAAACTTGTTCTTCCACACCTTCCTGAGTATGGAAGAAAACGCAAGTGTAATCAGACCTAAATTTTATTTACTGATAGGAAAAAAAAAAATCTCTTTTTAATTTATTTTATTTTTCAGTAGTGATTTAATAATGGTTAATAAGATTGTAAGACAACAGGGTTACAATTCCATACAGTTCTCACTGATTTAATTTCAATTCAGCTTTGCAACTGATGACCATACAGTTGGTTCTCAGGATCTGAGCAGGCTCGAACAAGGATCCTTAAGCCAGTCCTTGCGCTTAGCACCACGTGTGCTTAACCTGCTGCATGACTGCCTGACCCCCAGTTTATTAGGTTCTTTAAAAATGGAGGCAAGGAACGAAATAAAGGAGAAAAAGACTGAAACCCCTAAGCGCCTAACACACAACATGGTTTATTTTTGGCAATAAGTCCTTTCTCCAGCCACCAATCCCTCCCTTAAATATGTTCTGTTAGGTTGCATCTGATATCTGCCATATGCAAATGACATCTGCTAGTCACTCCCACATGGCCCCGCCTCTTTGTTTACAAGCATAATGTCACCTATTCCCAATAACACATCCTAACTCCAGACCTGGGTATCTACCTGGCATGGACACCACTGAACATGTACATGGTAGGACCTCCTTATCTGCCAGACAACAGAGCGTTCTGGAAGGTGGGGGCCCAGGGGGTTGTGACTTGGAATCAACCCAAAGAAACAAAAATTACTACCAAGAAAATGTCATTGTCAATGACTGGATTTGACCTGGGCATACTGCATTTAGCTTTGGAACACCACTCAGTTCTGGCTACAAGGACCTTTCTCATGCAAGTCCTGTGTGTCACTGCTGCGCTATCTCCCCAGCCCTGTACGTGTTGCATTAATAGGAGGAAGTATGATTTTGTGTTTGTCATGGGCGGATAAGGAGAGAGCAAATGGGCAGGATGGAAAAAGCAATTATCAGTCTCATACATGAGTGTCTGTTTTATTTTATTAGACTTATTTTGTATTGCCCTCAGGCCTATCTCCAAGGTTCCTTGCTCTCACTATAAATCTATTGGTTCGGGAGTCGGGCTGTAGTGCAGCGGGCTAAGCGCAGGTGGCACAAAGCACAAGGACCGGCATAAGGATCCCGGTTCGAACCCCGGCTCCCCACCTGCAGGGGAGTCACTTCACAGGCGATGAAGCAGGTCTGCAGGTGTCTATCTTTCTGTCCTCCTCTCTGTCTTCCCCTCCCTCTCTCCATTTCTCTCTGTCCTATCCAACAACAACAACAACAACAATAATAACTACAACAATAAAACAACAAGGGCAACAAAAGGGAATAAATAAATAAAATAAATATTAAAAAAATAAATCTATTGGTTCCAGCAGCCATATTTTCCTTTTTTTTTTTTTTTTCCTATTTTATTTGATAGAACAGAGAGAAGTTCAGAGGGAAGGGGAAGATACACAGAGAGAAAGATAGACACCTGCAGCCCTGCTTCACCACTTGTGAAGCAACCCCCTCTGTAGGTGGGGAGCAGAGGCTCGAATCTTGAGCACAGTAATGTGTGCTTCATTGCATGTGCCACCACCTGGCCCCCTTAGCAGATAAATGAGTTTTTATCTGACTATTTTTTTATCCAGTATTTCATCTGAGGTCTAGACATCCTACAGATGGAAAAATAGAGATGTGGTGTTATTTGACCTTCTTTGAATCTTTAATCTTTTTTTTTTTTTCAGCTGTTAAACTTAGCAACTGCTTCATAGACCTCTCAAGGGGGCTAAAAACTGTAGAAAAAGGATTCAGGAGATAGCTGACACTGAGCCAGCAGGAGACAAAGTCAGAGGTGCTGGTGACTAACTAACCCAACCACCATCCCTCTTGGGATGACCAAGCAGGGAAGACCAACTTCTGCTTGTCTCATCTGTCTGTAGGTGCAAGTCATGTGACAATGACGTGAACACCCACAAAGGAATCAGGGAGGAAGGGGATGACTGGTGATTAATGAAGTAGACTGAACTCAACTCCAGCAGTTAAGATGCTGTGGCATGATCTGATGTCTTTGAGGAACGCCAGATGAACTGATGTGGCAAGTGTCTGAGGAGGGAAATTATAGGAGAGGTATCTGGATGGAGATGAGGGACTTGGTCATGTGGGACTTTGCCACCATGCTGACACTGGGCATTTTATTGTAAGCATTTTGAACAGAGTGGTGATATGACCTCACATTTCTAGAAAGATCACTCTAGTTGCTGAGATGAGACCTGACTAAATAGCAGGCTGAAGCTGGGAGATTAGCTAAGAGTTGGACAGAGTATTCTTTCTTGGAATATGGTGTATAGGTATTATACACAAAGGCTTGGTTTCTTTCTTCAGGAAACTAGTAGAAGGGACTTTAAATCAGAACACAGGGATTCCTCATTAAGAGCTAGCCTCATAATATAAGACTTAGTATTTTGTTTTCTTTTTCTTTTTTTTTTTTTTTTTTTTGCCTTCAAGTTTACTTCTGTGGCTTGGTACTATCACTATGAATCCACTGCTCCAGGAGGCCATTTTTCCCAATTTTTTTTTTTTTTTTTTGGACATGACATAAACTGAGAGAGGAGAGAGAGTTGGGGGTGGGGTGGGGAGAAAGATAGACAACTGCAGACCTGTAGACCTGCTTCAGTGCTTGTGGAGCTTCCTCCCTACAGGTGAGGAGCAGGGGTTTGAACCTGGTTTTTAAATATAGAGACAGGGAAAACTGAGAAGGAGGGAGGAGAAGAAGGAGAAGAAGGAGGAGGAGGAGGAGGAGGAGGAGAAGAAAGAGCTATTACACCAAAGTTTCCTTCAGTGTGCTGGGGACTAGGCTCAAACCTGGACTGCATACATGGCAAAACAGTGCCCTATCCATGTGCGTCATTTCTCTAAGCCTAGACTCTATTTTTCAGGCAGTGAGAAATTGTAGGGAGAAGGAAGCAGATTAAGTGATAGGCTGATATTCATCTGATGAAAGAAAGAAGGAAACTCAGGATTGAAGTCTGGGACTTGAAGGACATGGGCCTCACTTCCATCAGTCTCAGGCCTTGAAATCTCAGGCAGTTATTGGACCATTCTAGAACTGAATTTCATCATTTGTAGATTTTTCATCTGCTCCTTTCCTCCCTATGCTGAAAAGGTTATTATGACGATGATGTAATCAGAATATGGGGCAACCTTCAGTGAATGGTGACATGGAGAAACACAGTAAGAATGTTGATGGTTAGGAGTATGATGAACTGAAAAGGGAAACTCAATGAGTGGTTGGGGAGCTTCAGCCAACGTCCAGGGAGAGCTTTGGAGTGAACCTGAAACTGCTGGGAGCTGAAGTGGAAGGACAAAGCCAGTGTCAGAAAAATTATAGAGGAAGAGTCTATAACTCTAAGGGAAGAGAAGTAGAGTCTTCTAAATAAGGCAGTTTGAGTTCAAACACTGCCAGCCTTCAGGTAGTCTGAGACCTCATGAAGAGGTTCCAGGGCCTGGGTGGTGGTGCACCTGGTTAAGTGCCTATGTTATCATGAGTGAGGACCCGGGTTTGAGCTCCTGCTCTCCCCCTGCAGGGGAGATTCCTCACAAGCTGTGAAGGGTTGAGGGGAATGAGACATTAACCAGAACACTGCGTTTGTATTTGGGAGAGAGGGTAGGGAGAGAGAGTGGGAAGAGAAAGGAGAAGGGAGGAGGAGGAGGAGGAAAGAGAGCAAGGTACCATGAAAGACTCTAAAAGGGGAGCTCCCATGTGGGGGTGAAGGCATAAATTTTAGAGGTCAAAAGAGGAACTGAGGGCCAGCAAGACAGTTCTCCTGGAGAGCGTTTCTGCTTTGTCATGTTCACATTCCAGGTTCAATACCAAATCCTACAACATTGGGGAAAATTTCAGTGCTAAGGTGTATTCCTTTATTTATTTTGTTTTATTTGATAGTGCAGAGAGACATTGATGGGGGTGGGCGGAGTAGAGAGGGAAAGAGAAATATAGACACTTGTAGATCTGCTTCACTGCCCATGAAGCTTCCTCCTTGCAGGTGGGGAGCTGGGGCTTGAACCCAGGTCCTTGCACATGGTAAAGTGTGTGCTCAACTGGGTGTACCACTGCCTGCTCCAGACCATTAATTTTTTCTTAATCTCTCTCTCTCCCTTCCACCAGGATTATCACTAGGATCATCATCTCTGGCATTATGCTATTCCACTGCAGAATACTGTGCCCCAGTATGGTTCCGTAGCCCCCATGTCCACTTGGTAGATTCCAAATTATATTCTTCCATGAGGATAATTTCTGGAACCATCTGTTCCACCCCGGTTCCATGGCTGCCAGTTCTTAGCAACATCGCCCCGCCAGATATTTGTCGGGATGCAGCATCATCTAAGTTCATTTCCCACGTCTACGCTCGACCGGACCTGCCAATATACGCAGATATCTTCGCCCACCCTGTCCAAGCTTGACGTCTCGTCACCCAATCTGGTCCCCTACGCCTACACTGAACTTCTCTGTTCCAGACTCTTGGAAACAGAGTTGACAGTCAGCTGAGGTCAAGAACAAACACCTCATCACAGACCCCTGCAAGGGTCAACCCGGCTTTGACCTAGCACGTTATGATTGGGCCCTCCTCAATCGCTATCGAACAGGCCATGGCCGGTGCGCCGCTGTGTTCCATCGCTGGGGAGCCAGAGATGACCCGAACTGCCCCTGCGGCTCCAGACAGACTATGACCCACATAGTCAACGACTGCCACCTCTCCAGATTCAAAGGAGGTCTCGAAACTTTATATCCGGCTCAACCTGACGCTGTTGACTGGCTACGGAAGAAGGGCAAATGCTAGAAGAAGAATCACTAGGACAGGGTTCTGGCACTGCTCCTGGAGAGAAATTGAGTGGGAAGGGGGAGATAGAAAGGGAGAGAGAAAGACACCTGAAGACCTGCTTCACCACTCATGAAGTGGACCCCCTATAAATGGGGAGCAGAGTCTCAAACCTGGGACTTTGCATGTGGTAATATGTATGCTTAACTGGGTGCTCCACCAGCCAGCCCCCTCTCTGTCTCTTTCTGTCTGAAAATGTTGGCTCAGGACAGTGAAGACCCAGTGACTATTAAAATAAAGAGTGGAGACTTGGGGACTAAATGATTAGACAAAGACTTGAAGATTTTAACAGGAAAATGACAAGAGGCCAGGTAGCACATTGGTAGCTGGTGATCAGGTTTAACTAAGGGGTAGTGGATGGGACTCCCAGCCTAACCCACTAAGGAAGAGAGGTGAATTGTACTGACTATTGAACAGAACCATCTAGACTCTTAGCAAGGGCTCTTGCTCTCCAGAGTCTGGTATCTCTGCCCTCCTGGTACTTTGGACTTGAAATAACAATAAATTATGTCAGACTCTCTCCTGGGACTAAATGTACTTTTAATTAAGGTTAACTGACATCAGCTAATGTCAATTTATGACCAGAAAATGAAAACCTTAGATCCATGAAATCATTTTTCTTTCATCCTGTGGCCATGCCCTTGGATAAAGCTTCTCAGGACTTCTTCAGCAAGAGGTTATCTGCTCCCATCACCCGCCTTACCAGGTTCTCACCAACCACTGGAATCTTCACAACCTCAGTGAATTCAGTTTCCTGCCCCGGGGGCCTCCGTTCTTACAAATGCATCTTGTTTTCATTATCAGTTGGTTTCCAAAGGAGTTGACTTCCCAGCAGAACCCACCCACTCTGTAGGTATTTGGAATCAACAAGCTCTTCTGCTCAAAGTCCAGGGCAGTAAGAACAGTTTTTTTTTTCTAGTCTCTTGAAGTCTGAAACGTTGGAATCAGAGCCACATGACAGTAAAACCAGTCTCCCTCTTCAGTGGTATGCGGTCTTTTGGGGTTATTCATAATTCTAGAAACATAACAACTACATTTTGTAATCTTCAGAGCCAGTCATTTGGAGAGTTTCTGGCTTACCCTAAGCCTTCTGAGCATGAACTTGTGCGTGCTTTTTTTCATATAAATTTTATAGATATTTGCTCTTTGGACTTAATTGGCTTCCAGAGACCAATTCCTTATCTGGGCCTGTGCAGTTTTGAAAGAAAGAGACCCATTCCTCTCAGAGCTTCGTGAAAAGGACAAACACGATCAACCAAAGAATCCTGAGTTCACCTGCCAAGTCACAGCACTTTCCCCCTTAAACTGATGGGAAGCCACTAGGGTGGGTAGTTCCTCTGGCTTTTTGAGGGAATGCCAATTATAGTATTGTGAGTTCCAACACTGACTTTTTTTTTTTTTTTCATCTCTGGGGCTTCACCATTCCGAACTGACTTTTTTTTTTTTTTCAGAGACAGAGAGGCAGAGACAGGGAGACAGAATGGGAATGATACCACAGTTGAACTATTTTTAAAATGTTATTTATTTAGTGTCACCAGTGTTATGGGTTATTGCTGGGGCTCAGAGTCTACATGACAACCCCCTGCTCCCTTCCTTCCTTCTTCTTCTTCATTTATTATCTTTATTGCTTATTGGATAGAGACAGCCAGAAATCAAGAGGGAAAGGAGTGATAGAAAGGGAGAAAGAGAGAGACAGGTAGACACCTGCAACACTGCTTCACCACTTGAAAAGCTTTTTTCCCTGCCGGTGGGGACTGGGGGCTTGAACTGGGGTCTTTGAGCATTATAAGATATGCACTTAACCAGGTGTGCCACTGCCTGGCCACCCTTCCTCTTCCTTCCTTCTTTCCTTCCTTCTTTCTTTCTTTCTTTCTTTCTTTCTTTCTTTCTTTCTTTCTTTCTTTCTTTCTTTCTTTCCTTCTTTCCTTCCTTCCTTCCTTCCTTCAATATTTCCTTCCAAAGTGAAATTAAGAGATGAGGGGGTAGCAAAGCAACACAGAGAAAGAAAGACACCTGTAGCACTGCTTCATTGCTTGTGAAGTTCTCCCCCTGCAGGGGCTTGAACCCAGGTCCTTGTACATGGTAACATGCACACTCAACTGAGGGCACCACTGCCCAGCCCTTGAGATGAGCTATTTTCTTGGCCCTTGTACCCCAGCTCTGAAGACCAAATGATAGCTCCCAATCCCATCTTATAAGTTCCTCCTCAGCCCTCATCCCCTGCTTCTCCTCTCCCCCAGCTTCATTACTGTGAAGGGTACTATAAAGTGTCTAGAAGTTTCTGCCTGTCACTTAGAAAGCTCTAGCCCCTCAGTGATGCTGACAGCTGTGATTCATTGCTGCTGGATGTGAGGAGAGGGACCTTCCATCCTTTCACCAGCTGGCATTGGAGAACTGGTTTCCCTCCCCAGCTCCCTCACTACTTGTCAGCAGGCAGATAATAATGCATAGGCCACAGGTGATTTGTGTTTCTGTCTCTTGGATGACAGCTGCTGTCAGTGCCCAGGTGGTAAGACTATTTACTGTCTTCCTTCCTGCTGCTCAGAGCTGAAGGACCAGGCCCGACTGGGGGGTCTCTACCTAGGAAGGACCCTCACCTCACCCACAACATAACTCCTGACTATTGAACTAAACTTGAACTTTCGGTTGTCTGTCAGAGAAAAGCAATGTGTGGCTCCCAAGATGGCTTCCTCTTTCTCTTCCTCCTCCCCTCCTCCTCCTCCTCCATCTCCTCCTTCTTTACCTCCAGGGTCATTGCTGGGGCCTGGTACCATTCCTGGTGGTGATTTACTGGATAGGACAGAGAGAAATTGAGAGAGGAGGGGGAAGATAGAGAGGGAGAGAGAAAGATAGACACCTGCAAACTTGCTTCACCACTTGGGAAGTGTCCCCCACTGCAGATGGGGAGTCAGGGCTCGAACCCAGGTCCTTGCACACAGTACAATGTGCACTTAGCCAGATGCGCCACCACCTGGCCTCCGCAAGATGATTTCTTTACAAGCATTTTTTCATCATTCCAAAGGAACAAGAGAATAATCTGAATGAACCTGCACAAAATAAAGGAGAGAAAAAAAAATGGGAGAGATACTTTTCATTTGAAACGTTCAGATCTCCTTAAAAACCAAAATATGTATGTGGGGGAAGCAGGGGTATACTTTAATTACAAGAATAATTGCCCCAATTCAGTGAAAAGCTCTGTAAGCGTCAACACAAAGGTGCACAGTACATATCCCTGTCCTTGGGAATGAAACCCCAGCCGCCGTGAGCTCACTCTATGTTAAGAAGCAGTGTCCAGAAACTCTGGGACAGGGCCAAGGCTATTATCTACAGTGTGTTTGAGTGACTGTGAAGTCAGAGAGAAATATCTGAGGGATCATGGACTGTGCTTGGCCCACAGGGCTTTTCCACTGAGTGTGAGAAGGTGGAGGAGGGCTTATGGTTTTCATGACAATTCTTTTCTCTTCATCTTGAAGGAGAGAGGAAAGTACATTAAGAAACCAAGCTTTACCTGAACAACTCGCTTTCAAACACTGGGGGCATTTTCATGTGTAGCTGATTCACATTTTGTTCTCCCTCTAAGAGCCAGGAGATGTGGCAAACACAGGAAGATTGATAAGAATCTTATTAGTGCCTTGAATAGCAAAGGTTTTTAACATGCTTAAAAAAAATACCTGGAAAAAAAAAAAAGACCTGTTTGGGGTGGGAGGTAGAAGGTTGGGATTAGCTGTTTAAATTGGAGAGGTTGACACAAACTTCCTGGTGACTGTGAGTCAATTTTTTTTTTAAATTTTGTTTTCCTTTACTCTTTCAATTCACTTTATTTGTGGAAATGTTGGTTTACAAAACCATCATCACAAGGGTGCAGTTTCACATCTTTTCAAGAATTGACTGTATCGGAAGCCAAAGCTGCAGGGCAAAATTCTGGTTTATTACTTTCCATTCTATCTCAGACAGTAGTTTGAACTGGGTTCAGCTGACAAAGTTTTCTTTAGTGTAATTGGTACCTAAGACTATAACGGTCATTGCTTTTCATTCTTTTCACCTACCTTCCTTTCTTTTTTCTCCTTCCTTCTTCTCAGGATACTACCAGTGAGTGGCCCTGATTTTAAATTTGTGATATTAGAGAAAGGAAAAGGGAGAAAGAAGAGAGGGAGACACCAAGAGGAAGAAAAGAGGGAGACACACCACAGCACTGCTCTACTAGCCATAGACTTTCCCCTAATGCTATCCATGGTGCTCCTATGCAGTACTGGGGCTCGAACCTAGGGCCTCAAGCATGACTTGGCAGCACTATATTGGGTTTGCTATCTTCTGACCCATATATAGACATTTCTTTAGGTACATCCTTAGGAGAGGAATTTCTGTGTCAAAGGACACTCAATGTGATGGAATCCATCAGTGCGAAAGCAGTTTTCCAGATGAACCGCATCCAGTTTGTACATTCATCACAGTGGCTATGAGTTCAATGACCCTGTTGTTTTCGACGGGTTAGGTTGTTTTCGCCGGGCTGGCTTCACGGGCAGGTAACAGACGACCAGGGACTCATAGTTGAGCTGTAGGCAGTATCTCTTTATTCATGCAGGACGCAGCACAATCTAAGACGAGCTAAGCTAAACTCAAGGTAAAGTACTCTAAAACTCACAATGCTGTCTTTATATATACTTGCCAAGTAGGGTGGAAACAGGGTGTGACATAGAGAGGGTGGAGAGAAAAGTGACTGGTGACAATCAGAGTGTGACAAGGAGAGGATCAGGGTGTGACAAGGAGGGGGGGTGGAGCAAAAACATATCATGAAACAGTGGGGATTGAACCAATGCCCTGGAGGGAGGTGCTTGTTAAGAGCGGTTATATAAATAGAATGAAGTGGTTATGTAAATAGAATAGTGTTAAGCAGGGGGGATTTAAACCAAATGAAACAGAAGGGGTCTCATGCATACCAACATGACCCCATATCTATAACTCAGGAATGTCAGTGCTTTTAAGCTAATTGTAGGTATTTTAGTAAGTGGATAGCAATACTTTTGCATGTGCTTTTTTTTTTAATTTATTTTTTTTATGTATTTATTCCCTTTTGTTGCCCTTGTTTTATTGTTGTAGTTATTATTATTGTTGTCATTGTTGGATAGGACAGAGAGAAATGGAGAGAGGAGAGGAAGACAGAGAGGAGGAGAGAAAGATAGACACCTGCAGACCTGCTTCACCGCCTGTGAAGCGACTCCCCTGCAGGTGGGGAGCCAGGGTTCGAACCGGGATCCTTATGCCGGTCCTTGTGCTTTGCGCCATTTTGTCTTTTTTTTTTTTAACTCAGCTTTGATTACCTACAATTAAACGTACCCAGTTTTCTGCCCCATGTATTTGAACACGCATATACTTGGATCACCACTATCCAGTCAAAAGAAGAGAGTTTTGTTGCTCCTTTAAGTGCATGCTCCCTGTTTTCAGTACTAGGTAATTACTGATCAGCCTTGTGTGTATATAGATTAGTTTTGCCTATCCAAAGATAGCATAGAGTGAGGCTAGACGGGTCAAGGAGTTGACTCAGTAGGTACAGTTCACACCTCATGGTGCATGAGGCCCTAGACTTGATCTCTGGCAGCACACGAGAGTACTGAAGGGTCTCCTTGGGAAGTGCAGTGGAATTTGCCCCCCCCATCTTTTAAATTATTGAATTAATAAGAGTTCATTAGAGAAGATGGAATCAGGGGTCTGGCGGTAGCACAGTGGGTTAAGCGCAAATGGCATGAAGTGCAAAGACCAGCGTAAGGATCCCAGTTCCAGTCCCCAGCTTTCCACCTGCAGGGAGGTCGCTTCATAAACAGTGAAGCAGGTCTGCAGGTGTCTGTCTTTCTCTCCCCTCTCTCCGTCTTCCCCTCCTCTCTCCATTTCTCTCTATCCTATCCAACAACAATGACATCAATAACAACAATAACAATAATAACAACAAAAAGAGCAACAAAGGCAACAAAAATGGGGAAAAAATGGCCTCCAGGAGCAGTGGATTTGCATTGCTGGCACCAAGCCCCAGCAATAACTCTGGAGGCAAAATAAAATAAAATAAAATAAACAATGGAATCACATAAGTGTGCCAAAAAAAAAAAAAGAAGGAAAAGTAAAAGAAAAAGAAAGAATTTACCAAAGAGTCTTTCATAGTGACTGTGTCATCTTGTGCGCCCACTAGCTGGGTATTTTGTATGAGAATTCCTGTTCTTCCTCATAGTTCTTAGCACTTGGTATTGATAGTCTTTTTAAAATCTTAGCCATTCCAGCAGATACATGTTTGTATTTCATCGTGGCCTTAGCTTTTATTTCTTCCAGTGATATTTATCTTCTCTTGTGCTTATTTTCATTTGCATACATTCTTTAGTGATGTGTTAGTCAAATCTTACATCCCTTCAGACAAAATCAAATTATGTTCTTATTGTTGATTGTAAGTTATCTACATATTTAAACAAAAGCCTTGCAAGGAAAACCCTGGCGATACATTTTAAGAGTAAAAATGTGAAAAAAAAGGTCTTTTAAAACAGATTTATTTAAAAAATATCTTTATTTATTGGATAGAGACAGCCAGAAATAGAGAAGGAAGGGGGTGACAGAGAGGGAGAGAGACAGAGAGACCCCTGCAACACTGCTTCACCACCCATAAAGCTTTCCCCTTGCAGGTGGGGACCGGAGGCTTGAACCTGGGTCCTTCTGCACTGTAATGTGTGCGCTTAATCAGGTGTGCCACAGCCTGGCCCCCACACTTTCATTATTTTAGAAAGAGAAGTGAGAAGGCGAGAGGCAGAGAGTGTATGGAGATCTATTCCCATCTGGTGCTGGAGCTCAAATCCAGAGATTTGTGCCTGGTGAACTGTGTGTTCTACCGACTGAGCTCTCATGGCCCTGAGCTTTGTTCTTTTACATGTTCATTGTTTCCAGTTTTCCCAGCATTATTCACTGAAAAGATTGTGTTTTCTTCATTTATAAAATCTTCATTAGTAAAACTCATTTGATTACATAGATAGGAAAGATTTCTAAGTTTTCTGTTTTATTCTGCTGCATTACATGTCTGTCATGATATCAATGTCACATAATTCTAATTGTTAGAGTTTGATTCCTTATTTTTGATCTGTATTTTCTTTGGCCACATCCTCTTAAAATAACATTTTATTTGCTTGTTTTGGCAGGTAAATGTGTTGTAATATTGTCTTGCCTATATTGTTGCTGATAAAAAAAAGTTCCCGCATCTTTATCTATCATTTCCCTGTATGTAATGTTTATTTATTCAGTTAGGGCTACTGAAATATTTACTCAGAAGTGGAGCTAGTACAATGACATATTTTCTTAAATGGCAAAGTAGATCAGAGCCTCTGGATTTTAGCTTTGTAGTGACTCAAAGTGATCTTTTTTCAATGTGACTGGAGAGATGAGAGATGACTGTATTATTAAGAAGTCACTTGGGGTAGACCATATTTAAAAAAAATGCATTGACATGAATTGGTTTTAGGTGAAATGTATCTATCTGTATGTGGATATATATCCCTGGTGCAAGATCAACACTTATTCCATTTCTGGGCAAACGCTAGAAGAAGAAGAACTCCATTTCTACGGGATCTGTTGTCTACTAAGCTCTTTCAAGAGTTATACTGGTCTCTGGTTCAGATGCCATGTTTGGGTTGATCTGACACTACTGCCCAGTAGTTCTCATGTTCTGCCCTCACACTGACTTCTGACTGAGTGGTGCTGATACCTATTCTCTTCAGTGATTCCCCTGCCCCAACTTCTCCAGTGGATAAAGACAAAGGCCTAGAGTAGATTTTGTGAATATCAGACATGTCAACTTGTATAAAAACCGCAGTTCACACCAGGGCATCTCAGCTGCAGGCTTGCTGAAGGTGAAAAGCTGGCTTGCCTGCATTCCTCTTCCGGGCCCAACCCCAGCTCTCCTGCAGAGAGAGAGAGTAATTGGACATTGCACTTGTGCTCAGGGACAAGCTACATAGTCAGTTCAGACATAAGGTAGTTTATCTATGCCTCAGTGGAAACCATAGTTAACATCATTCTTTCAAAATTTCTTTGCACTGAGGAAATGTTTTACAAGACTATTATCTTAAGAGGTCCAGTTTCTCATGTCCCCACAATATGTGCTAGTCTACCTTCCCCGTCACCAATGTGTCCTTCCCCTCTTGTACAGAGCACTGGCAGTGCCCTCCTCAAAATCCCCCCCACCTTAGTGATCCCAGATATGTGTACATTGGTCAAAGGTTTATATATATGCCACCCTATCCATCCCTCACTTTTCCCCACATGAGTGAAATCATCTCCTGGATGTCTGTCTCCTGATTCGTTTCACTTAGCACCATCCTTTCCCGTTTCATCCATGGTTCATCTCTTCTTATAGCTGAAAGTATTCAATAATGTATATATACCACAACTTCCTGATCTACTCATCTGTTATTGGGCACTTGGGTTGTTTCCAAATCTTTACTGTTGTAGATGAAGCTTCAATGAACACTTTAAAAAAATATTTTAGGGGGCCAATATTTTTAGTAGTGCAGTGGGCTAAGTGCACATGGCATGAAGCAAAAGGACCTGTGCAAAGACCCTGGTTCGAGCCTCTGGTTCCCCACCTGTGGGGTGGGGTGTGTGTCACTTCACAAGCTGTGAAGCAGGTCTGCTGGTGTCTTTCTCTCCCCCACTCTCTCTTCCCCTCTTTTTTTGATTTCTTTCTGTCTTATCCAACAACAACAATAACAACAAGGGTAACAAATCGAAAAAATGGCCTCCAGGAGCAGTGGATTTGTAGTATAGTTACCAAGCCCCAGCAATAATCCTGGAGGCAAAAATAAAACAAAACAAAAAACAAACAACAAAATTTATTTGTTTTATTTTTATTTATATTTTCCCCTTTTGTTGCCCTTGTTGTCTATCATCGTTGTTGTTGTTATTGTTGTTGTCATTGCTGTCATTGTAGGATAGGACAGAGAGAAATCAAGAGAGGAGGGGAAGACAGAGAGGGGGAGAGAAAGACAGACACCTGCAGTCCTGCTTTCACCACCTATGAAGCGACTCCCCTGCATGTGGGGAGCCAGGGGCTCGAACCAGGATCCTGATGCTGGTCTGTGTGCTTTCCACCATTTTATTTGTTTTTTTATTGTCACCAGGGTTATCACCAGAGCTCGGTGCCAGCACTATGACCAGGTGTGCCACCACCCTGCTCTCCATGAGCGCTTTTTGAATGAGCAATTCTTTCTTCTTCGTATACATACCTGGGAGAGGAATTGCTGGGTGGAATCATTTGTCATTTGCTTTTAAGACAATGACATGTTATTTTCCACATGGGCTAGACCAGTTTACATTACCACCAAGGGTGCATAAATGCCCCCTTTTCTCCACATCCTTGTCAGCATCTGCTGTTTCCAGCCTTTCAAACGCAGGCCCTAAATGGTGGTATTGACACCCCCTACACGGTCTTCACACTGCTGCACTTCCAGCCTTCTTACTTAGCCTGAATGCTACCCCACGAACAAATTTCCACACACAATCTTGCATCCTGTTCCCAGTTCCTTTTACCTTTCACCTCCCAGGTCTCATGCCTCAACAACTCCTACTCTATCTTTTCCTATGGGAGTCCAAATATTTTAAAAATAAATATCTATTTTCTTAATTCTCTTATGGAAATGTTTTTCATAAGACTATTATTGTTACAGTCTTACTTCTCCCCAAAATAAGTGCCAGCGCCTCTCACTCACCACCAGATTGCTCTCTTCCTCCAGCATAAGGCGCAGTGTCCCCAACCTCATTTTCCCTCATTTCCACCTCCCCTGTTGACTCCTTGTAGCTGTTGAAATAGACCATAGTTTATTAATGTTTCATCCTGTATTTTCCCAACAAATATTGCACATCTTACTCTCAGGTGAGAAGTAAGAAACAAAGCCCTTCATGTCAGTTTATTCCCCTCCACCCTCCTGGTCAAGAGCTCATCTTCTGCCTACCCTAACAGCTGTCTGCCCACTGGCGTTTCTCATTTCCCCTTGCTTCCTACTGACCCTTTCTTCCCAGCAGTCAATCACCTGGTCAGAATGAAATGCAAACCCAGCCCTATAACTGACCCAGTGTGGCTTGATCTAACCTCTCAGCCATTTCCATTCTCTGTCCTCCTACCTCACACACAATACTGCAGTCATAGTAACCGCCTTGCATGTTCTTAAAAACAAGCTTGGTCTCTCCCAGAGCTCCCCAGCTGTGGACACCTGCATCTTTGACTGGGAACATTCCTTTGCTTCTTTGCTTGCTGTTTCCTCCCTTCCTGTCATGCTTGATTGAAATTTTTTTTTCCCCATTGAGTTCTCACTTTCCTTGAACAATGAATACTTTGCTTGAAATAATCTTTCTTTACTGCTAGTCATCACTGTCTACATCAGTTTCCTTCAGTGCAGTGAAATAGTTGCATGGTTATTGAATTGGACTCATATTTTGTTGTAGTCCACATTTCAGGATGGCGGCAACTCTTTCCCCAAATATAAGCCTAGACACTGTAGTTTGGGTGCTTAGATAGTATTGAATAATATGAATGAATGGAAGTAGGGCAACCAGCAGCGTTTCCCCCATAGAAGGAATATTCTACCTTTAGCAAAATATGCTTTCAGCTTCCCAGGTATCAATTTTGTTCTAGCTTTAGAAACATTGTAGGGACTGTTATCTAGATTATACATTTCTGGTCCACCAGGGAAAATAAGAAAAAGTCCTTGTCTTGGGGATATGACTGACTAGCCCTTGGGCTGAACTGCACAATCTTTTTTTTTTTTTATTGTTGTTGATGTTGTTGGATAGGACAGAGAGAAATGGAGAGAGGAGGGGAAGACAGAGAAGGGGAGAGAAAGATAGACACCTGCAGACCTGCTTCACTGCTTGTGAAGCGAGCCCCCTGCAGGTGGGGAGTCAGGGGCTCAAACCGGGATCCTTTTGCCGGTCCTTGCATTTGTGCCACCTGTGTTTAACCCGCTGCACTACTGCCCGACTCCCAAATTGCACTATCTTATAGACTGGAAGTTAACAGCTTTACCAGTTGAACTCTAGATAGGAGTCCTCTAAGACCCAGAGATGGTATGGTAACTACAGTGGGGTACAGTCCACTGAAAGGCTTCACCTGCCCATGAATATTTAAAAACATTTTAAATTATTTTGGATCTGATAGACAGCTCACTTGGATAGTGCATGGGCATGACCTAGGTTCAAACCTGGCCCCCACAGCACTGAAGGAAGATTTGGTGCTGTGGTATCTTTCTCTATATCTTTGATGATTTTTTAAAAATGTTTTTTTTTATTATTTTATTTATTTACTTAAAAAATTCAGAGCACTACTCAGCTCTAATTTATGATGGTGTGAGGGGTTGAACCTGGGATTTTGGAGACTCAGGCATGGCATGAGAGTCTCTTTGCATAACCTTTATACTATCTACCCCCACCCCCTGTCTCTCTCTTTCTATCTGAAGAAGTCAAATAGGAGCAGTAAAAAACCCCAGTGACAACCAGAACATAGTAACAAAATTTAATTTTTTATTGAGAAAGAGGGAACATTGCTCTGGCATTTATTGTGGTATTGGGGTCGATCTCAAGGCTTCAAGTCTGCATGACATATACACTCCATCACTGTGCTATGTCCCCACCCAACCAAAAGAATACTTACTACTTATCAGCACTAAAGTTCTGCCCACATGGTTTGAAGTGGACCACTGTGAAGAAAGCACAAAATGCACTTACAAAAAATGCAGATAGTGGCTTGGAAGGTGGCAATGTGGCTACAGCATTGGACTTAAAAATATGAGGTCCTGTGTTTGACCCTGCTATTGCATATGTCAGTATGGTGGTCTCTTTCTCTCCTCTTTCTGTGGTAATAAAGAAATAAATCTTAAAAAAAAATAGAAAATGTAGATAAAGGCATCTTTGATAGAGAAGATCTTGGTGTGTGTGTGTGTTTCTGAGTACAACCGCAAATTCCATTCTTAACTACTTTACATTTATCCAGAGAATGTTAATTCTAGCAGGAATGCCCATTTGTGGACAGACTAAAGATCTGAGGCTTTTCTTTTAGAAACCATGCTCAGTGGTGAGAAGAGTCTGGGAAAATGAGAAAGAGGAGGCAATAGGGCAGGACTGAAGTGTGTCATTGTCAGGAGAACATTGGCAGTGGAGTACGCTATCACTTGGGTGCCTGAACCCGTCTCTACAGTCCTCCTTCTCACTCTGCTCTCCAAGGCTGGTTATCTAAAGACATGAGAGTCACCTTAGAAGTATTTCTCAAAGCACAAAGTGGACCAGGAGCAGTGCACTTAATTAAAGAGAGAACAGCCAGATGGGTCTTCTTGTCACTGGAATGCAGAGAACTTCATTATGGAGTATGATGACAAAGTCCCATAAACAGACTCCCTGGGAAATGAGGTCATAGACTCAAAGTACAATCATGAAAAGACAGCCTAGCGGGAGCTCTAGGCACTTCCGTTGGTTTTCCTTAACTCTCTTCTCTTTCAAAAGTTCCTATAGGTGGACCAGTGAAATAGCTCACTGGGATAGTGTGTTGTTTTCCTATTGCACGACCCAGGTTCAAACCCAACCCCTACTGCACTGAAGGAAGATTTGGTGTCACAGTCTCTCTCTCTCTTTCCCTCTCCCACCTCTCTTCCTCTCTCACCCTCTTTGCCTTCTCTGTCTCTGTAAAAAAAAAAAAAGTCATAGCACAATCTCATGTAGGCTATTGGAAATGGAGAAGATAAACTAGGAGAAGCAATAGGGACCAAAAAAATAAAGGAGGGGAGAGGGTAGAGAGAGGATGGAGCCTAAGAGATGCAGGGGATCAGTGGGGAGGGAACATGAGAGACAGGCACAGCAATATAGTTAGTCGTAGAACACAGTCCCCAAAGCAACAAAGAATGAAAATCAGGTAATAACTTATTTCTATGGGCTATTTTTCTTAAGAGAATCTCTAGGGAATATACTCTAGTAGACAGGTCCTGAGAGTGGGCATGGGGGTCCCTTCAGTGTAGTACTGATCTACCTTGCTTGGTCAACTGACCTTGCACAAATCTGTAGCTTCAGCTTCTTCTGGAGAAGAACAGGGTTAGGTGAAGTGGTCTGTGTGGTCCTCTCAGCATTTTTCATAATAAGGCCTGGAGGGGGGCTTGGGTGGGAAGGGCCTTTCAGGATTGAAGTTTCTATACTCTGGCAATCCATGGGTTCTGAAAGGGTTCAGACACAAAACTATCTTCCCCTCACTCTATTTCATGTTTTCATTGGGGCGAGAGAAAGAAACAAGGTCAAAGCACTGCTCGATCCTGGCATAAGTATGGTAGCTCTGCGGATCAAACTTGGCATCTTTGAACCCTCAGGCATGTCAGTCCTATTATCAAACATTAAGCAATTTCCCTTCCCTTGAGCCAACTCTTATCTGACCAAGACCTGAGGGTAATTAATAAACACACTCAAGTGCGTCATCAGTTCACTAGAACAAGAAGGACCTGTGAGACTGAGGTTCTGAGAGGACTGTTGTGTTGAGATATGAGGTTGGGCCTTGATCAGGTGGTTCTAGAGCCTGTGGCAAGACTTGTGATTATATATATATATATATTCTGGAATTTGAGACATTGGGATAGTTTGAGGATGTGACTCTGTTCACGACAGACCCAGTTCTCCCAGAACACCAAGCTGCTGTGAGGTGGGATGGGCCTGACAGTGTTTTGGGTCTCTCAGATACCTGGGCATGACTGCTTTCTTTCTTCTGGAGATAGTGGGAGGTAGACATTATATAGACATATCTGTGTAGACATTAGTGCAAGAGGAAGTGGTACCTTGAGGTAAGTGGTCTTGTTTTGCAGATCATTCAGGACACGAGATAAGACTAAGTGCCACCTCCATCTTCTCTGTGGCATAGTAGAATGGCCCCTTCAGGTTTCCTTAATGAGGTCTCTACCAGGACAAAAAGGCAGTATATTGAACTACCTTCTTTTGATATTCTACACTCTGATCCAGCCAGTTCTATACCTCGAGTACTTCCCCTTGGAAATTGTGCCTATGGGATCCCCTGCTTATATCTCTTGGGGTTGACCAACAGGAGACCCTGGAGGAGGTGGAAAGAGAGATCCAGGCATGAGTTCTGTAAATTTTATTTGTCCTTTCAGATCTATCTTCCTCTTCTCTAAACAGATGTCTAAAGATAACCTGACATTAAAATGCTGTACGGGAACCAGTCACATGCATTCTATCAATAAGTGATGCATTCGTATGTGATCACTATAACAATCAGCTTGTGGAATTCTGGAAGGCTAATTAAAATTGACTTTGATGGACAACTTTCAAAAATTTTGTTGGATTTATGTTTTCTTTTGATTTATTTTTTTAGTATTTATTTATTTATTTATTATTTATTACCTTTTGTTGCCTTTTTATTGTTGTAGTTATTATTGATGTCATTGTTGTTGGATAGGACAGAGAGAAATGGAAAGAGGAGGGGAAAAACAGAAAGAGGGAGAGAAAGACAGACACCTGCAGACCTGCTTCACCACTTGTGAAGCGACTCCCCTGCAGGTGGGGAGCCGGGGGCTCGGACTGGGATCCTTACGCAGGTCCTTGCGCTTTGCGCCACTTGCGCTTAACCCGCTGCACCACCACCTGACTCCTGGATTTATGCTTCCTTGTCTTGCCCCTCAAGCAACAGAAAAGGGGCTTTAGGCCTTTCTGTGGACCTCCCTCTTATGATCATTAGCCTTTCCCATAGTCCCTCATGTCAGACTCCATATAGCTCAACATTTGTATCTTCCCTCTACTGTGACTTTCCATTGACAAGGAACTTCCATGTTGACTTAGTTGGAGCTAAACACAGAGGCCTGTTGTATAGAGGTTGAACTCGAAGCCATACAGTCAAGAATCAACTTATCCCTAGCATGACTCATGCATCAGATGTCTCCCTGATAACTTTTGTGAGGTTTCTCCATGTTCTGCTTTTCAAGCACATGTAAGAAGTGCAGAATCTCTCCATAGTTAGGATTTTCTTCCTTACCAAAAATGCCTCTTCAAAACGCACTGACTTAATTTTTTCAGACATTTCCCCAGGGACTGCCTTCAAAGCCAATTTTCAATCATAATAGAAACTAGGGACCAGGTAGACTTTATATCTAGTAGAGAGTACACATTATCATGGAAATTGACTCAGTTTAAGTCCCTTCTCCCCACCTGCAAGGCTCATAAACAGTGGAACAGTGCTTCAGGCATATCTCTTTCCTCTCTATCTCCCTCTTCCTTCTCAATTTCTCTCTGTCACTATATAAATAAAAGGTCTCTAGGTGCAGTGGATTTATTGTACAGGCACTGAGCTCCAGGGATAAACCTGATGGCAATTAAAAAAAGAAAAAAGAAAAAACGAAAAGAAAGGAGCTTGCTTCTTCCTTTATATCCACACACTTCCTTCACCTCTAAGAACCCATGCTCATCAATTCTTTCCAGGAGCTCTCTTCTTTTCCTCCTCTCTCTGTTTTCCACCCTCTTTTGATCTTTATTCTTCCTTGTTTCCCCATATCTCTCCTACTTTGGCAGCACAACCTGGACATAGAATACCCAAGTCTGGAGGAATGTTCTGGTGTAGATGTTAAACTGGGGTCTCTGTGGAGGTAAGGCCAGAGGGACTAGCCTAATAAAGGAGGAAAAGGGATCGGGTCTTTACAAAGACCGTCACATCTGGAAGTCTGTTGAAGTCTCTATATTCACATATTCCAAATTGCACATGGGAATTCTACTGAGAGCGAGACTACATCCCTCCACAATTTGGAGGCAGCCGGGGAAGAAGACTGGGTTCTCTCTGCTCCTAAGATGGCGTACTAAAAGCAACTTCCGGTCAGAAGAGGAGTCCTGGACAAAACACAAGCCAACAAACAAACCCAACATAATGGGCTTTCATGGGGTTAATCACAGCGCTTTGTCTTTAAAAGGAACATTTTGTGGGCCTGATCACAGATTTGTCCCTCCACAGGCTATTCATGTTTGGCTCACCTCCATCAAGTAAAGTAGGAGCAGGGTAGTTTTCACTTGCAGATACACAGGAAAAGACAAACAATTGAAGGCCTCGTGATGGGTTGCCAGTTATAAGGCAATAAAAGTTGCTGTGGAGGCGTTTGGAGACCCAGGAAAAAGCCCTGCAGCTCAAAGTCTAGCTGTTCTGTAGCTTCCGGTGTCAAGCAGATCAGAGACCCCGCTTTGAACTTCAGAAGTGACCAATCTGAAATCAGATGGTTCACAGGTGTGGCTGTCCCTCCACCCCCACTCTTTTTCTGTGGGGGATGGTCTCTTAGCGGGATGAATTTATCTCTTGGTGGCCTCCCCAAAAGAATCGGTGTCAGGAAAAAACAGTATTTGTTTCCTCTTGTATTTTAAGACTTCCTACTTTTGGCGCCCTTCCTCAAACGTAGCTTTATCTGCTACAGAGACAGGAAGGCAGTTGAATTGGCTGGAGCATCCTCTGCTCCTGGCCGTGTCTGGCTTCTGGAGGAGCAGTCTGTCTGTCCCCTGACCCAGCCTTTGATGCTCTTTGATAGTTTGCCTGGAGCCAGTGTGGGCTTTTCCAAAGGCCCAGGCCTCAGAGGCCCAGAGGCTGTCATCACCAGGATTATAAAATCCTGTTTCTTTTGCAAATGATGGGGAAAGCCTTATGTTGTTCCACATTCTATTTCTTTAATTTAATTTTATTTTTTTGTCCACACTGGGGCTTCATATCCTTTTATTTTTATTTTATTTTCACCAGCAGGGTTAGTACTGGGCTCAGTGCTGGTACCATGGCTCCCCTGTCTCTGGAGAACATTTGTTTTCTTTTAAACTATTTTATTTTATTTTAGTTAGGTACAGCCAGAGAAGGCAGAGGCTACAGCACTGAAGCTCCTTCATTGTGAATGAAGGGTTGTCTGTGAAGCAAGGCAGCATACAATGTGGGTCAGCGATTTTATGCCCCTGCCCCCACAACACTTCTTTAAAAATTTTTATTTATAAAAAGGGAACACTGACAAAAACCAAAGGATAAGAGGGGTACAACTCCACATAATTCCCACCACTAGAACTCCGTATCCTCCCTCCCATAGCTTTGCTATTCTTTATCCCTTTGGGAGTATGGACCCAGGGTCATGATGGGGATGCAGAAGGTGGAAGGTCTGGCTTCTGTAATTGCTTCCCCTGCTGAACATGGGCATTGGCATGTCGATCCATACTCCCAGCCTGTCTCTCTCTTTCCGTGGTGGGGTGGGGCTCTGGGGAAGCGGGGCTCCAGGATACACTGGTGGGGTTGTCTGCCCAGGGAAGTCCGGCTGGCATCATGTTAGCATCTGGAACCTGGTAGCTAAAGAAGAGTTAACATATAAAGCCAAACAAATTGTTGACTAATCATGAACCTAAAGGCTAGAATACTGCAGATGAAGATTTGGGAGGTGGGGGGTGGGTCTCCATTGTGTAGATAGTTAGTAAGCCTATTTTAGTTATAGTCCAATGGGCCCATGACTATACTAGTTTTTTGTTTTTTTTTTTCTTTTTCTGAGCCTGACATCTGAAATGCAGGTGGATCCAATTTATTGTCTGGGGAGATGATGTCATGGCTGGAAAAAGGACCAGAAAGCTGGGCCAGGGAAGAGAGTAGCTCCCAAATATGGGAAAGGTGTATAAATATTGTTGACTGTCCCACAACACTTTTTAAAATTCCTTTTCTTGATAGAGACAGAAATAGGAGAGAGAGAAAGAGAGACACTTGCAGCACTGCTCCACTGCTGGTCAAACTTCCACCCTGGCAGGGGTTTGAACATGGGTCCAGCCTGTGTGCTCTTCCTGGTGCTCCCAGCTCCTTTAATTCCTTTTATCTGCAGTTCTCTTTGCTGGAGTGGGAGCTCCCCCACCCTTTTTCATACAAACAACTTTTTTTTTTCTCAGTGTCATGAGAAACTGAGACAACAAACTATTTTTTGAATGTCCATGAAAATTTGTAGAAAATGGTAGTTGTGGGTATACGAGGCATGGTTATATCACTGTGATTTCTCTTTCTCTCCTCTCCTCCTTTTTTCCTCCTTCTTTTCCTTCTTCTTCCTTCTCTCCCCACTCCCTCTCTGTCATCATAGGTGTGTCACAGTTTCAGGCTGAACTTTTGTGAGCTAGAAAGGGGAGACAGAGAGAAAGAGGAAAAGATGCTGTGCCACTGAAACTCCCCATACTGCACGTGAGCCTGGGTAGTGCCCAAGACAAAGCCTCTGCCTTTAGGCATTGGGCTTCCCCACCCACATCTCTCTCTCCTCTAGAGACTTCAGTGAGCTGCACACCTAGGCTGGCGAGTTAGACATATTACATCCTGTCTGTTTGCTTGTGACGTCTCTCTCTCTTTCTCCCTCTCTTTTAAATTTATTTTAAAATATAGGGATTCATGGTTTACAGTCGACAGTAAGTACAGTAGTTTGTACATGCATAACATTTCTCAGTTTTCCACATAAAACTACAACCCCACTAGGTCCTCCTCCGCCATCAAACCGCCTCCCCTCACCCCAGAGCCTTTTACTTTGATGCAATATACCAACCCCAGTCAAGAGCTTGTGATGTCTCTTAAATCTCACACTCAGGTGTGTTTGTTCTTCTCCTGATCTATTTCTTTTTGCAGAATTCTCTCCACTTCTATTCCTGTTGTAGCAGGAGGTGAGATCTTTTATTTTTTTCTTTTTCTTAAATCTGAGTGATATTTCATAGACCATCAGTTTGATTTAGGTGACTCAGAAAAGTCATTTCATTTCTTTGTGACCCATCTATAAAACATGATTGTTTCCCCCTCCAATTTAGCAGTGCCTTCTGTTTAAAGGCACTTTGGAATGGTAGTTTTTTTTTTCGTCTCTTCAATTTCTTTGTGTTCTAAAAATAAAGAGGAGAGAATAATCTAGCCAAAACTACACACATATTTCCATCATCCTGAATCATCAGCAAAATATTTGTATTTGTTTCTAGCTTTTCTCGTCTCATTTTAAAACCATTAAGGCATCACACATGCAGCTAAAATTACTTTAGCCATCATTTTTGTTCCTCGGACCCACTACCCTATGTAATTCTACCCCGAATTTAATGAACTAAGTATGGTTCATTTTCCTAAGACATATACTCATAAATAGAGTGTATACTGTGTGGATTTTGCTTTTTACTGAAACAAATGGTGTGTGTATAAAGTATACATATAGGAAGTTACAAATCCATAAAATTATTCATTGTGTGGTCCTGGGAATGAATCCAGGACCACATGTGCTATGCCATTAAGCAACCTCCTCAGCCTAAACTTTCTTTCTTGCTCTTCCATCTCCTCCTCTTCTTTCTCCTCCTCTTCCTTCTCTTCTTCTTTCCTGTGGTGTAAGAATCTTATTACTTCCAGGCAAAGCAGAAAATCAGTTCCAAGGCACTGAGCTGCATTTGGTGACTAGTGAGAAGACTTGTGTGGCTGGCATGGAAAGTGTGATTGGACAATAACAGGCATTGAGATTTTAATACTTTGCTAGGAAGTAAAGCCAGACCATTTTTATGCTGTATTTTGAGACAGACAGACAGACAGAGAGAGAGAGAGAGAGAGAGAGGCCAAGACCAAAGACCAAAGGCCGAAGTAGCACTCCACCATCCATGGAGAATCCTTGGTGCTTTCAAGGACTCAAACTTGGTGCCAGGACTCAAACTCATGGTCTCACATGAGTATAAATATGGAGTTTATTGGTTGAAACATCTCTTGGGGCAACCTTTATTCCTTTTAGCTTAATTGTCAACCACATAGTAAATTCTCAGTAAAAAAAAAATGTCTTTGTGAAAACTATTGGATGGTTTCATTCATGTGGCATCTAGAGAACTGATACATGTGAAGTTGAAAAACAAAACAAAGAAATAAATAAAACCCAGAAGCCAGCAAACTGTTTCTAAGACTTGTGAGAACTATAGTGGTTATCTGTGGGAGGTGGGAGAGTGCAGACAAGAACTTTGATGGTGGGTGTGTTGTGGAACTATGCACTGTAATCTTACAATCTTAATCACAAACATACATTACAAATTTTCCTTTGAGTAACAATTATATGTGCACTGAGCAAGCCCCCTTTGTAAGTCAGTAGCTTCTGCAAGACTAGTTGCAAACTTGAGCTTCATGGCAGCTAAGGTAAGAAGAAAACCAGGAGTGTGGATCCTCTTTGTGGATGATTACCAGCAGGTCTATGTTCTTTCTCTCTCTCTAAATAGCTGTTTTTCTTCCTTCCTTCCTTCCTTCCTTCCTTCCTTCCTTCCTTCATCCCTTCTTTCCTTCCTTCCTTCCTTCCTTCCTCCCTCCCTCCCTCCTTTCCTTCCTTCCTTCCTTCCTTCCTTCCTTCCTCCCTTCTTTCCTTCCTTCCTTCCTTCCTCCCTCCCTCCCTCCCTCCTTTCCTTCCTTCCTTCCTTCCTTCCTTCCTTCCTTCTTTTTTTTCCTTCCTTCCCCCCTTCCTTTCTTTCTTCCATTTAATTTTTTTTTTAAATTATCTTTCTTTATTTAATGGATAGAGACAGCCAGAAATTGATAGAGGAAGGGGAGAGGGAGAAGGGGTGAGAGAGAGAGAAACATCTGCAGTCATGCTTCACCACTTGCAAAGCTTCCTCCTTGCAGGTGGGGTCCGGAAGTTCGAACCCAGGTCCTTGAAGGTTATAACATGTATGCTCAACCAGGTGCACCACCACCTGACCCCCACCTCTCTTTCTTTCTCTTTTATATATTTATTCTTGTCAGAGCACTGTTCAACTCTGGTTCATGGTGGTGCTGGAGATTGAACCTGGGACCTCAGAGCCTCAGGCATGAAAGTCCTTTTGCATAGTCATTATGTTATCTCCCCAACTTGGTTCATGTTCTTTTTAAAAAATTATATTTATTTATTTAGTTAGTTGGATAGAGACAGCCAGAAATCGTGAAGGAAGGGGGTGATAGAGAGGGAGAGAGACAGAGAGACACCTGCTGCCCTGCCTCACCACTTGTGAAGCTTTCCCCCTACAGGTGGGGCCAGGGGCTCAAACCCAGGTCCTTGCGTGTTGAGTAGTATGCCAGCTCCCCCTGGCTTCTGCTTAACCAAGCACCGGTATGCCTGTATAGGGATTGGTTTGATCCCACTCAAAGCTGTGGTCTATTTACATAAATCACTTTTACATTTACATAAAGCACCACCCTCCATCCAGGGCACTGGTGGTTCAGTGGTAGAATTCTCACCTGCTCTGCTATCTCTCCTTGTCACACCCTAATTTTCACCAGTCACTTTTCTCTCCACCCTCTCTACATCACATCCTGTTCACACCCTACTTGGAAAGTATATATAAGGACAACATTGTTCGTTTTAGTTTTAGTTTAGTTTTAGCTTAGCTTAGCTCGGCTTAGATTGTGCTGTGTCCTTCATGAATAAAGAGATACTGCCTACAGCTCAACCGTGAGTCCCGGGTCATCTGTCTCCTCTCGCAAAGCCAGCCCGACACTTGCACACTTTAACATACGTGCTCATATTCTTTTTTTTTTTTTTTTTTTCCCTCCAGGGTTATTGCTGGGCTCGGTGCCTGCACCATGAATCCACCACTCCTGGAGGCCATTTTTTCCCCCCTTTTGTTGCCCTTGTTGTAGCTTCGTTGTGGTTATTATTATTGCCCTTGTTGACACAATTCGTTGTTGGATAGGACAGAGAGGAATGGAGAGAGGAGGGGAAGACAGAGAAGGGGAGAGAAAGATAGACACCTGCAGACCTGCTTCACCGCCTGTGAAGCGACTCCCCTGCAGGTGGGGAGCCGGGGGCTCGAACCGGGATCCTTACTCCGGTCCCTGCGCTTTGCGCCACATGCGCTTAACCCACTGCGCCACCGCCCGACCCCCAGTCCATGTTCTTTTAAGGTTGATGAAGTTGGAAAAAAAGTGGAGAGACAGATAAAATGTTTTGTTCATTTATTTGTCTGCACGATGAATCCACTGCTCCTGGAGACCATTTTTCTCCCCCCCCCCCTTATTTGATAGGACAGAGAGAAATTGAGCATGGTGGGGGGATAGAGAAGGTGAGAGATGGAGAGACACCTGCAGCACTTGTTCCCTCCCTGCAGGTAGAAAGTGGGCACTTGAACCCGGGTCTTTGCACATGGTAGCATGTGTGCTGAACCAGGTGCACCACTGCCCACCTTTAATGCCGTTAGACAGCCAAATCAGAAGACAGGCTCACCGGGTGTACCAGGCAACGGGACCATTCTGCTGCACTGAGAGAGAGGTGCTGAGAGCTCACTTATGGGTAAGGCTGAGAGTTTCCTATCAGAATGACTCTTTGGTGATACAGAGGAGGGGTTTTGAAGCTATGACATGCACAAGAAATAAAAGGACAGTTTATTAAAATACAATATATTCTAGGATTCTGTCCCCAGGGGTTTTAGTCAAGGAAATCAAGAGGGTCATCTAGGTATCTGTATCTTTAGAAAGTTTTTTTTTTTTTTTTTTTGCTGATACCACATTCTAGTCATCAAATAGACTAACCTTTGAGAACAATGCCACAAAGGGCTTGTCTTCTGTGATATTGCCAAGAAACAAAAAGTTCAAAGTAAAATGTAAAAGCTGTTTATGATGCACAGAGGTGCAGGGGTGTGCACGGGCATACCACCATCCATACACAGGAGTACAAAGAGCACACAGCCAAGCTCATTTCTAGCAATGCCACTTCCTGGTTAACTTTCCAACATAAACTAGTTGTAAAATGCCTCCCTAGGAAGTGAAATCAGTCAATTTTCTGTACATGGATTTTGGATAGATGCCAATTAAAACTCTCAGTTCCCCCCCATGCACGAACTGCTCCCTTGAGTTATTATTATTTTTAGAAATGTACACACAGGACTTTACATTTATCCTTGGAACTTTCCACCCTTGTTGCATTTGACGGCAGTTCTGAGTCCAGGGAGTAGACCCCATGTGCCCAATAGTTTCAATAGTTGGATTCATCAAGAACACTCCTGCATTGGAGCCTGTGGAACATTTATCAAAACCAGTTACTTTTTTTGAATTCACAATGAACAACAAATTCTATTGAATTTTTTTATACGGTCCTCCAAAAAGTATTATTTGGGCATTTTGGAACTAAAAAAAAAAAAAGAGAGAGAAAAAAATCAAGTATTTCTTGAAATCTCTCAGTACGTAGCATGTAGAGACTGTCTCATGTATCACCAGTGCTTGCAGTTCTTAGTGAGAGAACAGCACATTATCACTGAGTGGGAAGATAAAGAGGGGATGAATTCAGATATAACTTAACCTGAAATTTGAATGAAAAATTTCAGTAAAACTGTATGGGAGTCCTTAAATGAAAATGGAGTTATCTTATTATCCAGCAACACCAGGCATTTATCCAAAGGACATGCAAACACTAATTCGAAAAGACACACACACACACACACACACACATACCTATGTTCACAGCTTCATTAGTTACTATAGCCAGAGTGGGAGCAGCCTTAATGTCTGTCAACAGATGACTGGATAAAGAAGTTATGGGATATATACTCCATGGAATACTATGAACTTGAAAAAGATGACATTGTGTTTGGTCTAAAATGGATTGAACTGGAGATGATTATGCTTAGCAAAATAAAAAAGAGGTGAAAGAAAAACAACTACTCAACTATTGGGTGATTTTACTTCTATGTGTAATCTAGAGAATCAAAACACATGGATTTACAAGAAACAAACAAATGACAACAACAACACAGAGGTAAACACACTGTCTCTAAGATTGTGAGAACTAATTTTGGTGATGGGTGTGGTGTGAACTCTACCTTGTTATCTTACAATCTTGCAAACCACTGTTGGTCACAAATAAAAGTAGCTTGTGTAAAAAAAAAAGTTAAAATGTGAATAACAAAAAAATAGAAGTAAATAAGTGAAAAGACATAGAGGACTGAAAAAAAAGAGAAAATATTCAGTGAGATTCTAACTGACTATAGTAGTATTAGAAACAACTAGCCAGTAATTAATTAACCAATGAATTAGCCAATAGTGCTAAATGTGGTTTTTTCCCTTTCCATCTCACACCCCAGTCTCACCGCCAGCAGTATTATGAAGTAGAAACTTAAAAGAGATGTGGACCGGAGACGGGGCGGGGCGGGGCGGGGCGGGGAAAAAAAAAAAAAAAGAGATGTGGACCATGGTGAGTGAAATAGCTTGCTTGGATAGTGTGCTGCTTTCCCATGCAGGTGGCCCAGGGTTAAATCGAGCCTCCGCTGCACTGAGGGGAGCTTTTGTGCTGTGCTCTCTTTCATTCACGTCCTTTCTGACTCTATTTAAATAATAATAATAATAGTAATAATGATAATAATAGTAATAATAATAATGCAGAAGAGGAGGAGGAGAAAGGAATCTGGATTGTGGTGTGCCATTCTAGATTAACTGAATTTTAAAGTAGAGTCTCTATGAGGACAGGTTTGGGGTGGTAGAGGGGTGTAGACTCAGAAATGTGTGTCTTAACAAGCCCTCTAGGTGACTCTAATACAACTAAGTCTGATAATCAAGTTGCTTTCTTCTCTGAATTTCTGTAAAGATCTTCCTATATATTTCTGTCTAGAATGAGGCAAAGATGAGCTAAACAATCAGAAATAAAAAAAACTCTTTATATTATCTCCAGGCAATTGTGTATTGAGTAAAATAAGATCTACTTGCTGGTCAGATAATCACATGAAACTTACAAGAAAACTTTGCAAGACTCTAATCTGCATTCATCTAACATATTATCTATCTACCTACCTACCTATTTATCTATCACCCACTGGAACCTTACACATGTATGACTCCACTGATTTAAAATGATTTCAGAGACAGAGATTGAGAGAGGGAGGAGAGACATTATAGCATTACTCCACCATTCCTGAATCTCCCCCTGGTGCCTTGCATGGTATTCCCATGTGGTACCAGGGGTGTGAATCAGGGTAAAGTGTGAGCTCTACCAAGTGAGCTATAACCTAGTTCTCACACTCACTTAGAGTCATTGTATGAGGAGCCCAAGAAATGAAGCTGGGGGAAACAGCATACTGACTATGCAAATGACGTTCATGCCTGAGGCTCCGAACTCCCAGGTTCAACCCCTAGCATCTCCAGAAACCAGAGCTGAGCAGTACTTGGGGAATAAAGAGAGAGAGCACAGAAAGAAATGAAAAGGACAAGCAAACAAGTGAATGGGTTTATTCATAACAATTCAGATACTCATCCGTATTTCTAATTTATGATAGGATTTTACATATTGTCAGAGACTGAATGTTTGTGCATTCCTAAAATTCATGTTTTGAGATCTTAATCCCCACTTGACTAGATTTGAAGATGGGACCTTTGTGGAAGCAATTCAGGTTCAATGAAGTCACAAGAATGGGCCCTGGTCTGATAGAATTAGTACCCTTTTACAGAAAAGACAACTGAAAGACCCCCACCGTTCCTGCCTTGTGTGGACATTGAGAGGATAGCTTACCGACCAGCTAGGAAGAGAGCTCTCACCAGACAGCAATCTTGAACTTCCCTGTCTCCAGAGCTGTGGGAAAACAGATATTGTTGTCTAAACCATCTTGTCTATGGGATTCAATATGGAAACTTTATATATACATGTAGAAATTGACAGCAGGCTATCAGCTACTTATCAATGATCTTTACCTTTACCTTTTGATTAAAGAATTAGGAACAGGCTGAAAGAAAAAAACTAGGGAGGAGGAGTAAATGTTGTTTGCAACAGCTCCCAGCAGCTGTGCATTCAAGTTCATGGAAATTTACTCTTCCTTCCAGGATCCAGGAAATACAAAGCCAAAATAATGAGCTTGTACCTTCTGCTTAGCAGTCTGCCCTAATTGAGCCACCCATTTTCATTGCAAAGCTGCCAGTTTGGTCTTCCCTAGTGAAATCCGACATCTGTCTACCCTCTGATGCCAAGTAACTAGAATTGCTTAATTCAACTCATTGGAAGAGTTGACTGGCTGGAGTTCATTTTCTATTCTCAGTGCTGCTAGGGAGTCAGAAATAATAATAATAATAATAATAATAATAATAATAATAACAATAATTCCTATACTGAGTCACCTCTCAAAGCAAAAGGGTCTCAAAGCAAAAGACTTCAAGGGTCTCAGGTGAAGGCCAGCAGCTCAGGCCAGGAGAAACTGCTAACTAGGCCTCTAGAACAGTCCCAGGTTTTGAATTTTTGTCTGCTGTCACAGTTGTGCGAAGACAGACTGGGAAACTGGTGTATTGGCCCTAAGCACCCCAGAGACATTGGCAACCTTTCTAACAAGGAGGGTGGAACCATGTTAAAGGTGGATGGTAGTCTTTCATGCCTCTCCTCTATTCCCAAATTGCCTTGCTATAAAGGAAATGTGAGCCCCTATGGTGAACTGGAAGCAAAAATTCTGAGGGGAAGATTAGGACCTGAGCCTTTTGTGATCAGGACTCTTTGTTTTTGGCCCTGTTACTGAGAGGGAAGAGAATTTGAGAACACCTGAAGAGACAGTCAGAGCCTTTGTTTCCCTTACCGAGAGGGAAGAAAAAGGAAGAACACTGCAAGTATAATTGATGTAGATGTGGCTTAGAAAGAAAGAAGGAGGTGGGGAAGTGTGGGGATGGAGTCTTAGAAAGTCTTACCTGGAGGACAGACCAGTACAAAATCAGGTCATTTAACTAAACCAACGAAAATTCATTCCAGATAGGTCAGAATAAAAGGGTCTCAGTGCCATCAACGATTTGCCATTTTGCCCAAATGGCCCTCTCACATGTGTTTTCATTTTCCTGAATAAAGTCTGTAAAGACTGAGAACATGGCTTCCCTAGTTCTTTGTGGAACAGCCTGTGGCAAACCAAACACCTTTATGGGAGTGGGGATACACTTTGGCCTCACCTCCCCTGCAACCAGGTGACTGACTGGGAAGCTCTGGCCAGGAAATTTTTCCCCGAGAAGCCATGAATTTCCTGTGACAAGAGTCCTAAGGGTGGGGGTGGGGGGAGATATACCCAAGGAAGAAAAACATTAAGAAGTAAAGTTTACTTATGAGGCAATGGTGGGATTTGCATTCAGAAGGAAACCAGCTTTTCACTTATGTTTTTGTCATCTTCTGCAACAACTTCTTTTTATAGCCAGCTGCCTACACAGGCCCACCGGAACTACCCTCTCATCCTGTTCACAACAGGTCCCTGCCTGACTGAAAGGCAGGGGTGGGCTTCATGAGTCAGCGACTCTGCTGCCTCAGCACACCATCCCCCACTGGGGATCTGACAGCTTCTCGACTTTAACATCTGCTCCCACATCTGGTCACTTACACATCCTTTGCACTTTCTGCCATTTTCAGGCACCAAAATATTCCTTTCTACCCCCTTCTCAGACACAGTACAACCAGCATCTGTATCAGTTTGTGTAGCTAAGGGTCTGGAATCACTCTAAGTCCTTGACTTACATTATTTCATGTATTCCTCATGATAAATGCAGTCATGTTTTACTTAATGATATTTTTTTATTTTTTAATCAATTTTATTTATTTATTCACAAGTGATGAGTTATGACAAGGGGCAGGGCAAGAGTTCAGTTCAAGTTCAGTTGGCAGTGGGACATTCTGGGTGAGAGTGACTCTAACAGGCTTGTTGAAATCTGACTGCGGGTCTGGAAAGTAGACCATGTTGGAGATAGTTTTTTGTATAAAGATCAGTCTTTGGAAATGCAGAGTGTGGGCTGGCAAAATAACTCACTTGGAGAGTGGTCCCAGTAGGCTTTGCCATAGACGCAACCCAGGTTTGAGCCCAGCCCCCATCAGACTGAAGGAAGATTCAGTGCTGTGGTGGTTTCTTAACCTCTCTCTCTGCCTCTCTGTCTCTGTATGAAGAAGTCAGTAGTGAAGCCCTGGAGACAACAAAAAGGAAAGAAGAAAAAGAGAAAAAGAAAGGAAGAAAGAAAGAAAGGAAGGAAGAGAAAGAGAGGAAGGGGGAGTCAGGTATTGCAGTGGGTTAAGCGCATGTGGTGCAAAGCACAAAGACCTGAATAAGGACCCCAGTGTGAGCCCCAGCTGGAGCCCACGGCTCCCCACCTGCAGGGGAGTCGCTTCACAAACGGTGAAGCAGGTCTGCAGGTGTCTATCTTTCTCTCCCCCTCTCTGTCTTCCCCTCCTCTCTCCATTTCTCTCTGTCCTATCCAACAACGATGACAATAATAATAACTACAACAATAAAACAATAAGAACAACAAAAGGGAATAAATAAACATTTAAAAAAAGAAAGAGAGGAATGAAGAAGGAAACAAAGAAAATGTAACATTCGGCAAGAGTTCACTGTGTGAGCACAATGATACTGAGGAGAAACTGTCACTTTAATCTCTCTCTCTCTTTAAACTTTTATTTATTTATTAGTGAGAAAGATGAGACACACAGAGAAAGAACCAGACATTACTCTGGTATATGTGCTGAGAGAGATTGAACTCAGGACCTCATGCTTGAGAGTCCAATGCTTTATCCACTGCACCACCTCCCAGCCCATTTATTTTAATTTCCTCAACCTAACTGGGTTTTCATTATTTTTTGCATTTATCCTGTTATTTATTTAATTTTTATTATCTTTATTTATTTATTAGATAGAGACAGCCAGAAATCAAAAGGGAAGGGGAAGATAGGAAGAGAGATAAAGAGACACCTGCAATACTGCTTCACCACTTATAAAACTTGCCCCCTACAGGTGGGGACTGGGGGCTTGAACCTGAGTCTTTGTGCTTTGTAACATGTGTGCTCAACCAGGTGTGCCACCACTCGGCCCCTATTCTGTTATTTTCTTCTTCATAGACTGGGGAAGGGAGGCAGTGGTACACCTGGTTAAGTGCACACATTATAAGGCACAAGGACCCAGGTTCAACCCCCTAGTCCCCACCTGCAGGGGGAAAGCTCCCCATGTCATGAAGCAGGGCTGCAGGTGTCTTTCTGTCTCATTCCCTCACTATCTCCCATCCCCCTCTCAATTTCTCTCTCTAATAATAAGTAAATAAAATATGAGGGGGTGGGAGAGAGGTGGGGAGAGGGAGAGAGAGAGAGAGAGAGAGAGAGAGAGAGAGAGGTCAGTCAGAACACTGTTCAGCACTGGCTGATGGTGGAGCTGGGGACTGAAGCTGGGACCTCGAAGCTTCAGGCATGAAATTTTTTGCATAATCATTATGCTGTCTCTGCAGCCCTTTATGTCTACACTTATTGCCTCATGGACTGGATTGGACTGTGAGTAACAGAAAGAAGTAACTGAATGATGAATTGATGGAGTGGTTCTTCTCCGTGGGGGAACACAGTCCAAGATTCCCCAGGGAATACTCATAGTCCCAGGTGGAACTGGATCATATTTATAATTTTCCTGTCTGTATCCATACCCCTATTAAAACTTAATTGCTGAATTAGTCATGGTAAAAAATGAACATCAATAAAAAGATAGTTATAACAATATATTGTGATAAAAGTTATTTCTCAAAAGAGTTTCATTAGGTACTATTTACTCCTCCTGCTATTAAATGAGGATGATGGAAACCTCACCTATCAAAACCAGAGGGGGAAACAAAAGAGATGACAATGCTCAAGGACCCGGGTTCAAGCATCCAGTCCCCACCTGCAGAGAGGAAGCTTCACGAGTGGTAAAGCAGTGCTGCAGTTATCTCCCACTCTCTTTCTCTTTATATCTGCATTTCCTCCTCCTAACTTTTCGTTGCCCTATTTAATAAATAAATCCAATTTAAAAACATTTAAAGGAAAACAAGAAAGATTACCTGGGAGGTGGTGCTGTGGATCAAGTGGATAAAGCACTGGACACTCAGGCAGGAGGCCCTGGTTCCAGTCCCAGTATCTCATGTACCAGAGTGGTGCTCTGCTTCTCTTGCTCTCTCAATTAATTTACAAATAAATCTTTTTTAAAAAATGGGAAGTGACTGCAAAGATGAATGAGCAGAGTAGGAGAGAAAGTCCAGTGTTGAATATTTAACATAGAACAGTGTTATTATTATTATTATTTTTTCAAAGTCCACCAAGAGCCTGGAGAAACTGTTGACAGAAATCAAGGCCATTTTGCCCCCTCTCTGCCCCCCCCAGAGATTTCTGGGACACTGTAGAGATATTTCTGGCCTGGGCTCCCAGTTTCCTGGCTGCCTGGGAGCTCTGGGCCCATCTTTTGTTTCATTCAGTTTTGAATCAGAAGTACCTCCTCCCCAGGGCTGCTGGCTCCTGATTCTGGAAATGGAAACTCAATGTGAACAGCCACAGAGGACAAGCTGGGCCTCTGGCAGGCCCCGGAGCTGGAAGCAGCATAAAGAGACTGTTAGGAAACCATCAAACAAGACATGGTTTTGGTGTCATTTCTGTCATTTGTTGCTCCTATTCCAGTTACTGGGAAGATGTCTCAAGTCCTTCCTGGCTGATTGCCTGGTGAGATGAAAGCAGGAAGGAAACACAAAAGAAAAAAGAGAAAAATCCCTCAAGCTCCCTGTATCAGCTGGAGGAGCGGCCCTGAATGAAGACCTGGAAGGCTCCTTGGGCCACGCAGGCCGGCCAGGCCGTCACCAGGCGCCACCAGCCCAGTGTCTCATGCACTCCCAGCTCTTCTGGTACAGGCTGGCAGCCTCAAAACAAAGCCAGTTCTGTGCTCCCTTGAAACAGCCCTGCTGGACTGTCGAGGGTTTTCTCTTTTCCCCGGAAGCCTGCTAAAGGGGTTCTCAGCCCCGTTCCTTAGGCTAGAGAATGCAGGGAAGCCTTGTGTGGCTGGCTGGCATTTGGTGCCAGGAGGGTTCATCTCCAGCATATTCACTGTGTTTTGTCTTGGCTATATATATATATATATATATATATATATATATATATATATATATATATTGCATATTCTGGGGAGCAAGATTAGCCTGGGTTATACTGAAGGACTGAGAGAACTCTCTCTGCTCTGAAATGTGTCCTCCACCAACCACAGTATTAAAGTATCTTTAGTGGATCTGGGAAAGAAGATGGGCAGTGGGTTATATGGCTCAGCTGTCAGGGCTCAGGACTTGTCTGCTTGAAGGTCCTGGTTCTATTCAGGGCAACACATGTTCTAGAGTGCTGCTCTGGATTGTCTGTACCTCATGTCAATCTCTTTCATATGATCTAGACAAAGATTAATGGATTTTTAAAAATAGTAAAGTGGGAGTCGGGCAATAGCACAGCGGGTTAAGCCCACGTGGTTCAAAGCACAAGGACCCGTGTAAGGATCCTGGTCCAAACCCCCGGCTCCTCACCTGCAGGGGAGTCGCTTCACAAGCAGTGAAGCAGGTCTGCAGGTGTCTGTCTTTCTCTCCCCCTTTCTGTCTTCCCCTTCTCTCTCCATTTCTCTCTGTCCTATCCAACAACAACAACATCAACAACAACAACAATAATAACTACAACAATAAAAACAAGGGCAACAAAAGGGAATAAATAAATAAATAAATATTAAAAGAAAAAACTTTAAAAATATTAAAGTAAGGGAAGAGTGGTATAACACCTAGTTGAGGGGACAAGGACCTGGGTTTGAATCCTCAATCCTCACCTTCTGAGGAGAAGTTTCGTGAGTGGTGAAATAGTGCTGCTGGTGTCTCTTACTCTCCTTTTCTGTCTCCTCCTCCCCTCTCAACTCTTCTCTGTCCTATCAAGTCAAAAAAGGAAAGAATAAAATATTAAAATTAGTACTAAAGTTTCTGCAATACTTGAATTATAAAGCAGTGACTCCTGTCCCCTTGTTCCCGCTCTGAGTCCGTCTCTGTCACCTTCACTGACCAGGGATGCATTGGATCGACCTTCCCGTGGTGCATCCCGTGAGTACCCATTCATTGGGGAAACTGACGATCCTTCCTAGCCGACTGAATCCACATGGATCCCAGTCACTTTCAAAGCCAGCAACAAACTCCTGACAGCTTTCAAGCTGTTGGTCCTGCTCTTCGAGTCCACCCTGTCCAACGCTTGACGTCTCGTCATCCAATCTGGTCCCCTACGCCTACACTGAACTTCTCTGTTCCAGACTCTTGGAAACAGAATTGGCAGTCAGCTGAGGTCAAGAACAAACACCTCATCACAGACCCCTGCGAGCGTCAACCCGGCTTTGACCTAGCACGTTATGATTGGGCCCTCCTCAATTGCTATGGAACAGGCCATGGCCGGTGCGCCGCTATGTTCCACCGCTGGGGAGCCAGAGACGACCCGAACTGCCCCTGCGGCTCCAGTCAGACTATGACCCACATAGTCAACGACTGCCACCTCTCCAGATTCAAAGGAGGTCTTGAAACTTTACATCAGGCTCAACTTGACGCTGTTGACTGGCTACGGAAGAAGGGCAAACGCTAGAAGAAGAAGAACTGACCAGTGATGTAATGCAGGGACAAATACTGCATTATCTTCTTGGTCACACTTCCTCCTTCTTAATTGTTCTCTCTCTGTGAAGATGTCTACTTCTAGATGTGCTAGACTCTATGAGAGATCTCTCTCTCCTCTCCACTGTCTACCACATCCACTTGGAAAAAAATCACCTTACTGAGCTCATGTTACAGTGTGCAAGGACTTGAGTTCAAGTCCCTGGTCTCTACCTGCAGGGGAAAAGCTTCAAGAGTGCTGAAGCAGTGCTGCAATTCTCTCTCTCTCTCCATATATATATATCTTTCTCTCCCCTCTCAATTTCTGGCTGTCTCTAACTACTAAATGAATAAAGATAATGTAATTCAAAACTAGTCTCTATCTTTATTTTGAGACAAATAAATTTTATAAAGAGATGTACAAGGGTCATCTCCTTCATGAGGCCTTCTCATATCTACCAATTTAAAATGTAGCTTTTAGGGGGTTGGGTGGTAGCACAGTGGGTTAAGCGCATATGGCGTAAAGCACAAGGACCAGTGTAAAGATCCCAGTTTGAGCCCCCAGCTCCCCAACTGCAGGGGTGTCACCTCACGGGCGGTGAAGCAGGTCTGCAGGTGTCTGTCTTTCTCTCCCCCTCTCTATCTTCCCTTCCGCTCTCGATTTCTCTATCCTATTCAACAGCAATGACAATATGAATAATAATGACAAGGGCAACAAAATGCAAAAAATGGCCTCCAGGAGCAGGCACCAGGTCCCAGCAATATTCCTGGAAGCAAAAAAAAAAAAGTATCATTTAAAGAAATTACAGAAGCCAAACCTTCCATCTTCTGCACCCCATAAAGAATTTTGGTCTGTACTCCCAGAGAGGGATAAAGAAGCTTCCAGTGGAGGGGATAGTTCATGGTGGGAACTGTGTAGAATTGTACCCCTGTTATTTTAAAATCTCGTTAATCATTAATAAATCACTAATAAAAATAAAAAATGAAAGGAATCAATTTATCATGGATTGAGTGAACTCACAAATAAAGCAGACTCTCTGGTGTTAGATGGATCTGGATTCAAATCCTAGCTCTGTCCTTTCATTTAGTGAAACAATCCCATCACCTTCTTTCCAGTGCACCTCAATGACCTTATTTTTCATGTTGTATTTAAAAACTATTTAATTTATTCGTTTTTATAGAGACAGAGAGAAATTGATTGGGAACGGGGAGATAGAGAGGAAGAGAGAAAGATAAACGCCTGCAGTACTGCTTCACTGTGAAGGTTTCCCCTTGGAGGTGGGGACCAGGGGTTTGGGTCTTTGTACGCTGTATAACATGTGTGTTCACCTGATGTACTACCACCCTACCCCTACCGTTTTTAATATTTACTTTTATTAGTGATTTTATAGTCATTTACAAGACTATAAGATAATATGGGTATAATTCCATACCATGTCCACCTCTCTCCAATGGGAACCATCATAGTTCTCCCAAGGTCATAGATATGAGTTGACGATAGATGTATTTTCTTTTTCTTTTTTCAAAGTCATGTGTTCCAATTCTCTGTCTTCCACAAAAGAGTGAAATCACCCCATAGTTGTCTTTCACTTCCTCCCTTACTTCACTAAGCACAATCACGACCAGACCCATTCATTTAGTCCCAAATAACATGTTATGGTCTTTTTTTGCCTCAAGGGTTATTGTTGGGGTTCAGTGCCTGCACTACTAAACCACTGCTCCTGGAGGCCATTTTCCCCATCTTGTTGTCCTTGGTGTTATTGTTATTGCTGCTGGATAAGACAGAGATAAATTGAGAAAAGAAGGGAAGACAGTAAGGGGGAGAGAAAGATAGATACCTGTAGATCTGCTTCACCTCCTGTGAAGCGAACCCCCTGCAGGTGGGCTGCCGGGGGCTCAAACTGGGATCCTTATGCCGGTCCTTGCGCTTTGCACTATGTGCGCTTAACCCACAGCTACCACCCACCTCCCCCTTTTTAAGTGCTGAGTATAAGTTCCAGGACCTCTATTTATTTTTTTTCTTTTTGTATTTATATGACTCAAATTCATGTTCTTTTTTATTCCATGGTTAAGAGTTTCCCCCCACTGTAAGCTTCATAGGCATTTTTCTCCCTCTGGTATTTTAAGCTTTTAAACAGGAAAATGAAGAGGCACCCACCAGAAAGGCACTTTGGCCGCAACAGCCTTATCTGTAGTATTGAATTAATAGTCTAGATTTTGCATGGCCAGAGATGACCAGGCACTTTGTACGGGCTGAGTAGGAGTGCCATCAGTGAGAACAAGAGGGGTGCTGATGCTGCCATTTGGTTCAAAGGAAGCAGAGCATAATCTTGGTCACCAAACCATATCAGTTACGAAGCCAGCTCTCTGAGCTTGGTCAGCATGCCATCTTCATTGTCCTTGAAGTTACTGATAAAAATGTTGACCAGGATGTGGCCTTGGAAGAGCTTCATGACCCTCTACAAGGACACCACCTAATTGTCCCTTCTTTCTGTGATAAACAATTTTTGGTCAGGGCCATTGAACTGGTTATAAATAGACCTGTGTTCTCCTCTGGTCAGCATCTCTTCATCTCTTCCACTCAGAGAGTGGGAGAATATTTGTCAGTTGTCCTAAAGAAATGTAAATGGTCTGTGTCTGTATCAAGCCCCTGGTAAAGTAACTGGAAGATTCTCTCTCTCTTTCTCTGGTCCATTCTCTTGAAAAGCACATGCTCTCCAGAGCGCTAAAGTGTTACATAAATCCACATGAATATAATAGTGTTAGCACAGACCCCCTCTTTTTTTCCCCTAAATTGCCACTAGGGTTATTGTTGGGCTCAGTGCTGGCACTAGGAATCCACTGCTCCTGGCAGCCATTTTTTTCCTCCCTCTTCTCCAATTTTATTGGACAGGACAGAGAGAAATTGGGAAGGAAGAGGGAGATAGAAGGATAAGCATCTACAGACCTGCTTCACCACTTGTGAGGTTGTCCCCCCTGCAGGTGGGCAGCTAGGGGCTCAAACCTGATTCTTGCACTTAGTACTATATGCGCTTAATTGAGTGTGCCACCACCTGGCCCCTCCACCCCCCTCCCTCCAACACACACCTTTTTCTATTTGACTCGAAGGGCATGCGGAAGCTTCTGGATACTGGAGGAGGTATAGGAAAGGCGGCTAACATAAATGCAAAAATGTGTGTAATCACAGCAGAATGGAGGGAATGAAAATGAATCTAAGTGACCTAGACAATGAGCTCATAATGGGCCTATGTATAGAGCCACGTTTACAGAGAGAAAATGGCATAGCACTAATCATGCAGCCTCTTAAAAGTCTAACGTCTGCTACAAGTGCTATCTTCTGGTTTCTGCTCTAACAGTCAGCAAATTGAAGGTGTCTCATCAATAGCCCCTTCATCCCCTTTCTCCAGCTTGTCTAGGAGGCAACTAAGATGGTAGGTTTCCACTGCATCACGGATGTATTTTCATCTCTTGTAGCCTAGGAGGTAGTCCAGTGACTGAAGCATTTGGACTTAAAAGTTGGAGGTCCTACTGCAAGAGCTGGATAAGGGCAAGAGACTGGCAGACTTTAACAATGACTCTTTAGTCACTATCAGGTCATCCCATGAGCTGGGGCCCTATTCAGGGAGTCCTGAGATTCCCAAACAGACATGATGGGCCTAGACCTCCAACAAATCCCTCTCTCCATTGTTACTGGTCATCTCTATCAGGAACAACAAAATAGACCCCTCTGTGGGCCCTCATAGGACCATGACCTCAACTTGGATCAACAACGGTAGAGAATGTTCCATCCTCCGAAGGGAGACTGGAAAACATACTCTATGCTACACCTGAAATTGGGGCAACTTGGGACATTCCTACTCATGACCACAGAATGTGAGCTCAGATCTACAGGGATGATCTTAGGCTCCTAAGCTGAATATGTGCCCCAGATCACATCAAATCGATGAGGTTTACAGTCAACAATATTTGGGAGCTACTCTCTTCCCTGATCCAGCTTTCAGGTCCTTTTTCCAGCCATGACATCATCTCCCCAGACAATAACTTGGGTCCACCTGCATTTCAGATTTCAGGCTCAGGGGAAAAAAAACAACTAGTATAGCCACAGGCCCTTTGGAATATAACTAAAATATGCCTACTAGCTATCTACAGAAAGAAGATCCACCCCCCCAACTCTTCACCTGCACTATTCTAGCCTTTAGGTTCATGATTAATCAACAATTTGTTTGGCTTTGTATGTTAACTCTCTTTTCAGCCACCAGGTTCCAGATGCTAGCATGATGCCAAACAGATTTCCCTGGACAGATAACCCCACCAATGTGTCCTGGAGCTCTGCTTCCCCAGAGCCCCACCCAACTAGGGAAAGAGAGAGGCAGGCTGGGAGTATGGATCAACCAGTCAACTCCCATATTCAGCAGGGAAGCAATTACAGAAGCCGGAGGACATTCCACCTTCTACATCCCACAATGACCTTGGGTCCATACTCCCAGAGGGTTAAAGAACAGGAAAACTATCAGGGGAGGGGATGGGATAGGGAGTTCTGGTGGTGGGAATTGTGTGGAGTTGTATCCCTCTTATCCTATGGTTTTGTCAATGTTTCCTTTTTATAAATAAAATTAAAACAACAACAACAACACAAAGTTGGAGGTCCTCTATTCTACCCTATCATCATTTGTGCCAGAGTGATGTTTCAGTTCTCTTTTTCAAACATTTTATTTTTATTTAAAAAATATTTATTTAATATTTATTAGAGAGAATTTGAGAAGGAGGGGGCTATACAACCACAGATGGGGGGCTGGGGATTAGAACCCAAGTTCTTGCTCATTGTAATATATATACTGAACCAGGTACTCCATTGTCTGTCTCCTTTTCTCTATCTTTCTCATATTAATAAATAGATATTTGAAACATATTTTAAGTCCATTCCACCCTAAAGTCCTCATCAACAGATACAACAGCAAAAATTCATAGAGCGCTTAGCTTTATATTCGTTACTACTTCACAATACTAACAATCTAGAAAGAAACTACTCTTGATAGCCCTATTTTACAAATGAGCAAACTGAGGATCAAAGAGATTGGATTTTCTGCTGCAAACAAGAGCTCTGCAAAGAACAGAGGCAGCACTCAGCCACAGATGTGTTTCATTCTAGAGAACTCTTGCTCTTTAGACAAAGATGCCTTCCAATTTTGCTTTTTTGAGAACCATAAATTCTTTGTTTGAGAATCATTACTGACTGCACCAGTAGGGATTCCAGACTTGGCCCAGAATGGTGGTGTCACTGGGCGTCTTTTGGCTTCCCTCCACCTGCTCTGTGGCATCTCATCCTTCTAGATACTGCATGCTACTCTGTGTCCTTCTATGTGGCCAGCATCCGATGACCACAGTCATCTGGAGCAGACACCCCTCACCCCCAGCTCAATTCATGGCTCACCCTCAAAGAGACATCTGCTCTCTGGGATTCAAGCTGCTGGGGAGCCGCCCTCAACATTGTTTTGGAAATGGTGGGGGTGTCTTGGAACTGCTTCACTGGGGGCTGAATCTCATTACCAGCAGAATTGTGACCTTTCAGCAGAAAATGGAAAATGCCATTGATATAATATGCAAAAATGATGTCAGTGTGAGGATATGGGGAGGGAAAGAGATGGCCCAAGTGGGCTATTTATATTAATGATATCATCATCATTTGTTATGTGGTTGAAATTAAATAGAAGCCTTTGAGTCTAAACTCCACCAATAGTGTCTCAAAAACATTCTCTTGTTTTGTCTGGTCTCATTTAGCACTCAATCTGCTGCATTTCCTGGTTGACCAGAGTCCTTGATATTTCTTTGTTCTGACGACTAGCTAAGAAACAAGCAGGCCGTTATCTGCAGTCTAGTTGTCCCCATATTCTCTAGTGAGAGTAGGAAAGAATGTCATAATTTGGTCTAAGGAGACAGGCAAGATGGAGTCTATCTAAATTATAGATGAGTTGGTATAATTTTGTTGGTATAGGACTAGACTACACATACATATGTACTCTGAAAATCAGATGAAAATTAATACTATAGTTATCAAGGGTCTGGCTCAGTGGATCAGCACATACTTTGCATGGCTGGGGCCCAAGTTTGATTCCTAGAAACACTTATAACTGAGATGTGCTCTGGTCTCAGTCACTCATAAATAAACAAGTCTTTTTAAAAGTATAATGACAGAGATATTGAAAAAATATAAACTTGCGGCTAAAAACATGGTAGGATACATAACTTGAGTGCATGAGGCACTGGGTCCATTTTCTAACACTGAAGAAAAAAAAGAGTGGCAGAAAAATGCTTTGGAGTCTCTCTCTTTCAAAAGAAAAGGAAAGTGCAGGAAAAAATTAGTAAAGTTATGGGCCACTTGAAATATACCTAAAACAGACTTCCTAGCTTCTTACAACACGACAATCCTAAATATCACCTGATGTATTCTTACCTATAGGTTTCTGATTATTAGACAATTTGTTCTGCTTTGTATCTTAATGCTTTTCAGCCAGCAAGTTGCAGACCATGAAGTAAATCTGACTTCCCTGGGCAGACAACCTCCCCAAGGTGCCCTGGAACCCCCACTCACAAGAGTCCTACTCCACTAGGGAAAGATAGAGACAGGCTGGAAGGTATGGATCAACCTGCCAGCACCCATCCAGTGGAGAAGCAATTACAGAAGCCAGAACTCCCACCTTCTATACCCTATAAAGAACTTTGGTCCACACTCCCAGAGGGATAAGGAATAGGGAAACTTCCAGTGGAAGGGATGGGATATGGAACTCTGTTGGTGGGAATTGTATGGAATTGTACCCCTCTTATCTTACTGATCATTATTAAATTACTAAAAAGACATACACACACACTATCAACACAGCAACAACAAATACGTTTCATGACAATTTGGCAAATTTCAAAATATATGGCTACTAGATTGAAGGATCCTTAAGTTCTACCAGGTGATTGAGCTGAAGGAAACAGATGCTCTGTTTTGTGTCCACAGCTGTTGTTTCTGCCTAAACTGTACAACTAGAGGAGATTTGCTAATAATAGTCCTTATAACGGCATGGAAACAATAGCCTATATCCTCACCTTCCATACACAGTGCTTTTACATTTAGTTACCTCACTTGATATTTTCAACAACCCTGCCTGGAGAGAGAATCATTATCTTCTTGCCCTCATTCCACCATTGTGGACTGGCACAGGTTTTGCACCCGACTCTCTGCTCAGGACATTCACTGTTTGATTCATGGCCAGGTAGGGTAGCTATGGGGGTAGGGGGTGGAGGGGGAGGCTCTAAAATCTTGAAAAGTCCTTGCAGTTCTCTTAATGACAAGCCACAGAGCTGATATAAGGCAAATATATCTTCATGAGTACTTGGAGAAAACTTGTCAAAGTCCAGGAACTTGGATCTCTCCCCAGAGGTCTTGTTTCTAAAAAGGCCAAGATTCTACCTTTCTTTCTTTCTTTTTTTTTTTTTTTTCCTCCAGGGTTATTGCTGGGTTTGGTGCCTGCACCATGAATCCACCGCTCCTGGAGGCCATTTTTTCCCCCTTTTGTTGCCCTTGTTGTTGTAGCCTCGTTGTGGTTATTATTATTGCCCTTGTTGACGCAATTCGTTGTTGGATAGGACAAAAAGAAAATGGAGAGAGGAGGGGAAGACAGAGAAGGGGAGAGAAAGATAGACACCTGCAGACCTGCTTCACCGCCTGTGAAGCGACTCCCCTGCAGGTGGGGAGCCGGGGGCTCGAACCGGGATCCTTACGCCGGTCCTTGCGCTTTGCGCCACATGCGCTTAACCCACTGCGCCACCGCTCGACCCCAGATTCTACCTTTCTAGCACCCTCCCACTGCAGCTGAAGCTATTAGTCCATGGACCACACTGTGAGTAGCACCAGTACACAAGGGGAAATCTGTCCTTTTCACCTCTGGCTCCATTTGTATCTCTTAGCAGCTCCAGGGTTACAAATGCTATGTATTTTAAAAGCTTAGTCCAAGACTGAGGTGATTTTGCTTAGTGAAGGAAGAAAGTCAATGTCATTTACTGAGTGGTTTCTTTTTATTTATTTATTTATTTAAATTTTTTAGTCTCTCTAAACAGTCACATAGTAGTTTGTACACTCCTTCCTTTACTGCTAATTGAATTGTGGGCTTATATTGTAATCTGGACACTGCCTACAGTCACACCATAACTAGATGCAATTGGCTTCAGTCATAAAGTGAAGCCTGTCCCCGTAATAGCAGTAGTCAGCACACTTGATCCAACCTACTATAAAATAGATATACCTCTTTTTCTTTCCTTCCTCCTTTTTTGTATTCTTTCATTAGTTGTTTAATAGTAATTTATAATAATATAATAGGGGTATAGTTCTACACCATTCCTGCTACCAAATTTCTGTGTTTCCTGCCCATCCCTGCCAATGATAGCTGCCATAGTTCTCCCAAGATCTTAGATATGGGTAGACTATTTTTTTCAAGCTTATGTGCTTTATTTCTCTATATTTTACATGAGTGATTAAATCATCCAAGAGTTGTCCTTCACTTCTTTCCTTAGATCATTAAGGGTAATCACCTGCAGTACCATCCATTTTGTCCTAAGGGACACAGTAACATCTTTTAAAATTGCTGAGCAGTATTTCAGATGAGATTGGGCATGTTCAGGGTGGTATGGCTGTAGACAGCTGAGTAATGTTTCACTGACTATATGTCCCATCACTTCTTTATTTAGTCATCTGTCTATGGGCATTTAGGTTGCCTCTTTATTTCAGCTATTGTAAATGAAACAGCTATCAACATATGGGCACATATGTCTATTGAAATTGGTGTTTTCATGTCTTTTGTATACATACCTATGAGTAGTATTACTGGATCATAAGATATTTACATTTATATTTGTCCAAGTGTTCTCATTCTGTTCTCTATAATGGCTACACCAGTTTGCATTTCCACCAACAAGGCAATAGAATTTCCCTTTCTCCATATCCTCTCCAGCACTTCTGCACTTCTTATTTCCAGAGGTAATCTCTTGAAATCAATGAGTTACACTATATATATATTAGAGACAGCAGGACTTAGCAGTCCAGTTATAAGCAATGAATCAAATTGAGAGATGGAGTGAGAGTTTATCAAGCAAAGGACAGTGAGAAGGGTGAAGTATAAAGACACAAGAGGTGGTGGAAATAGCAGGAAGATAGATGAATATCTCACTGGGTGATGCTCTGCCAATAAGTTCACTCTTAAGAGAAAAGAGGAAACCGGAAAGCTATTCCTTTGATATCTTGGGAAACAAGATTTAAGAAGAGTGTCTATAAATAGCTTTGTCTCAATAACTCTTCTTATGGTGCCAGAAAACATTAAATTGGATTATTGAAAAAGGTCAATGAAATCACTAGACAGTCTCAATATGAACAGAAGTAAAATCATGCTGGGAGTGAACATGATAAGGTGGACATGGAGTTCTTAGTGGAGTGAGTGAAGCCTCCCAGTTTGGGGGCCTGGTTGTGTGATCTTATAAATGGCACAGCCTATACTTTGCCCATCTCTAAAAACTTTGGACTTCAAGCATTGTATAATTTCAGAGGGTAAAAGGTGCTATTGTAGACTGTATTCCCTTTTCTGAGAAGGCTCTTTGTCTTAGAGAAAAGAAAACTAAACTAGAACCAGAAATATACATTCTAATCTTTCATTTTACTCTCATTGTGCTACATTGCACATTTGGAATATGGCTCATCCCTAAAATAGGATGAAGTCTTGCCATTTTGCTGTATCATGGATAGAGCTGGAGGTGACACACCTGAGTGAAATAAGTCAGAAGGAGGAGAGCACTGGATGATCTCTCTCATATTTGGAGCATAAAGAAACAAAGCAAAGGTGACTGGATGGTGGCACATCTAGTTGAGCACATACATTATAGTGCACAAGCCCTGGGTTCAAGCCTTCAGTCTCCCCTGCAATGGGAGAAGCTTCTTGAGTGGTACAGAAGTGCTGCAGGTCTCTCTCTCTCTCTCTCTTTCTCTCCCTCTCAATTCTCTCTGTCTCTGTTCTAAATAAATAAATAAATCTAAAAAAAGAAGCTAAGCAAGAGGCAAGTGTAGTCAAATAAATATAAACCCTGAGATTCTAGTACAGAACTGGGGTGGGCTATGGTAGGGAGAGCAGAGGTTGTTAAATGAGAGAGGAACATGAACACCTAGGTGGCAGACATGTGACATTGTAGTTGTAGCTGGGTGAGAAGTGAATATGTTACCTTAAGACATGTACAGACTTGTGATCAAAATTTATCTCAGTAAATAAATAATAATTTAATTTTAACTAATGCAATTTAATTACTGATTAAATGAAAATAAATAAATGACCAGAAATTCAATTTACTTCTTGGTATCACCATTGTTGATCTTCATGTTTTTCCTCTTGCCCCTAACAGTCTATAATTCTACTAGTACACTTTGCAGTTAACAAAGGTGATACTAGGAGAAAATAATATTAGGGAAGGAGAGAAGCTAGACCACTGTCATAATTTATATTCAATATGATATGAGGTGCAAGTCAATGGTTTAAGGAAAAATAAAAAGAGCATACAGGTGCTGAAAAAGAAGAAATTAAGAGATGACATGATTATATAGAGAGATATTTAGAACTCAAAACACTCTCGACAAATACATTGAATGAAGAGCCAGACAAGTGCCAGACTTTTCAGATAAACTACACAAAATGAGTTTTATTTCTGTATACCAGCAACAAATAGAACAGCTCACCTGCATGTTAGCTTTCAGCTCAAGCAAAAATTAGTAAAATCATGGGTCATTTAGAATATACCTAAAACACCTGATTATTAAACAGTTTGTTCTGCTTTATATCTTAATGCTTTTCAGCTACCAAGTTGCAAATGCTACCATGATGACAACCTGACTTCTCTGGGAAGATGACCTCACAAATGCGTCCTAGAACCCCACCTCTCCAGAGCCCTGCCCCACCAGGGAAAAATAGAAACAGACTGGGAGTATGGATTGACCTGCCAGTGCTCATGTCCAGTGGAGAAGCAATTACAGAAGCCAGACCTTCCACCTTCTGCACCCCACAATGGCCCTGGGTCCATGCTCCCAGAGGGATAATAGGAAAGCTTCCAATGGAGGGCATGGGATACATAACTCTGGTGGTGGGAATTGTGTGGATTTGTACCCCTCTAATTCATCAGTCTTGTCAATCATTAGGGGAAAAAAAAGAATACCATCTCCAGACTGAGGAAATAGACTAATGGTTCTAACTGAGATAACCAACTAGAGAGCATGAGGTATAAGAAACTGAAGGAGGGCTTTGGTAAGAACCAAGTGCTCAGTTGTTTCGTATGCTGTGAAGAGCTCAAATGATATAAAGACTGAAAGTTATCACTAGGTTTCATGGAAGGAACAGTGAGCTAGACCACAGAGCAGCAGCATGGGGGGTAGTGGGAAATTTCCAGAGGGAACTGATAACTCTTTCAAGAAAGCACTTACCCTTGATTTCCTTTTGTAAGGATGGGGAGAGGTGACACAACCTTCTTTAAAGTGGGCAGGAGTTAGGGAAGATGGTCGCTATAAAAAAATAATGAGAAAGTCCTGGGGGCAAGGTGGTGACTTGCCCAATAAGAATGCACACTTGGCCACAATCAAAGACTTGGGTTCAAACCCTGTTCCCCACCTGCCTCATGAGTAGCAGAGCAGTGCTGCAGGTATCTCTCCTTCTTCTTATGTCTCTCTCCCTCTTTTCCTCTCTCTGTCTCTCACTTTCTATTAAAACAGTGGCCCCAGTGAAGCAATAATCCCTAGTTGAGAACCTTGATGGTAAGAGAAAGTGGGGGGGAGACAAGAGAGAAAGAGAAAGAGAGAGGGAGAGAGAGAGAGAGAGAGAGAGAAAAAACACTGCCCCATCATCCATGAAGTTCTCCTAGTGACATTGTGCACTCATGTGGTGCCAAGGCTGAGGGCCTTACTCTTGTTCATGTGTGTGATTTCCTGGGTGACCTAGCTCCCAGTTCCTATATATTAACAATCGTTAATGCTTGCTGTGTATATGATGCCAAGTCCTTTATCTATAGTAACGCATTTTACTCTAAACACTTTACTATCTCTACATATAACATTTTTTAATGTATCGGGGGGAATTTATTTTATTAATGACATGTTGATTTGACAAGATTATTAATTCTTTAGAGTTTTTTAAACAACATAAATAGAAACATCTAATATGCACAGATGCGTTCACATTATTTCATTTTAAAAATCAAATCAAATGCCAGACATGTTTCCTTTTTCTGTTCCCTAGTTAATATTGAATAGTTGACTTCCAGTGTTACAGAGAACCTATGAAGTCATCATCTGCTCATTCTTCCTCCTCACGTTTATGTTTCTTTGAGCCATAAGTATCATCTCCACAGCCTTTTCTATTCTTTGTACAATTCCACACCTTAAATCTGTGTGGCACACTGTGCACACAAAGTGCCAAACTCCTTCCACCACGTGGTACAGTTAGTTCATGCTTTACCAAGCTAGTTCATTTGTATCTGATATCATTTCACCCACATCTACAGGTGAAGGGGTTTATTATTATTATTTTATGGAGGTTTACAGTACAGTAGTTGACACGTGGGTGCTATTTCTCACCTCTCCATGATAGATACACTACACCAAACCCACTCCCAAGTTGGTATTTTCCTTTTCTGCCCTTGTTTCCTAAGTTCCAACTGTGAGTGAGATCATCTGGTAGTCACCCTTCCCCTTTTTTGGTTTGTCTCACTTAACATGCTTTCTTCATGCTCCATCCAAGTTATTATTGTCTATACATGAAAGGGAAGATGGAAATAGGTGACTTCATTGGTCCAAAGTGACAGGAAACTGTCAGGTAATGTGGTGTTGGAGCCTAGGGCCTTCACTCCCACTTTACCTGAAGCTTTATCTTTAGTCTTTGTAAAGAGATGAAATCAACTGGAAATGTACTTGTAGAGGAAGAGTGAGAACGCCCTTTGAGAAAATGCAGAGGACTTTCCAGAAGGCGTTGGTGGCTCCACAGAGGCTGGTGATCATGCTTTGTTGGCTCAAGTGAGAAGAGTTCCTGAACATGATCCAGTTCAGGAACAAGCAGAGGCCAGCCTGGCTTCCCAGGCAAAGGAAGAGCTCCTTGGAAGAGGGAGATTCAGATACAATTCTAGGAGGCTGTTCAAAGAATAGGAGGGACTCCAAGCTGGCACTTGATATTGCTAATTGTTCACTTTCTGATTTTTTTTTTTTTTTTGTTAAGGAAGAAAGTGCTCTTCTCCAGAATTACTCTTGGAGAACAAACTGGAGGGAGATTCCAATTCCCAAACCGGCTTTGGAAATGAGTCAGTGCATAAACAGGATATAGCAGTCCTACTAACAGAAGAGGTGAAGCTAAACCATTTGGAAGGGGGTGATGTGAAGTTGTGGACTTAGCAAATGATGCAGTTATAACTTTATAGGAACACAGCGCTCCGTGGAATAGTGCTGAATGGCCAGAGTTACTTATAGCTCAAGATGGACACTCAGGTCACCCTGTGAACCCAAAACTTACTCAAGCCTCCAGTTTCAACAAGCTGCTCTAATGCCCACATCCTCCCAGCTGCCACAATCCCCAGTGTATGACTGCTTATTTTCAATACACCCTGGTTGGGTCATTAGTTGGCTTAACAGCAGGGGCTTTCCCCAAATGCAAGCTAGATTTAAACAACTGGAGCTGGGTTGGGTATGAACAAAGAAGTTTTCATATACTTGTTGGAAATAAAGAAGTTTTGCTACACCTGAGGAAGATGGGTCGATACTGGGGCAGCCTGCAATGTTCCTACTCATGACCACAGAATATGAGTTTAGAGCTAGAGGGATGCAGAGGTCACATAGGCTCCTAAGCTAATTATGGGCCGCAGATCACATCAAATCGATGGGGTTTACAGTAATACAGTAATATTTATACCCCTTTCCCATATTAGGGAGATGCTCTATTCCCTGATTCAGCTTTCTGGTCCTTCTCCTAGCCATGAAATCATCTCCTCAGACAATAATTAGGATCCACCTGGATATCAGATTTCAGGCTCAGGTAAAAAAAAAAACAAAAAACAAAAAACACTAGTATAACTACAGGCCCTTTGAAATATAACTAAAATATGCTCACTAGCTGGGGTTGTCTATCTACAAAATGGAGCTCCCCAACTCTTCGTCTGCACTATTCCAGCCTTTAGGTCCATGAATGTTCAACAGTTTGTTTGGCTTTGTATGTTAACTGTCTTTCTCAGCCACCAGGTTCCAGATAGTAGCATGATGCCGACCAGACTACCCTGGACAGACAACCCCACCAATGTGTCCTGGAGCTCCGCTTCCCCAGAGCCCTTCCCCACTAGGGAAACAGAGAGACAGGCTGGGAGTATGGATCGACCTGTCAACGCCCAATTGCTTCAGCGGGGAAGCAATTACAGAAGCCAGACCTCCCACCTTATGCATCCCACAAGGATCTTGGGTCCGTACTCCCAGAGGGTTAAAGAATAGGAAAGCTATCAGGGGAGGGGATGGTATACGGAGGTCTGGTGGTGGGAATTGTGCGAAGCTGTACCCTCTTATCCTATGGTTTTGTCAATGTCTCCTTTTTTATAAATGAAAAATAAAAAAAAGAAGAAATGTCCAGTGAATTTCTAAGATTAGCTGGCGGTACTGGTGTGTATGTATTTCTATGGCGCCATGTTGTCAGAGACTCACAGAATGGTTAAAACAGAGGGGCCCAGTGCATGATAACTCATGCAGCAGACCAATCCTACCTGTCTCATAAATGACAAGAGTTGGAATATCGTTCGTCATAAGCTAGGAGAGCATTGAGAAGTCACCATAGAACAGTCAACCCTTTGATCTGCAGGAACTAGGAAAAAAACAAACCAGAAGCAGTAAACATCACTAGGAAGGGCGAGAGAATAACTAGGAAAGATTGCTCAGCTCTACCTTGTTTTCTGCTCTTTTGAAATTCCTCAAGAAAAATTTTGTGCATTTGGCATTTTATTTTTTTATTTTATTGTGGAGTTAATAGTTTAGAGTATAGTCTTTAAACACATAAGGATCTTACCAATGTGCCCTGGAACCCCACCTCCTCAGAGCCCTACCACAATTGGAAAAGATAGAAACAGGCTGGGCTATGGACTAACCTGCCAACGTCCATGTCCAGCAGAGAAGCAATTACAGAAGAGAGACCTCCCATTTTCTGCACCCTAAAAAGATCTTTGGCCCATGCTCCTAGAGGGATAAAGAATAGAAACCTTCCAGTGGATGGGATGGGATGGGATATGGTACTCTGGTGGTGAGAAGTGCATGGAATTGTAGCCCCCTTATCCCACAATCTTGTTGATCATTATTAAACCATTAATTTTTTTTTAAAAGTTGAAAAATTAGAAAATACAAAGCATAACTTGGACTGAGTTTGGTAAAAAAAAAAAAAAAAAACAACTAAGTGCAGCCTTTCTTCTCCCTTTAACTGGTGTCTAGAAGACACACCAGGACCCCAATGCCAATGTCCTTTCTTTTTTAAAAAAATATTTATTTCTTTATTCCCTTTTGTTGCCCTTGCTGTTTTATTGTTGTAGTTATTACTGTTGTTGATTTCGCTGTTGTTGGATAGGACAAAGAGAAATGGAGGGAGGAGGGGAAGGTAGAGAGGGGGAGGGAAAGATATACACTTGCAGACCTACTTCACCGCTTGTGAAGTGACTCCCCTGCAGGTGGGGAGCTGGGGGCTTGAAGGAGGATCCTTATGCTGGTCCTTGTGCTTTGTGCCACGTGTGCTTAACCCGCTGCGCTACCGCCTGACTCCCGCCAATGTCCTTTCATCCTGTCCTTTTATCTCCTTCCCTAGAGTTCTTTGCTTTGATGCTATCTGCCACATTCAGTCCAAGTTTCACCTCTGTCCTCCCTTACTGTCTTTTATTCTTAAGTTTCAACTATAAGTGAAATAAGTCAATCTTGGCCTTTCTGTCTCTGGCTTGTCTCATTCAACATGATACCTTTAAGTTCTGGCCATGCTTTTGCAAAGAAGATAACCTCTTCGTATTACCAGCTGCATAGTACTCCTTAGTCATTCATCTGGCATTAGGCATTTGGGTTGCTTCCAAGTATAAGCTATTACAAACTGTGCTGCTATGAACATGGGTGTGTCTTTTCAGACAGGTATTTTTGTTTACCTAGGAGAGGGATTGCTGGGTCATAAAGTAGATCCATTTCAAGAGTTCTGAGCCCTGCTTCCCCAGAGCCCTACCCCACTAAGGAAAGAGAGAGACAGGCTGGGAGTATGGATCAACCTGCCAACGCCCATGTTCAGTGGGGAAGCAATTACAAAAGTCATATCTTCCATCTTCTGCATCCCATAATGACCCTGGGCCCAAACTCCCAGAGGGATAAAGAATAGCAAAGCTATTAGGGGAGGGGATGGGATATGGAGTTCTGATGGTGGGAATTGTGTGGAGTTGTACCCCTCCTATCCTATGGTTTTGTCAATGTTTCCTTTTTATAAAAAATAAATACAAAAAAATTTTAAAAAGAAGACCAGAATGAACATATATATACGTACAATTTCACAGAATGTTTTGGGCGATTTCTGCTGAAGAGGCCATTGCAAACCTGGAATAGGATGGTTTAGAGCAGAAACAATTTAGAAGGAGCATTTCTTGAGGGAGTGAAGAAGGCAATGACAGAGAATTGAAATATCTGTTAAAAGGAGACTATTGTCAAGGTAAGATAATTGTGCAGAGGGTCAAAGAAAAAAGATAAGGCCTGAAGAGAAACTATGAGAAAAGACCAGCCTATTAGAAAGGGGTAGGAGGGCAGAAGAGCTTGGATGAAGGAACCTGACTCATGACTAAGGTCACTGGTTTCACCTCATTTTTTACAATGTGATCACTGAAAGGACAGCTGTAGAGAAACTTTTTAGTTCACACTGGGGATTATTGGAGGAGAAAAGTGGACTTTGCATTTGTAATCCTAACACTTGAGAGATGACAAGCTTGGCTTTTTACAAGGTGTAACCTACAGATTACATGTAAGTTTGAACTAGAAAGACAAGGAACTAGGTGCTTTGGGGAGTTATTACAGCAATCAAAACTATGAGTTCCTAGAACTTAAGGCACATCCTAATTTGAATATTAACAGAAAAGATCTTTGAAATCATTGTAAATTCATCGTTGCTGTGCTTATTTCTATCCCTCTCTCTCCCTCCCCAATACAGGTTTCCTTCATATAAGAGAGAATAAGAACTATAGAAATCAGCTGTCAGGATGATCACAGTCTTTTGCTATCATGTAAAGAGAGGAAGAGGGAGCGAGAGAGAAAGAGAGAAAGAGAGAGAGAGACAAGTCAATAGTGGTGCTGTATTTCTCTCAGTCTGGATGGTGTTGACATGCAGGAAAAGACTTGACTCTTTCACCTGGAGTCTTCTGGTTCCAGCTCAACCCAGGATTCAGGGGCGTGACCCCACAATGCTCCTCAGACTGTGTGTACAGTACCTGGTGCCAAGATCTTTGTCAGCAATTTTAAAAGGTGCATTTTTTAAAATCCCTGATTAATTGTGTGGAATTAAGGCCAATTCTATTTATTAAGATGTTGAGAAGGCAGGCTTTTGCCAGAGGACCTACTGCAGAAGAACCCCAGGCTCATGTATGCCGGGGTCTCCACTGGGATGCACTTGCCAGTGCCCAGCAAGTATTCTCAGAGGACAGGGCATGATAAGAACTTCTTGGCCTTATCCGGTGTGCTGTCCAAAATTGGTCTCAGGCAGGAGAATCCCTATGCATCACCCAATTTCCTGGCGTCCTGATTTGGAGGGGTTTTGGGACACTGGGTATCATGATGACTCTTTTCAAATGTGCCCATTCTGGCAAAGGACAGACAGTGGACACCAGTCCCATAGAAAGTGCTCCCTGGGGAGTCGGGCTGTAGCGCAGCAGGTTAAGCGCAGGTGGCGCTAAGCTCAAGGACCGGCGTCAGGATCCCGGTTCGAGCCCCCGGCCCCCCACCTGCAGGCAGGTCCCTTCACAGGCGGTGAAGCAGGTCTGCAGGTGTCTGTCTTTCTCTCCCCCTCTCTGTCTTCCCTTCCTCTCTCCATTTCTCTCTGTCCTATCCAACAACAACGACATCAATAATAACTACAACAATAAAAAAAAACAAGGGCAACAAAAGGGAATAAATAAAATAAATATTTAAAAAAAAAGAAAAGAAAGTGCTCCCTATATCGATTTAGTGCTGTGGTACTTGCAGAAAATGGATAATTTCAACAAGGCAAAGGGTGAAAACCAACACGACGGATGTGCCCCTTTCTATGAAACCTACAGAACCTCTGATGGGAAGTTCATGGCTGTGGGGGCAACTGAAGCCCCCATTTATGACAAGCTTCTCAAAGGACTTTGACTTGAGCCTTCCAAACTCCCCAAACAGATGAGTTCATCAGACTGGCCTAGGTTGAAGATGCTTTTTACAGATATATTCTCGAAAGAAGACGCAGACGGAATGGTGTGAAATCTTTGAGGAACTGGACACCTGTGCAACTTCTGTGCTGTCGTTGGATGATGTTTCTCAGCTCCTGAAGAAGGAGCAACCTTCCTTTATCCTGCATCCTCAAGAGGTGATAGCCCCAGAGCCAGTTCCATTTCTTTTTTTTTTTTCCTCCAGGGTTATTGCTGGGCTCAGTGCCTGCACCATGAATCCACCGCTCCTGGAGGCCATTTTTTCCCCCTTTTGTTGCCCTTGTTGTTGTAGCCTCATTGTGGTTATTATTATTGCCATTGTTGATGTTGTTCGTTGTTGGATAGGACAGAGAGAAATGGAGAGAGGAGGGGAAGACAGAGAGGGGAAGAGAAAGATAGACACCAGCAGACCTGCTTCACCGCCTGTGAAGCGACTCTCCTGCAGGTGGGGAGCCGGGGGCTCGAACCGGGATTCTTATGCCGGTCCTTGCGCTTTGCGCCACATGCGCCTAACCCGCTGCGCCACCGTCCAACCCCAAGCCAGTTCCATTTCTTTCTAGAACTCCAGCCCCCGTCACTGCTAGGTGGAACCCCAACTTAGGGAAACACACAGAAGAAGAGCTAAGAAACTATGGATTTAGTCAAGAGAAAATTGCTCTCCACTCCATGCTTTAGGAATTATTAAATGCAGTCAGATAACAGCTAATCTGTAACATTTCAATTACAAAATGCTTCGGTTCAGTTAGCAGTCTGGGGAACTTAGCTATAGGTGAGTAGAATCTGGGGGATCCTGAATGCTTCCATTTAGGGTGTGTTCATATGTGTTAAGATCCAATCTCTTGTGCTTTCAGGAAAAAAAAAAAGCTAGGATGTGTTCACTGTCTTCTGTAAATTTTGAACATTTAAGTAAAGATTGTAAAGTTTACATGCATTGTCATTATTCTCATTGGAATCCAAGCCAGTGACATGCTATGCCTGAAACAGTTTCAAAATGCTTTCTTGCGGAGGCATTGATGGTATAGTGGTGAGCAGAGCTGCCTTCCAGAATACTTTCTTATCTGGAAATTAACACAAGTTTCTACATGATTTTTTTTTTTTTTTAAATCAGGTTACTCTTCTTGGCTCTGCACGACTGTGAGAGGGATGGGTGATTTAATCATTCCAAGCAGGTGTTTCAAGGTGGGGTCACATAGAATATTACTTGATGGTTATTCTTTAACAAAATGTCAACTCACATATTTTAAGACTTGACATGCCTGGAGCATATAAACTGCAATGAACAAGGGGTTCTGTATTTTAACACAAGATGAGTGAGTCGTATTTTTCCATAAGTAGCTCCTTCCTTTTCATTTTTCCCTCCCTGCCTGCCTTCTCTCCTTCTTTCCTTCTCTTCTTGCCCTTTTCCCCTTCTTCTCTCCCTTCTTGTCCTTCCTTCTTTTTTTTTTTTTTTCTTTGCTTCTCTCCCATCTTCTTCTTCTAGCATTTGCCAGTTGGCTAGGGAGGATTGTCAGTTTCCCCAATGAATGGGTACTCACAAGATGCACCACGGGAAGGTCGATCCAATGCATCCCCTCTCCCATCTGACAAAAATGATCTGTTTCCAAATCTGGTGTACCCAATTCTGAGGGGTGGAGTGTAGCTTTGCTTTATTCTTTCTACCCAGATGGAATGTTGAGGCTGTTGCTACCGCACCTCTCTGGATACAGTTTAAGCAAACAGAAACGCATTTCTATTCTCTTTATTTATTAATTGTATAGAGACAGCCAGAGATCAAGAGGGAAGGGGGAGATAGAGAGGGACAGAGAAAAAGAGACAACTGCAGCCCTGCTTCACCATGCACGAAGCTTTCTCCCTACAGGTGGGGACCATGAGCTGGAGCCCTTGTCCTTGCACACTGTAACATGTGAGTTCAACCTGGTGCACCACCACCCAGCCCCAGAATCTCTTTTCTTCAAACTCTGTCTTGTGCCTTTTGTAAATTATGTAAATTGAAATAAAGCTTCAGTTGATCAATTCATATAAATAAAAATAAGTGACATTCTATGCCAGGTAAATGATCTTACTTTTCAAAGGGGTTTAGACCTACAAAGCAGATAAGAAGACTTGAGGACAGCACCCAGTGGGGCAACTTTTTCAGATAAATGTGTGACAATGTCTCTCAGGGTTACTTCAGGGAGTCCCAGTCTGGAATATTGCTCCTTCAAAAATGGATCAAACAAATACAAATGAGACCTGAAGGTATTTTTTGTTTTTACATTTTATAACCAGTGGTGCATTGTATTCATTTTAGGAAATGACAGGCTTAGAGAGCCAGTGACTTCTGGAGTTTCTTTCTTTCTTTTTTTATTTCTTTATTGGGGAATTAATGTTTTACATTCGACAGTAAATACAATAGTTTGTACATGCATAATATTTGCCAGCTTTCCATATAACAATACAACCCCCACTAGGTCTTCTGTCATCCTTCTTGAATCTGTACTCTCCCCTCTCACCCACCCCAGAGTCTTTTACTTTGGTGCAATACACCAATTCCAGTTCAGATTCTACTTGTGTTTTCTTTTCTGATCTTCTTCTTCAACTTCTGCCTGAGAGTGAGATTATCCCATATTCATTATAGGATATTTTTTATAGGTGCCTAGAAAAATGACTGCAAAGATACACAATAAACATTAGTATTCTCCCCTCCCATCCACCCCAGAGTCTTTTACTTTGGTGCAATATGCCAATTCTAGTTCAGGTTCTACTTGTGTTTTCTTTTCTGATCTTGTTTTTCAACTTCTGATGTATGCCTGAGAGTGAGACCATCCCATATTCATCCTTCCGTTTCTGACTTATTTCACTTAACATGAATTTTTCAAGGTCCATCCAAGATCAGCTGAAAATGGTAAAGTCACCATTTTTTATAGCTGAGTAGTATTCCATTGTGTATATATACCACAACTTGCTCAGCCACTCATTTGTTGTTGGACACCTGGGTTGCTTCCAGGTTTTGGCTATTACAAATTGTGCTGCCAAGAACATATGTGTACAAAGATCTTTTTGGATGGGTGTGTTGGGTTCCTTAGGATATATCCCCAGGAAAGGAATTGCAGGATCGTAGGGTAGGCCTATTTCTAGCCTTCTGAGAGTTCTCTAGATTGTTCTCCACAGAGGTTGGACCAATTTACATTCCCACCACCAGTGCAGGAGGGTTCCTTTGACCCCACAACCTCTCCAATATTTGCTGCTGTTACCTTTTCTGATGTATGGCGTTCTCACAGGAGTGAAGTAGTATCTTATTGTTGTCTTTATTTGCATTTCTCGAGACCTGAAGGTATTTTTATCTACACTCAGCTCTTTCAATGGTGCCCCAAACCATCATACATTATTCACTGCAGCCTCCTCTGTTAACAAAATTCATTGCTAACATTTTTCTTTCTCTTTTTCCAAAGTCAACTACTGCCTACGTGTGTGTGTGCGTGTGCATGTGTGTGTGTGTGTATGTGTGTCTGAAAGGGAGGGAGAGAGAAAGATAGATAGATAGATATAGAGAGAGATTAGCAATAGGGGAGAGAAATGAAAATGCAAAACACCCCTTGACTAGTGTCTGCTACTACAGGCAGAATCAAGAAAGAAGTTTCCAAAAAGATAATTGGCAAAAAAAGAAAGATAGAGGAGGAAGAGGGGGTGGGAGAAGAAGGAAGGGGAGTGGAGGAGAAGGAGAAGGAGAAATAAAAGAGGTAGATGAAGGAGGTAAAGAAGAAGAGAAGGAGAAAGCAGGGGAGGAGGAGAAGGAGAAGGAGGAGAAAAAATGGAAATGGGAAATACAGTCTGAGCGACTCCAAGGTCTGTCTAAGCCTCCGTCCTTGCTACCACCATAAGCCAAAACTGAGTAGTGTTCTGGGGGGAAAATGGAATATAGTAATTTTAAGTTACATATATTTTATCACAATAAAAATCTTCCAAGAAATCAATTAAAGGTAAGTCTTAGAGTAATTTTATGATGAATCTAAATATAGTATACCGGGGATATAAATAGTTCGATTTCTCTGTGTTAAGTTTCAACAATGTTATGATTTTCATTAAACTTTAAATACGAAGAGAAATCCCGGGCTGGGGAGGTAGCTCAAAGGTAGCATCCATGCCTTACATGCAGGAGGTCCTGAGTTTGATCCCCTGAACTAACTCCATGGAAACAAGAAAGGAGAAACCAAGTAGAACGTCCTAAGTGGCAAAGCCATCCTCTCCCTATTAGCTGAAAAATAATCTCCAGGAATATTCTGATTACAACAGCACATAAAAATATTAGCATGCAGAAAGGTCAAAATGAAACAGACGAAAAAATGTTCTGTGCTAAATAGCAAAAGACAGAAACTATGGATCTGCTGATACCAAGTAAAAGAGAAGTTTGCTTTTTTATTCACTGTCTCCTTTGTCTTTCTGTTTGGCCTGAGCAAATTCTGTCTTCCCAAGGGGACTGTTTTTTCAGGAGCTTAGGTGTGTCACACCCACATTGGGATCCACCCACAACTTAGAACAGTTCCCAGCTGGTGGTGAGCTTGACCTAATGATTTTATTTGCAATGCTGCTCATACACCCATTTCTCCTGCACCTCCAGTGGCCATTCATTTGGCAAAGGTGGGATTTGCTCCTGCCTAAGGTCACACCCAATCATTTGTCACCTCTCCCCGTTTCACCTCTTCCATAATGATTCTTTCTGGAGAGCTTAAAATTCCCAAGAGAGACCATACAAGGTGGTTGGTTACATATGATTTCCATGAGAGAGGTCCCAAGTTCAATCCCAGGTACCACTAGTATAGCCAGAGCTGAGAGGTACTGTAGTCAAATACATCTGTGATGAGATTAAATAGATCAGATTCCCCAGAAAGTAGACTTTTGGGGTTTTGTTTATTTTATTTTATTTTTCTTTTAAATTCAAGAGTCAGGGTTGTCTCTGAAGTAAGACTCCTCCCTGGAGTGCAGAGAGGAGCTCTCTAAAAAAAAAAAAAAAATGAAAGAAAGAAGAAAACTCCCAGTGTGTCTGGACTTGGTCACAGCTCAAGGGAGGAGACCACACCCAGTTCTGGCAACCTGGAAAATTTCTGTGAAAGGGAAAAAGATGAGGAAAGCACTGGAGGGCGGTGCCCTGGCCTGCTACCAAGGGGGAAGCTGCTCCCTCAACTCACCAGACACTTGGAAGGTCACCTGCTTTTGGGGGTGGTGGTGGTAAATGACACATGCTTAGGACTCATCAGAATTATAAATGCCATTCCCAAGTCACTGGTTCTCATGCATGACAAATGCACTGCAAGTATTAACAGTTGCTAAGGCCAAAGAAGTGTAGTCACTAACTATTTTCTTCCTTTCTCTTTTCCTTCCTTCCTTTTCCTTTCTTTCTTTCCCTTTCTTTCTTTCTTTCTTTTCTTTTCTTTCTTTCTCTCTCTTCCTTTCTTTTTATCTTCTAATTTAAAAAATATTTTATTCCCTTTTATTGCCCTTGTTTTATTGTCGTAGTTATTATTGATGTTATTGGATAGGACAGAGAGAAATGGAGAGAGGAGGGGAAGGCAGAGAGGGCGAGAGAAAGAGAGACACCTGCAGATCTGCTTCACCGCCTGTGAAGCGACTCCCCTGCAGGTGGGGAGCCGGGGGCTGGAACCGGGATCCTTACGCCGGTCCCTGCGCATTGCGCCACGTGCGCTTAACCCGCTGCGCCACCGCCCAACTCCCTCTTTCTTCCTTCTTTCTCTCTCTCTCTCTTTCTTTCTGGTAGACATTAGCATTTGTTTACAGTTTGTTTTCTTCTATCTAAGAGATGGAGGTGGAAGACTTGTGGAAATACAGTGAAGTTGAAATACCGGGACGCCTCACCAGTGGAAGAGCCCACATAAACAATGATAAGCTCCTCTGTAAGGATCGTACAAGTTGGTGAGAAGAGAAGGAAAGAAAGGCTTACAATCCTTGAACAACCTCACCTGCCAATTTCTGAATGCCACACGCGCTTACTTGCTTGGTACCTTTCCCTCTGCTTAAGAATCTGCTTGTTATAACTCAAGTCTTCTTGATCCCATTCTCCTAGTTGTCTCAGACTCGCCACTTACCCACTAGACCATAGCCGCCCTCAAGCTTTATCACTAATAAGAATCACATGGGCAGGTTTTTAAAAAATTACATACAGAGTTCTATGCTTTCTCTTGAGACACTGAATTTAGTGAACTCTGGAGGAGTGGGGTCCTATTTTAAAATAAATGGACTGGGGGCTGGACATTGGCACACCCATTTGAGCACACACATTACTATGCTCAAGGACCCAGGCTCGAGCCTCCTCTCCTCACCTTCGGGGGACATGATTCATACGTGGTGAAGCATGTCTACAGGTCTCTATCTTTTTTCTCTCCCTCTCTAGCTCTCCATCTCCTCTCAATTTCTCTCTGTACTATCAAATTAAATGGGGGAGGGCAGACAAGGAAAACAAAAACAACCACAGAGAGAGGTGAATTTGTTGTGCAGGCACCAAGCCGCTGCAGTAACCTTGGTGGCAATAAAAATACAATAGTAATAAAAACAAATAGATAAAGGGATTACTCTTGGTGGGAGGGGGCATGTAATAATGGCTATACAAAGAGCCATAGCTACCTGAAGCTCTAAAGTCCCAGATTCAATCCTCTGCACTACCATAAGCAGAAGTTGAGCAATGCTCTTGTCTCTGTATTTTTCTCTCTGTTTCCCTCTCATCAAAATAAAATAAGTAAAATATATTAAGAAAACACACACAACTTTTAAAAAAAATCATAAGTAAACAAGGTAGAGAATACTCCAAGATCTTCACATAAGTGACCGATGACCTTCCTAGGGAAACTCCACTCTGAGAGTTTATATCCTGGTTAATGGAAATGAAGGCCACAGATGCGCAGTGACACCTTCAGTGTGTGGAGCTGTTTTGAAACACAGGATCTCAGACTTTGAGTCCTACTTCTGTGTCAGAATCTGCATTGTAGCCAGATTCCTGGGTTATCTGAGTGAGTGTTAGGTTAAGACACAAGCCTCAAATCTCACAGAAGAACTGTAACATTCAGATGCTTTATCAAGGGTTTTATCATTGCTACAAAGATTTAGTTATTTTTAAATCATTTTACTATATTTTTTTAACACCCGAAGGCCTGCTTCACCACCTGTGAAACGACTTCCCGGCAGGTGGAGAACCTGGGGCTCGAACCGAGATCCTTACGCCGGTCGTTGTGCTTGGCGCCACGTGTGCTTAACCTGCTGGGCTAAGGCAGGACTCCCTGACACATTTTTAATACAACAGTGGGCTAGCAGCATCCACAGGCCAACTCAGGTCCGGATTTTTTCCTTAGCTTATCAACTCTTACTCACTGAAAATCAGACTAGTGTTTTGGAAAGAGCATTCTGATTATCTGAGAAGATCCAGAAGGATAAACGGAGCTTTCGGGTGATGAAAGAGACCAGCAAGAGACTGGAGTTAGACTTTTGTTCTGAAGGCCTTGTTGAGGCTTTATGCATTTTAATCGGTGGGCCAGTTTCTGAGACACTGAGTTTGATATTTGGCTTTTTGCTCCTCTAACTCATTTTCAATTCTCCTCACATTCATCTAGCAGGATGAGACCTTCATAAGGGTCTTCATTAACCTCCTGTGAAGCAAAGTCAGTGACTTTGGAGATTGACTTACTTGAGAAGTACCCCTTCACTGACCCCTTTCAAATGTACCTTCTTATATATTTCTACCTTCCTTCCTTCCTTCCTTCCTTCTTTCTTCCTCTCTCTCTCTCTCTCCCTTTCCTTTTTGTTCCTTTTGTAAGAGACAGAAATTGAGAGGGAAGGAAGTGAGAGGGAGAGAAAGAGAGAGAGAGAGATGTAGCACTGCTTCACCACTTAAAAAGTTCCCCTCCCCTGTGCAGGTGGGCACTAGGGACTTAAGCCGAGGTCTTAGTGCACTGAAATGTGTGCACTCAACTAGATGTGCCCCCACCCAGCCCCAAATTACCATTTCTATAGCAGGACATACTGTTGCTGTATCTGCTGGGTCATGTGATTCAGTAGCCTTGACAATGCCCAACCCATGGTCAGATGTCCCCTATTAGGACTCTTCTATTTCCCATAAAAATTTTGCACCTATATAAAGGTTTTCTCACTGACATTTTCTCCTATGAAAAGAACTAAAAGTCCACAGAAAGTCTCATGTTATTCTTAGATGAGAAATCATACACAGTTGACTGAACTATGAGCTATTGGTGAGAGGGTTACAGCCTACAGAATCCATATGAACTATATGTAAATATGATTATATGCATATGCATTATCTCTGGAATGACATGAAACAGAATAGTAATGCCAATTGCCTCTGAGAAAGGGAAGCAGGGGGTATGAAGAGGAGACTTAACTTATGCCTTTTGAAATCGAATTCTAAAATTTTAATTTTTCAGTCAAATATTTATACACCTTTCCCATATTTGGGAGCTACTCTCTTCCCTGATCCAGCTTTTTGGTCCTTTTTCCACCCATGACATCATCTCCCCAAACAATAACTAGGATCCACCTGCATATCAGATTGCAGGCTCAGGGGAAAAAAAAACTAGTATATCCATAGGCCCTTTGGAATATAACTAAAATATGCCTACTAGCTATCTATAAAATGGAGGACCCCCAACTCTTCATCTGCACTATTCCAGCCTTTAGATTCATGATTAGTCAACAACTTGCTTGGCTTTATATGTTAACTGTCTTTTCAGCCACCAGGTTCTAGATGCTAGCATGATGCCAACCAGACTTCCCTGGACAGACAACCCCACCAATGTGTCCTAGAGCTCTGCTTCCCCAGAACCCCACCCCACTAAGGAAAGAGAGAGGCAGACTGGGAGTATGGATCTTCCCATGTTCAGCTGGGAAGCAATTACAGAAGCTGGACATTCCACCTTCTGCATCCCACAATGACCTTGGGTCCATACTCCCAGAGGGTTAAAGAATAGGAAAGGTATCAGGGGAGGGGATGGGATAGGGAGTTCTGGTGGTGGGAACTGTGTGGAGTTGTACCCCTCTTATTCTATGGTTTAGTCAATGTTTCCTTTTTATAAATAAATAAAAAATATTTAAAAATAAAATTTGAATTTTTAACCCAAATCATTTAAGTATAAAATGTTTTAATTAGTAAGGTAAGGAAAGAAAATGGGAAATACAATAATAAAGTAAGCTATACATAAGCATGGCATATAGAATAGAGTAAGAAAAACTAGCTATGGAGTAAAAGGCAAATTTCACTCTTAAGTTCTTGACTACCAGTATGATGAAAGAAATAGCATCCATTGGGTGGAATGATATGCATATACAAATATTGTATTTACTGGCGACTGTAAAACATGAATCCCCCAATAAAAAAGATATAACAAAAAAGTAAATAAAAGAATCCTGACCTGGTATTATGCTGAGAGAGTTACAGGCAAGGATCAAGACAAGACCCAACTCAGTAGTCTCGGTTGAAAGCTTTTCTCATTGAGCACTCGATAGATATCTTGCCATTCTCTTCTGGCCTGTAGTGTTTGTGTGGAGAAGTCTGCTGCTAATCTTATGGGTTTTCCTCTGTAGGTGACTCTTTATTTTTCTCTTGCAGCCTTCAGGATTCTTTCTTTATCCTTATTCCTTTCCATTCTCAATATGATGTTTCTTGGTGTCTTAAAGTCTGGGTTGATTCTGTTTGGGACCCTCTGGGCTTCTTGAACCTTTAGATCTTTTATGTTGTCTAGACTAGAGAAGTTCTCAGCCATTATCTCCTGAAGAATGCTTTCTTCCCCCTCTCTCTCTTTCTTCCTCTGGTAAGCCAATAATGCGTATATTGTTTCTTTTGAAGTCATCCTATAGGTCTCTGTTGTTGTTTTCAGAATCTCTTAGTCTCTTTTTGAGATCTCTTACTTTTTTTTTAGTTGTCTCTAATTCGTCCTCGATCTTGCTAATTCTCTCTTCAGCCTCATTGATTCTCTCTCCCCTCTACTGTTTTCTGGAGTTCATCTTTTTTGTTACCCTGTTCTGATACTGTTTTAGCTTGTTCAGTTAGTTGTGTTCTTAGCTTGGCTATTTCAGCTTTCAGCTCTCTAATTACCTTGAGATAGTTAGTGTTCTCTTACAGAGTCTCATTTGTTGTTTCTGCATTTCTGATGACAATTCTTTCAAATTCTTTACTCACTCTTATGATTATTTCCTTAACTAGTGTTTGGATGTTGACTTCATTATTTTGTGCTTCAACCTTTGGGGGGCTCTTGTCCTGGTTCATTTCTCCAATATTTCTTCTTGTTGTTTTAACCATTTTATATAGTATGTTATGAGGTCACTCTCTCAGGACTTTTCAAATTACTGATCAATCTTGCGATGATTGACTTTTGTCTAAGTGAGGTAATTAAAGAGTTTACAGTTGTGGAAATTGACAGTTGTTTCAATATTATTTTAATCCCTGATTTGGAGCTCAGTGGCTTAAAAGCCTCTTTTGTTCTTTTTCTTCCTTGTAGGCTATGAGAGCCTGAGGGCTTTTAAACTATAAGTAGGCTTAAACAGTGACTCCTGACCATGAGATAAAGCAGGGTGGGGCAGATATGATCCAGTGGTTATGCAAAGAGACTCTCACAGCCTCACCACTAGGCCACCGAGGCATAGATCTTCTCCTGAGTTTCTTGGTTAGTTCTCTGTCCCCTGGTGTCAGCACAGGGGCTCCCTGCTGCTGCTCCAGATTCTGAGGGCAGTAGCAATGGAGACTAAGAGTTGCACTTGGTGAGTCTTAGAGGAGTACTCTCTTCCCTTTAGCCTTCTTTTTGTTGGTGAAACAACTGGAGGTGTGGTGTCTCAACTGGTAAACTGCCAGATTGTTACCAGCCACTTAATCTCTCCCTAGGCTCTTCCCTGTCCACGCACCACACATATTTGCACTCACTGGTGATTTGGTGGGTTCCTGAAGTTGTTCTCCTCCTGTCTTGTTGCAGTCCCAGGTGGTCTCCTTTTCAAGGTATTTCACAATTCTTAAGTATATTTCAGAATCATCTAGAGGACTTATTAAAACTAATAACAGCTGGCTTCATCTTATGCTCACTTCTGACTCAGCTAAGCTATGGTGAGGCTCTAGAATTTATAGTCGTAAAATGTTCCCAGGTGAGGCTGCACTTTGAGAGCAAAGAATATCCACTCACTAGATGACTTGCTAAAGAAATTATGTGATATATAATCCATGAAATACTCTGCAATCAAAAAAGTTAATATTTTGTCCTTTGGGATAAAACTGGAGGTAACTATGCTTAGTGAAATAAGTAAAGAGATGAAAGACAACTACGGGGTGGTTTCACTCCTATGTGGAATCTAGAGGACTGATAGACATGAGCTTTTAAAATTTATTCTGCTTTATATCTTAATGCTTTTCAGCCACCAAGTTGCAGATACTACCATGACATCAACCTGACCTCCCTGGGCATACGTCCTCACCAATGTGTTCTGCAACACTACCTCAGAGCCTTACCCATTTGGGAAAGACAGAAACAGGCTGAGGATATGGATTGGCCTTTCAATGCCCATGTCCAGCTGAGAAGCAGTTACAGAAATTAGGCATCCCACCTCTGCACTCCATAAAAATCCTTAGTCCATACTCCCAAAGGGATAAAGACTAGGGAGCTTTCCAGTGGAGAGGGGAGGGTATATGGAATTCTGGTAGTGTGAATTGTATGGAATTGTACCCCTCTTATCCCACAGTCTTGTCAATCATTATTAAATCACTAATAAAAATTACTAGAAAAAATAAAATAAGATTTCCCAACCAAAAAAAAAAATTAAAAAAGCAAGCAAACTGTTTCTAAGACTTGGAAGAACTATGGTGGTGGTTATCTTTGGGAAAAGGGAGAGAGAGCAGGAATACAAAACTTTGGTGGTGGGTGTGGTGTAAAACCAAAAAAAAAAAAGAACTATATAGTGTAATTTTACAATCTTACAACCTACTATTAATCACAAATGAAAAAGGATAATTGGTGTGTGTGCTTCTGCACTGTGTCAAGTACGGTATAAGGTGCCAGGGGTCAAGTCATGGAAAGAGAAATGAAGCCGGTATTCTCGCTGGATGGGAGGATGTGAAACAAGTCATTGTATAAATAATTATATTGTTACAGTTGTGATAAGGGTAATTACTAGCCAGCAACTAACAAGGGAATTAAGTTTAACCCTGATAGAGTGACATTTAAAAGACTATCTGAAGGGAAGAATGTTTTTCATTCATTCTTCCATAATTCCCATGAAAGAAAATACTATTTTCTCCTTTGAAAATTACCTTCATGAAATACCCTTAAGCTTTAGATAGTTCACACCCACTGGTTAGGGTCTGCTTTCGAAGAGAGTGGTAATGAGACCACAGCTTTCCAAGTGAACTGATTTTAACTGTAGCTGGGATGTTACCAAGCAGAGGGATTAGAGAGGAACAAGGAGGAGGTTTTAGAAATTCGAGGGGCTTTGGGGGTTCATGACTGATCCTTCTTCAGATGTTTCATTGCCATTCAAAGTCAAATGTCCACACAGCTGAGGAATCCAGTCCTGCCCAGCAGCCTGGGATTGTCACCAGATTTATAGCAGGTACAAAACCAACTTTGCCAGGACTGAGGCCTGGGGCTAATTCAGTGTGAAGGACCAGGAATAAGGCAGAGTCAAAGAAAGGGTGAGACCAGTGATGGGTGGAGCTAGTGAGGGTTGGGCCACTGAAAAGGTAGAGCCCACAGAGAGGTGGGGCCACAGTAGGTAGGGTCAGTGAGGAGTGAGCCAATGATAGGGTGGGGCCTGTGAGTGAGTGGCCAATGAGAAAGCTGAACCTGGGAGCACATATTTGGAGAAGTAGTGAAAACTTTTCAAACAAAAATCTGGCAAGCAACTAGCTGTGAGATTTGAATTGGTAGCTAAAGTTTTTTTTTTAATTTATTTATTGGGGAATTAATGTTTTACATTCAACAGTAAATACAATAGTTTGTACATGCATAACATTTGCCAGCTTTCCATATAACAATACAACCCCCACTAGGTCCTCTGTCATCCTTTTTGGACCTGTATTCTCCCCTCCCACCCACCCCAGAGTCTTTTACTTTGGTGCAATACACCAATTCCAGTTCAGGTTCTACTTGTGTTTTCTTTTCTGATCTTGTTTTTCAACTTCTGTCTGAGAGTGAGACCATCCCACATTCATCCTTCTGTTTCTGACTTCTTCTTCTTCTAGCGTTTGCCCTTCTTCCGTAGCCAGTTAATGGCTTTGAAAGTGACTGGAATCCATGTGGATTCAGTCAGCTAGGAAGGATTGTCAGTTTCCCCAATGAATGGGGACTCACGGGATGCACCACGGGAAGGTCGATCCAATGCATCCCTGTTTCTGACTTATTTCACTTAACATGAATTTTTCAAGGTCCATCCAAGATCAGCTGAAAACGGTGAAGTCACCATTTTTCATGTCAGCTAATGTTTTGAATATTGTCCACTTGGATGTGATAACATGTTTCACAACTATTGGAGATCCTGGACATTCCAGTGAGATTTTCAGTCATTCTTCTTCTTCTAGCGTTTGCCCTTCTTCCGTAGCCAGTCAACAGCGTCAGGTTGAGCCTGATGTAAAGTTTCAAGACCTCCTTTGAATCTGGAGAGGTGGCAGTCGTTGACTGTGTGGGTCATAGTCTGTCTGTAGCCACAGGGGCAGTTGGGGTTGTCTCTGGCTCCCCAGCGATGGAACATAGCGGCTCACCAGCCATGGCCTGTTCGATAGTGATTGAGGAGGGCCCAATCATAACGTGCTAGGTCAAAGCCGGGTTGACGCTTGCAGGGGTCTGTGATGAGGTGTTTGTTCTTGACCTCAGCTGACTGCCAACTCTGTTTCCAAGAGTCTGGAACAGAGAAGTTCAGTGTAGGCATAGGGGACCAGACTGGATGACGAGAGGTCAAGCATTGGACAGGGTGGGCGAAGATATCCGCGTATATTGGCAGGTCCGGTCAAGCGTAGACGTGGGAAATGAACTTAGATGATGCCGCATCCTGACGAATATCTGGCAGGGCGATGTTGCTAAGAACTGGCAGCCATGGAACCGGGATGGAACGGATGGTTCCAGAAATTATCCTCATGGAGGAATACAATTTGGAATCGACCAAGTGGACATGGGGGCTACGGAGCCATACTGGGGCACAGTATTCTGCAGTGGAATAGCATAATGCCAGTGATGATGATCGTAGCGTGGAAGCGCTCGCGCCCCATGAGGAGCTGGCCAGTCTTGCAATGATGTTATTCCTCGCGCCCACCTTTGCTGCAGTTTTTATGAGATGTTCGTGAAATGACAGAGTGCGATCGAGAGTAACGCCAAGCTAGACTGGCTGGGCTTCATGCCGGATTCTCGTATTGTCAAGCTGCACATTAAGCTCACGCGAGGCCGAGGCATGGTGTAGATGGAAAACAGATGATACCGTTTTTGCAGTGCTAGGGATTAGTCGCCGTTTTTTACAGTAATCAGATATCAGAGACATGTCTTTCGTGAGTGTTTCCTCGAGGATGTCAAACTTGGATGCCTGAGTTGCACAGCAGATGTCATCGGTGTAGATGAACTTCCTTGAAGAAGTTTCTGGGAGGTCATTGATGTAAATAGTAAATAGCGTAGGAGCCAGAACAGAGCCCTGGGGGAGGCCACTTGAGACAAGTCTCCATCTGCTAGACTTGTCACCCAGATGCACCCGGAATCTTCTGTTTTGGAGAAGAAACGATACAGTGTTGGCCACCCATGGAGGCAGGCATCTTGAGATCTTGACTAGGAGACCATGATGCCAGTCATAAAATGCCAGGACACAGGCACATGTAAGAGACTATTTATATGACAGACTACAATATCAGTGGTTTGGTTCCTTTTCTAACCAGTAAGTCTCACTTCTTAGTGTCATTTCTGACCCCACATGCAGTAAGCGTTTGATTAAATAAAGTGGAAGACCTTCCCAGTCTTAGCATACTCTAATTTTTAAATAAGTCAGGGGGAAAAGCACTTGTTTTTTTTACTAATGGTTATTATTTTCACTTTTTGCTCATCAGTGGAGAAATCAGGCCAGACAGCTGCACAGGAAAAACAGATGCTTAAAAATACATTTGTGGATAAAGTATAATTTTTTTTTCCTTTTCCTGGTTCCTTTTGACCTTTGTTTTTTTTAACTTGACCTTTGATATGAAAACAAAACTCAATGCACATTCATTTCTGAGGCTTTGGAAACTCCTCAAAGAAACTATTGCTGGAAAACGGGGTGGAAGGGGTACAGAGGTGTGGGGGTACTGCAGCTTTCTACCTTTTGAAAAATAAATAAAAATAACAGGCCATTACTTCAATTCTGGAGCCATTTTACTGCATCATTACATCATCTCAGCTAAATATGTAAAACTTCTTTCAGAAATCACAAGTGCTCTGACCAAAGTGATTTGGAATTTTTGAAAAGCTCAGAAAAGTCCCAGCAAACACTTTCTCCAGTGTTCCAGGGCTCACACATGGCTGGTAGGGTTTCCATGAAAGAGATAGGTGCATGTATGTGTTTATCATGTGTGTACATGTAGGAATAAAACATATGAAGACAGATGTATTTATGACACATATGTCTGTACTGCTGTATTTACTAGGACAAAGAGACATAGTTAAGCATAGGGCAGTATTTTATTCCCCATAAACATAGGATAGGAGGTCTCTAGAACATTGCATTATTTCTGTTTAGCTATTCAGAGACATTTGAGGTGAGAAGCCCCAGGAACTTGAGGGAAACATCCTGTGTGGCCTTTGAGGTGACAAACAACCCCAGGAGGACCGGAAAAAGAACTCACGTGAAGACGGGTTCCTTCCAGACTTATTGACAAAAAGGGATTTTTAGGTCAGTGTTTACCCTTCAGGAAATAACAGGGAAACAGGAACCATTCTGCATTCAGTCAAGGAGGTGAGTAACCATTTCAGAAATGAGAGCAAATTCCTGATATCCCAAAGTGAGTGACGTTGAGGATACTATTGAATCAATGTCTGACTTCTTGCCCCTTGACGTAAATGATGTTCCCCCAGTTGCATTGGGCCTTAGCTGTATACTGGCTGCTAGCAGCCTAGTCAAGTCTGAGAATTGACTTATCTCAGATTTTTTTTTTTAAGATTCAATTTCCAGGTCCCCTTGTATTTTATTCTAGCTATATTTATCTAGGAGGTTGATCTGGTTCCCAGTTGCTTCGATGGCTCTGAGAATTGTCTATCCTAATGGGAGCTTTGAGATCACAACCCAAACATGGGGGAAGAGACAATGAGTATTTTCTATGTTTTTGGAGTAAATGCATAAGAGTGGTATTACTGGATTGTGAGGTAGTTCCATTTTTATTTGTTTAAAGATTTTTCATACTGTTTTCCATAATGGTTGCACTGGTTTGTATTCCCACCTGAAGTTTTGTGGTTATTGCTAGGAGGAATAGGGGCACAGAACTTTGTTAGGTTACCTACAAATTACTAATTAAAATTAGGGGAAAAAATCACAGCTCTGAGCATTGATTGACTCAGAGGATTACTGTGTTAACCCTGCCATGTTCTCTTTCCTAAGTGTTCACTAATGAACACCATTCATGAACTGGTGGTGCCTCTTGCTCCAGTGACTTTAAGAGCTGAGTGGGGGTGGGGGGAGGTTAGAATAGGTCAGTGATTTTGTACACTGATTCTGTGACCTCAGAAACTCTGATCATGTCAACAGAGACATAGTCTCTACTTGATTATAAACTTTCAAAATATTTCCTGATGATGGTTACTTCCAAGAAACAAGCATGATCACTGCTTAAGGGGACATTCTCTCTGATAAACTGCTGAGACTCTAAATGTGTATGAGCCCACAAGTGTATTCAAAATACAAAAAGAATCTATCATTTTTATTTGGCACTCTTAAAATATCTTTCAAAAAAAATTTTTTTCTGCCCTGCCTCTTCTCCCTTCCCCCCTTAATCTCCATGTAGTTTTCCAAATCCTTCTTTAACTCATTAATTCTTTAACTCCATAGTTAGTGGCAATGCCACAATTCTTCCCATTCAAATTGAGGTCATTGCTGTCAATGCCACCATATGAAGTGATCTGTGGTCTTTCATCTAGTCATTATCTGCTCTTTGGAATGAGGAAGCAAAGAGTATGTACTTTGATTGGACTGAGGTTAAGAATGATCTGAGAAACTACAAGTCATTGCTTCTTTGCTCGGTCCCTTCCTAAGTGTCAGATGTGGTATTTATCACTGCAAAAGTCAGAACTGGTCTCTATCCTCAACACTATCAGTCTACTCAAGATTCCTTTCATCCTGCTCCTGGTCAAGTTTCTTATTCAAAGTCATATAGAGGATGACTTAGGCAATTAAGACAAACCAATAAAACAATGAGGGTGTTGAACCAAATCAAAGGACTATGGGGAAGGAGGTAAAAAGATATGGGATGGAAGGGCCCTGAGGCACTGGTGCATTATGGCAGAAAAGGATATAGGTGGGGGGAAAGTATCTTGCAGACACCAATGACGGGGAGATAAGAAGTTGTAGTTCCATGTTAACTCTGTACTGTAAGCCATTCACACCCCAATAAAGTGGAAGAAATAGAAAAAGAAAAGAAATAAACAAAAGAATGGGAAAATTGACTGAGAAATACCCAGGGGAGATGGTTTAGTGGGTAGAACACAGGGTTTGCAAATCTGATATCCTGAGTTTAAGATCTTACATTGCATCTGCCAGCATGATACTCTGCTCTTTTCATCCCTTCTCATTAAATAAATAAATCTTTCAGAAACTGCTAAAAAAGAAGACAGAGGGGTCACGTGGCAGCACACCTGGTTAAGTGCACATAGTACAAAGAGCAAGGACCTGCTCAAGGATCCCAGTTCCAGCCCCTGGCTTCCCACCAGCAGAAGGGTCATTTCACAAGCAGTGAAGCAGGTCTGCAGGTGTCTTACTCTCTCTCTCTTTCTTTCTCCCTCTCTCTCTTTCTCCTCTCTCAGTTTCTCTCTGTCCTATCCAAAAAAGAAAGAAACAGAGAAAGAAGGAAGGGAAGAAAGAAAGAGAGCAAGAAAGAAAGAAAGAAAAAAAGAAAGAGAGAGAGAAGAAAAATGGCCACAGGAGCAGTGGATTCAGTCATGCAGGCACTGAGCCCCAGCAATAACTCTGAAGGCAAAACAAACAAACAGATGACAGCAAGGTTTTGAAGTCCTATGGAGGAATATTAAACTTAACGTGTTTCAGGGACCAGACAGCGTTGCATCCAGATGAGCACACATTACCGTGCAAGGTCCTGGGTTCAAGACATCAGCCCCCACCTGTAGGCAAGAAACTTCAATGCTGTATGTGCCTCTCTTTCTGTCCTATCTCTCCTCCTTCCCTCTCAATTTCTGTCTTAGAAAGAAAGAAAGAAAGAAAGAAAGAAAGAAAGAAAGAAAGGGAGAGAGAAAGAAAGAAAAAAGAAAAAGCTTCCAGGGGAGATGGATTCCTTGTGTAAGTACTGAACCCTGGCAACAATGCTAGTGGCCATATCGAATAAATAAAATAAAATAATTATGTCATAAGAAATGTTTTCGCCTGCTTCGCAGGCTAACGTGACATATTCCACATGGATCATAGCATCTGGATTACCTGAGGGAGAGTCAGAGTCTCAGCATTTCTGATGTTTGATGATTTCTTGCTTTCTTTACTCTGGCGTTTCCCTAAAAAGTACAGATAATAATGTGAATGCATCATTTATTCACTATTCACCACTAAATCTGAGTCAATTCTTATCAATATCCATCCTCATCCTGAAGATGAGGAAAACTTTATAGTATAAAGAAATTCTTCACCCTCACAAACTGATGGATGGTAAACCCATAGCTTAGAAACCTTTAAACACCATTCAGCTCTGGCTGACTTTTGTGTCAAACCCCAGCAACACAGCACTTTCACCTTAGGTTATATTTTTCATATTACTTCTCCCTTTCAGACAGAAAGGATTTTTTTTTTCACTTCTCTAGAGATTATGGAAAATACTAGTCATAGCCTTTATGGCCCTTCACATCTGTTTCCAATTCAGATATTCTGGGGGGAGGAGTCAGACCATGTAATTATAAATTAGTGTTCATTTTTCAATACTTCAGTAATAATTTAGATAATTTTTATTAAAATTCTCTTTGAATTGCCATTTATGTAGAAACAGACTATTCATGCTCGTTAGTAGATACTATTGATTTTCTTAGATGGTGATGTGACAGTTATCATAAGACACACTTTTCTAATGCTTGAGGATTTGCCTGTTGGCAGCTGTGTTACATTGGAATCCACCTGATGACTTCCCAGGTCTATAATTTCTTTTTTTTTTTTAATTTTTTTTTCCTTTTTTTAAAAATTTTTTTCAATATTTAGTTATTCCCTTTTTTGTCCTTGTTGTATTGTTGTAGTTATTATTGTTGTTGTTGTTGTTGTTGGATAGGACAGAGAGAAATGGAGAGAGGAGGGGAAGACAGAGAGGATGAGAGAAAGACAGGTCTATAATTTCTGATCTCACCTTTTCTAACAACCCCATCTCCCATAAGCCTCCTCCTATAATACACACCCCCACCACACACACACACACACACACACACACACACACACACACACCACTTGTGGCATTTGATGTCTCCTTGACTTACTTCTGTGGCTTCACCTAGACTGTTCTCTCTGAATTTTATTTTATTCCAACCCATGTTTTGAGGTCGCTATCAGTCATCACCTCTTATCCTTAGCCTTGGCCCCAACTTGGTTCTTTTCCTTGTGAAGATGGAAGCCAGGGCGCTGCACAGTGGAGCACCCAGTCAAACACACGTAGTGTGAAGCACAGAATCCACCCAAGGATCTGGGTTAGAGCCCTCAACTCCCCATCTCCAGAGGGGATGCTTCACAAGTAGTGAAGCAGATCTGCCAGTCTCTCTCTCTCTCTCTCTCTCTCTCTCCCTATCACCTCCTCCTTTCTGTCTTGTCAAATAAAATGGAAAAAATGGCTGCCAGAAGCAGTGGGTTCATATCCCCCACCAATAACACCAGAGGCAAAAAAAAAAAAAAAAAGAAAGAAAGGAAGAAAAACATGGAAGCAAAGTGTTTTGTGTCTTTGTGCCCATAGAGTCCTTCAGAGTTTGGGCAGATAACTAAGTAAGCCTGAGAAAGGCCAGGAACAGAGGAAGTGAAAGGAAATTTGTTAATAACACATATATCTCCTGTTCATATGGGAAAGATTCAGGGAAATCTGAGTAAGTCGCTCTGTAGTCTTGGACATGACCATTAGTATCTTCTCTAACAGAGGACTTTGGGGGAAAGGGCAGGTCAGCAAGATTATTTGAAAAAGGGCATCATGGGTAAATCAGGGATAGTTGACTTAAGTTTCGCCATCTCCACAGATCAGTTCTGCTCTAGTTGAAAACTTCATCTCAAAGGAGCTCTATATTCTACCTCCATGAAGTCATCTTGGGGAGTGGCTGATTTCTGTTCTTGTCCCATCAGCTTTATTGCCTACTTGTGCAAATGTGACACATGGTTCTGACCTTTGCTGTGCTCTAATGTTTCATAAACTTTGATGGGCAGTACCATTTAATTCCTCAATAAATGAATATATAAATAAACGAAATTACCTAGCAATCCAGTAATGCCACTTGTGAATCTGCACCTAGAGTCAAAAACAACCTCAGAGAAAGTTGTTTGTTCAAGTTTATAACAACACTACTCACAGCAGCCATACGTTCAGATATAGGAATGGACGGACAGACACACACACACACACACACACACACACACACACACACACACACACTGAAATATTGAAATATTGTCATTCTTAAAAAGGAAGGGAATTCTGGGCCAGAGTGATAGCTCACTGGTAGGCACATGTCATGTCATGGGAGTGGTGAAACTGAACATGGGCAAACCTATTCTATCCTGATCAGACCTATCCTCTTGTCCTTTTGGTGATAGTAAGTCATCACTCAAAGTTCAGGACTTGGGGTTCTTATTTATGTTTCTGTCTGTTTGGTTTTGCAGCATTAGGGAATGGACCATGAGTCTCTTCAGCCTTCTGGCTCAGTATTTTGATTTTATATACAGAGAGAGAGAGACGGGGGGGAGAGAGAAGAGAAGAGAAGAGAAGAGAAGAGAAGAGAAGAGAAGAGAAGAGAAGAGAAGAGAAGAGAAGGTGAGAGACATCAACATACAGTTCCATTATCCATGCAGCTCCTCTGGTGCTCTCACAAGTTCTGAAACCCAGGGCCTCAAGTATATCTGATCCACCAGTTCATACCTATATTTTCTTTTTTAAAATCAGTGAAAACTTTCAATTTTTGTATTACTGATCTAATATTGATTCACAAAATTATGAGATAACAGGTTGGGTATAATTCTACACTGTTGCCACCACCCATTCCCTCCATTGGAAACTGCAGAAGTTCTTACAAGGTCACAGATATTTCTTTCCTTTCCTTTCCTTTCCTTTCCTTTCCTTTCCTTTCCTTTCCTTTCCTTTCCTTTCCTCTCCTCTCCTCTCCTCTCCTCTCCTCTCCTCTCCTCTCCTCTCCTCTCCTCTCCTCTCCTCTCCTCTCCTCTCCTTTTCTTCTTCTTCTCCTCCTCCTCCTCCTCCTCCTCCTCCTCCTCCTCCTTTTCTCTCTGCAGCACCAAGGATAACGTTAATCTTACAGCAGTTACTCCCTCCTACAGAACCTTTTGTCACTGGTGTGGTTTATGAAGATGCCAAAAATTCCAGGTTGAATTGACAAATGGATGGGGGAAAAATCCACTCCCACTGCCACTGAAGCAGCTCCAAGGGAACCATCTGGGTGATCTTTGAAATTTTGATTTTTGTACTCCCACCTTATGTTCCCCATTAGATTTTTTCTCAACTGGCTAGTGTTATTTCTCAAAGCCCTCCAAAAACCATTGTTTCCATTTTAGCAAACCAAATGCAAAAACCAAGCCCCAGGGGCAAGGTTAATGATTATTTACAAATAAATCCTTGTGACCAAATAGGTCCAGGCTCAAAGTTGAGCTCATGGAGGGCAAGCTAGAGACATTCCAGAGTAACCAGAGCCCTGGCCCTGCCCCCAGGCCCTCTGCAGGGAAAGTTCTGAGGAGCACATGGCCCTTCATACATAGACACTGGAAATAGAAGTGGGAGACTGAGATCTGGGCCAGCAGAAAAAGTGAAGACTGGCACCACAACATCCTCAAAGCTGCCATCCTTCAGTTGGTGATTATGCAGAACGTCCTCTGAGCTCTGTGCTTTCTCCCCGGTGTATGTGCATGTGGCAAAGACATCAGTCGTCCACCCCTGATGTCCATTCCTCCCTTGTTCTTCTTAATACAATCACCAATCCATCACTGGGCACATGGCCGTACTAAAGATAGACACAGTTTGCCAGACGCACTTGGCAACTGTGTGAAGCCACAGATGAAAGTTTCAAAGGGACAGGAGAGACAATGGGAAAGGGCCCTACAGGGAGTAGAGAGACCTGCTTCTCCCACCACCACCCCGTTAGTCATTAAGCATTGCTGTGTGGATGTGATGGCCAGAGCCCCATCCTGGACTGTAAGAAGGAGGACCAGGTCTTCCGGTGGGTGGGGCAGAAAGATGGAGGTTCATATGACTTTAGAACTGCTGAGAAAACATGGAGCTACTTACAGGTTTTTGTAGAGATGGTCGTGACCTCTATGTCATTCTATCAAGTCGAAGCTACTCTTATCTGGGAGCTTAAAGTGAGTGGAGAGTTGAGACTAGCTAAAAGAGTAAGGAGTATTTCTACTTGGTTAAATTTCTTTCTTTTCCCCTTCCTCTTTCTGCCCTGCCCTTCTTGTTTCATTTGCTCTCTATCTTTCATTATTTTCTCCCTCTCTTTCTCCCTTCCTCCCTTCTCTCTCATTCTTCCTTTCATTCTATGAGAGGGAGGAGGAAAGATAGAGAACAAAGCTCTGCTCTCTGCTGGCTTGTGGTAAAGTAACATCAGGGAATGAACCTGGGACTCTGGAGCCCCTGGAGCCACAGACACACAAGTCCACTGCTCTAACACTGAGCTAGCTCCCTGGCCTAAATATATTTCCTATCTTCTAAAATTCACACACACCTTTGTATCCTAATGCAGACATAGGCACTGATACTCGCAGGTCTACTTGTGATATATATAATCTTATAACATTAAGAAGGTAACATGACTCTTAGTAACATAAATTTTAAAAAATTACCATAGTTTAAACTGGTGAGTGCTCTCTGACTCCTCTGCTACGAGCCACGGATGGCTGTCAGTTTGAATCAGGTCCAGCACAGGCAAAAGCTCTGCAGAAGTTTGTCCTCTGAGTAAATGACCTCACTTCCCACTGCCACCAATCTCAAGTCCCTCAAGCATGCAGTAGGCATTACTGTACTCCCCATGTTCGGCCCCCATTGTTAGAAAGCTAGAAAACTAGCGTGTATGTTACCTCCCGCTCCTTTCATTGTTTAACTAATGTTAGAAGAAAACAGAGTCTAGGGGTCAGGTGGTAGCGCAGCGGGTTAAGCGCACATGGCGCCAAGCACAAGAACCAGCATAAGGATCCCGGTTTGAACCCCCGGCTTCCCACCTGCAGGGGGGAGTCGCTTCACAGACGGTGAAGCAGGTCTGCAGGTGTCTATCTTTCTCTCCCCCCTCTGTCTCCCCCTCCTCTCTCCATTTCTCTCTGTCCTATCCAACAACGAATGACATCAACAACAACAATAATGACCAAGACAAGGCTACAACAACAAGGGCAACAAAAGGGGGAAAAGAAAAAAAAAGACAACAGTGTCTATCCCTTTGAATTCTGCCTCTCAGCCAGCTCAGGATGACTTTCTTTTCCAGAGGATAAACTTTGCTTCTTCCCTTTGGTCAAAAAGTAGAACTTTCCTTCTTTCTTTTTTCAAATTCTTTTCTTTTTAGTGTCTTGTTTATTGCCTAATAGGCCCATACAGACTAACAGCTTTAGGAATATTAGCAACAAAAATATTTTTGAAAACAAAAACACAAGTCGGGGCTGGGTATCGGCGCACCTGGTTAAGTGTACGTATCACCGTCTGCAAGGATCTAGTTTGAGCCTCTGGTCTCCACTTGTAGGGGGGTCATTTCACGAATGGTGATGCAGGTCTGCAGGTGTCTATCTTTCTCTAGCCCTCTTTAAATTTCTCTCTGTGCTGTCAAGTAAAAAATAGAAGAAAAAATAAAAGGCAAAAATGGCTACAAGGAGTAGTGGATTTTTCATATAGTCACTGAACCCCAGCAATGACCCTGGAGGAACACAACCAGAAGCCACAAGTCATAGATTGATATAACATATTCTCTGTTCATTCTCTCTCTCTCTCTCTCTCTCTCTCATGCTCTCTCTAAATGAATTGCATAAAACTCTTACTGAAGAAATAAAGTAAAGGGGCCGGGAGGTAGTGCATTGGGTTAAGTTCACATAGTACTAACTAAGCTCAAGGATCCTGGTTTAGATTTCCAGTTCCCCACCTGCAGTTCCCCACAAGCAGTGAAGCAGATCTGCAGGTGACTAACTTCCCCTCTTATTTTCTCTCTGTTTTATCCAATTAAAAAAAGGGGGGGGGGAATGGTCACCAGGAGCAGTGGATTCATAGTGCAGGCACCCAGCCCCAGCGATAACCCTGGAGGCAAAACCAAACCAAAACAAACAAAAGCAGGAAATAGTTCCACCAGTAGTGCTCGGAACTCGCATGCCTGAGACTTCTTCTTCCATCCTCCTCCATACCATATACACTAGCATGCCAATATAGCTTCTTCCCCTCTCATGTGAAACCCTCTAACTTCAAATGAAATAAATAAAACAAACCACACAAAAAGAACTCTGATACTACAAACAACAAGATGTAAGCATGGCTGATACGCATATGAAAGGATGCTTAACCTCATGAGTCATCAGAGAAATGTACATGAAAACCGCAATAGGATCTTATTACACACTAGAGTTGCTGGTGGGAATGCAGAAAGGAGTAATCAGATCAGAAAGTGGTTTGGCAGTGTTAATTATGTTCTCATCAGATAACCCAGCAAGTCCTACTTTTAGCTGTTAGCAAGGAGAGAAACACAATCAACATATAAATGTCACCACAAAGAATACCATGTCAATATAGTATACTATCCTGTATGCATATATGCTATGAAGAATTCACTCAATCAACTATGGAGGCCAAAGTCCCATAGTCTACTGTTTGCAGATTGGTGGTATAATTTAGTCTGAGTCCAAATTCTTGAAAACAAGAGGAAATTGATAGCAGTTCCAAGACAGGAGGAATTGAGATGAGATACTTAGGGTGGGGATGTTTAAAAAGGAGCAATTTCTTCTTCCTCTAACTTTTGTTCTACTTAGGGCTCTGACTGGGTAAAGACCATTCACACTAGAGAGGGTGTCCACTGGGTCCCCTGATTTCAAGAAATCTTCTCAGAGACAACCCAGACATGATATTTAACCTGGTCCCTCCATGACCTGTCAAGTTGGCATGTAAATTTTAGAATAAAGAGCCTGCAAGACAACCCAGAATGCAGAGCGGCATCTTACCATATAGTGGTCTGGGTTTGAGCCCTGATTCTGTGGTACCTCTCCCTCTCTCTGTCTTGTCAGTTAGTAGAGGTGGAGTTGGCATTTTCTAGTCCTATTCCAAACTCTGACACCATCTTCCCAGACAATGCTTTCAGCCCACTTGCATGTCAGCTGTTGGGCTCAGGTAAAAATTAGTAAACTCATGAGCCCCCTAAAATAGACTTAAAACAGACTTCCTAGCCTCTTCCAAAACAGAAACCCCAACTATCATCTGCAATACTTCTATCCAGCTTTCTATCTTACTGCTTTTCAGCCACCAGGTTGCAGATGCTACCTTGACACCCATCTGACTTCCCTGGGTAGCTGACCTCACCAATGTGTCCTGGAACCCCACCTCCCCAGAGCCCTGCCCCACTAAGAGAAAGATAGAGACAGACTGAGAGGTATGGATAGACCTATCAACCCCCATGTCTAGTGGAGAAGCAATCACAGAAGCCAGAACCTAAAATCAGAAGAGAAAACACTTAAGCAGAACCTGAACTGGAGTTGCACTTCAGTTACACTGAAGTAATAGACTCTGGGGTGGGTGGTGGGGAGAGCACAGGTCCTGGAACAGGATGGCAGAGGACCTAGTGGGGGGTGTATTGTTATGTGGAAAACCGAGAAATGTTGTGCATGTACAAACTATTATATTTACTGTTGAACGTAAAACATTAATTCCTCAATAAAGGGAAAAAAGTAAATAAATAAAAAGAAAACAAATAGAAAAAAATTAGTCTTTAGGTTCTCAGCTGGCCGAGGTAGAGCTGGAGCAGAAACTGAGCTCCCATCACCACAATTTGAGCTCCAGGGTCAGTATTTCTTCTCTGCTACACTCCCTTGAGCAGAACTGCAGCTCACATACGGCGTTCAGATGTGACCACAGCTAGAACCCTCCACATGGCAACGTTTTGGAAAATACTGAGGTTACACGTTATCACGAGTTTATCCAAAAGGCTTTGTCTGAAGAAAAAGAAGCTATGGTGGCAATTTTTAAGATGTAACAAACAATGAGATAATGCACTAGGAGGCTGTTCAGAGACAGATGCCAGTGGGGCAAAAAGATTTATTTTCCAAGGAATATGATCATACATCTACTAGAGCGGCCCTGAATTCTGACTTTATCTTGGCATAATTGTTAAGAGAGTCTTTATCCATTTTGAAAAATGCTCTCCTTTGACAGACAGATTATATTATCATTGTAATTACATGGAATTTCTTGCTAAGAAGTAGCCCTGTCCTGTTGGCTAACTTTTTTATTGCTAAAAATGTTAGAGGGAGGTGTCTCTATGAATGGTTTGTGATCAACTTCTAAATCATGGTAGATTAGTACAAAAAGTGGAATTATCTTAATGTGCTAGAAGAATAAAAATAATCTCTGTCAGCTGCCTTGTTTGCTCAAGGATTCCCCTAAGACACTGCTCTGACAAACTTCTAAGATTCATTTATCTGTTCTCTATAGGCAAATGATAGGTCCACTCAGAAAAACAAAACTTTGAGTATGGACTGTAGTATGAAGGCTCATCAAACGTAACTTGAATATGAGTGTCCTTGATGGGTTCATGTCTATGCATTAGCCCAAACTTGGAAGCAACCCAGGTGATTGGTATCCTGCTGCGTAAGAAACCTCAAAGTTGATGGCACACATCTGTTGGACATGTGCATTTGTGAAATCTCCCCCTTGTTACAGCTTTGGGCTGGACACAGGGAGGTGGTGGAAGGCCTGGTGTGCTGTATTCTGGGAGCTGTAAGCTGCCAGGACCCTGGTCTCTTGGGAGAGGGCCCTACTTCCTGCACTGCTTCAAACCACAGAAATCTTGGTGACTAAGGAATCCTGAAGCTCTCTTCTCTAAATTCCCATTTATGTACCATGGAATGTCCATTTTTTAAAATCATTTTGCTGAGGTGGGGTTGACACGGGGAAAATCTCTCATCTCATCAAGATACGTGAATGAAAAACATAAACACTCACTTCCAATTTAGGCCCTTTTCCAGCATCAGGACCCCAACCCTCCCAACCCCCCACCCCCACTCACCTCTTCTTCTGCTCCCCAGCTCTCTCCTTACCTGTATCCCCAGAGAATCCTTTGCTTTGGCGCTATACACTAAACCCATCCAAATTTGATTTTAGGTTTCCCCTTTTCTGTTCTTATTTCTCAAGTTCCACCTATGAGTGAGGTCATCCTGTATTCATTCTCCTCTTTCTGCTTTATCTCACTTAATATGATGCCTTCAAGCTCCATAAAAGACGAGGCAAAGATCATTCTTAACAGCTGAATAGTATTCCATTGTGTATATATACTACACATTTCTTTTTTAAAAAAGATTTTTTAGTATTTATTTATTTATTCCCTTTTGTTGCCCTTGTTTTATTGTTGATGTCATTGTTGTTGGATAGGACAGAGAGAAATGGAGACAGGAAGGGAAGACAGAGAGGGGGAGAGAAAGATAGACACCTGCAGACCTGCTTCACCACCTGTGAAGTGACTCCCCTGCAGGTGGGGAGCCGGGGGCTCGAACCAGAATCCTTAAGTTGTCCTTGTGCTTGGCACCACATGCGCTTAACCCGCTGCACTACCGCCCAATTCCCTACAAATTTCTTAACTACTGATCTGTTTCTGGACACCTGGGTTGCATCCAGCTTAGGCTAATGCATAAACATGAACCCATCAAGGATACTCATATTCAGCATAGCTAAGAGCAAGGAATATCAAAGCGCTGGAACTTTCTGCAGACTTTCTGAGTCAGGAGAGCCACTTCTTTGCTTCTTGCTGCTAATGGGATTAGAAGCAAAAAAAAAAAAAAGGAAGGAAAAAAAGAAAACAAGAGAGAAAAAGAAAAGAGAGAAAAAGAAATAGGAAAATAGGAAGGGAGTGAGGGAGGAGAGAGAGAGACAGAGAGAAAGAGAGACAGAGAGAAAGAGAGACAGAGAGAGAGACAGAGAGAGAAAGGAGTGACTGATGAGGGGGAGGGAAAAAAATCATGGTTACCTTCTCCGAACAAATAAGGGAGGAAGAAGAGCTAGGGAGATAAGGAAGAATTTGCCTTTCAACTTTAGAGCAAAGGAAAAGAAGGAATAGCCTGGAGAGAGAAAGGGGAAGGAAGGAAGGAAGGAAGGAAGGAAGGAAGGAAGGAAGGAAGGAAGGAAGGAAGGAAGGGAAGGAGGGAGAGAGGGCCTAGAATGAAAGGGAAGGAAGAACAGTGGACAAAGGGAAAGAAGAAATACGAGGGAATGGAAGGAGAGGAGGGGAAGAAGGAGAAGTTGGAGGATTCAGAGGAGCCCCTGAGTTGGGGGCAGGGGGCTGGGACTGTTTCCAATGCCTCCCCCAGAGGAAAACATCCTAGGCCATCCTCCCCCCAGCACCAGCTGTTTCCACTTCCCTAGCACATGTTCTCTCACGTAAACTGTTTACTAACTTCCCATCCAGAGTTTTTTTACGGGAGGAAAACCTGAGCTTTTCTCTACCAGCCAGAAGAGTAGAGATAAGACAGGGGAAACCCAACAATGAAAGGAGTGGGCAGAAGCTTAAAAGCCAATGGAAGAGGTGATCAGAACAACTGGGTTCCTTCACTTTAATGGCTTCCTGGGCTTAGTGGGGACTTAGTTCCTGCCAGTATGGTGTCTCAGGTTAACCAAGCACAGTTTACCTGCTTCTGGTGGTTGGGAAGCGGGGGTGAATAAGATGACTGAGAACAGAACTAGTAGGCAGGAAACACTGGTGAGAACAAGGAGAATGCCACAATAAATGCCTTAGATCCATGGATTTTTCACCACCTTTTTAGGCCCAGAATTCATTATTGTTTTTTGATATGCATGACCTAGATTTAGCGACTAATGTCACATCTGATATTACATATAGACTTTTCATCAAATTCCATGACAATATTTCTCCACCTTCATCCCCTCATCCAAATAATACAAGCTTGCAGATTTCCTGAGCACTAAATATCAGGTAAAAAGTCACAGTGGCCAGGCAGTGGCACACCAAGTTGAACATACATGTTACCATGCACAAGAATTCAAGTTCATGACGCTGGTCCCCACCTACAGGAGGGAAGCTTTATAGGCAGTGAAGCAGTGCTGCAGGTATCTCTCTTTAATTCCCCCTCATTATCTCCCCTCTCTCAATTTCTCTCTGTCCTATTAAAATGAATGAATATATTTTTTAAAAGAACAGATGACATTAATACAAGACTCAGTATTAATGAATTGAGAGTTCCTGCTCTTTTATGATTCTTCTAAATACTTCTGCCCTGGGGCTGTGATCTGAGGGAGTTGAATGCATTGGATGGAGCAAATAAAATGGTTTCTCTGTTTGCAGTAACTATAAAATCAGAAAAATATAATAGTGTGGAAATGACAGCACAACTCGACGATTAGATAAGGTTCAGCTTTGGGGAGAATTAATATTTGGATGTGGACAGATTTGATTATAAAGTCAAATTGCTGCGTTCAGGGTGCTAGGCTATTCTAGTATATTTATTTTATTTTATTTTAATTTATTGTATTCTATTTGAGGCCACACTGGAGTATACGCTCATGTTCCATATTGCTGGGCAGCCACCTGAGCCTGAGTGTTTTCATAGTATCTCTCCCTTACTCTGTCCTTAATTTCTTTATCTAATTAAACATCAACCTGGAGCAATGAAAAGAAAAGAAGAAAAGCAAAAAAAATGTGTGAAGGAATGTGGTTAGAAATGTATTGCCTATTCTTTCCTGGGAAAGAAACATTCTGTGTTAGGCCAAATAACAAAATGGAACCCAGCATTTCATTTTTGTGTGGGATCTATTTATGTCTGTATTTATATATTTATTTGGCAACAGGGTTCTTGCTGGGGCTTCAGTTCTGCAGGATTGCACTGCTTCTGACATATTAATTATTATTATTATTATTATTATTATTTGCAAATAGAGGAAGAGAAACAGAGAGATAAAGAGGGATACAGAGAGGAAAGACACCACAGCACGAATCCACCTCTGGAGGAACTTCCCTTTTGCCTGGTGCTCCTATGGGCTGACTGGGGACTTGAGTCAGTGTCCTCCTCATGCACCGGTGAAGTGGGCACTCTACAGGTTGAAGTATCTCCTCTCCCCTGATGTCATGTGTTATAACGAACGCCATGTTGGGCAAAATGGTGTGTTACTTGTGCTCTTCATTAACAAACAAACAAAACAAAAACCACCAAAGCCATAGATAGGATAACTCACTTGGAAAAGCACATGCTTTGTCATGCATGTGACTAAGTTCAATCCCGGACACCATAAGGAAGTGCCATGGCACCCAATAAGATCCAGTGTTACGGTATCTTTTCTCCTTTTTCTCTGTTTCTCTCTCTGTCTCTCTCTCTCCATATATATATATATATATATCAAAAGGAATGAAAATGGCAACCCAGGAATGGTGAACTCATGCATACAGGAGACCCTAATCTGGCAAAAGCAGTAACAAGAAGCAACAAGAAGGGCCATGGATTGGACATCCTGATAAACTGATAGAGCAGTGGGCAGGCAGGTAATAGGCTGTATTGACAGAAAGTACTGGGAAGCCATCTTGGGAGCCCAAAGCCAAGATCATGGTAGTCATGCCATGTGCTCTTCATCAGGCAGAGGCTAGAGCAGGAGTAGGTAGTCAGCCTGGACTGGGAAAAGAATAAGCAAAAGGAATTATGGGCTATGTACATAACTAGCATACAGTCTAGCTTTCTCTCTCCCTATCTTCCCCTCTCTTCTCAATTTTTCTCTGTCCTATGGGGGAAAAATTTTTTAAAAGGCTGCAGGGGCAGTAGACTCATAGTGTAGGTACTAAGTGCCAGTGATAAACATGAAGACAAAAAAAAAAAAGTAACCAGTTGTATATACATTCACTCACACAGGCCAGAAATACACACATATACTGAACATGCCCATACATACATGTCTACAGTGCACACACATCTGAAACACACTTCCATGCCCAGACATAGCAAATGCCAGGGTTTTTGTTAATACTTTAGATTCCTGGATATAGGCCAACTTAACCTGACTTCAACAAGGGCAACAAAAGGGAATAAATAAATATTTTTTAAAAAATTAGTTGAAATAGTTTCCGAGGCTGACTTTGCCCGGGGCCTCCACACAGAGCAGCTGTCACCACTGTGCATGGTGGACTTGTCCCCATAGCATCACTGTCATCGACAGCAGAACTCAGAAAAGATGTGGCAACCCCATTTTGCTCTCCAGCGGAAAAGACCGGGCTCAATCCTGTCTGTTTAAACAGAAGGCAAGCATGAGTCTTTCCTCACCACCCACGGCAGGGCTTCATGTCTTTGCCCAGATGCACTGTAGCCATTCCACCAACTGAATTTAATTTTCAATATTAATTAGTCTGGGTAGAGAAAACCAAGGAACTAGCTCAGCAGTAGAGGGCCTGCCGTGTGTGTGTGTGTGTGTGTGTGTGTGTGTGTGTGTGCGCATTTGTATGAAATGCTGGCTTTGATCCATGGTGCCTTATAAAGTGGTGCTACAGTCTTTCTTTCTCTCATATTGATAAAAAAAATATTCAAGTTCGACATTAAACACAGACAATTCTCCATCATCCTGCAGGTTGCAGGTTGGCTGTGCTCTGCAGGGTGCCTCTCCCCTCCCCCAGCCTGCCCTTGATCTCCTTTCAGTCGTCATGGTGTCTTGTGTCACATGTCTCCTTGTCATGCTTCTCCAAAAGGCCCAGACATCTCTCAAAGAGAGGGGCATAGTCTAAAGGACTGGGTTGTGGAAGGAAGGAAGAGGTGGACACTAGTTACGCATGGCTGGTCTTGTTAGCTCTCTTTTTGCCGAGAAGGGAATGAAAATGGGAAGATGTGTCCTGATCAAGTTAGCTTCCAGTCTTGCTGAGGCTACCCAGACTCTAGGTTATGTCCACATTCAGGTCTTCCTCAAACCTGGCATGAAACCATAAGCTGAGAGCTCCATGATAGGTGTGGTGCTTGAGGGGAACATTCAGGTGAAGTCACGCCTTGTCAATCGAGAACAATTCACTTTAAGCTGTGTTAAATGGAGATGAGTTGACTCATTTATCCACAATTCCTTCCTTTCCCTTGGAGCAATTGTCAAATGTGCTTGAGGCAGAGAGTGACCTTCAAACATGGGGGGGGGGGTCAGCATGGCCTGTCACTGCACATTTGGCTATATGAGTTGTTCCAAAGAATCCTGATTTCTTATGCATGAACTATTGACCTGGCGCTGAGAGTAGGCCTGGGAAGGAAGGTGAACTCCCACTGTTGCAGGGCCCTCCCAGGTGGCCTTTCCACAGTGTCAGCAGATTTCACATCACTTTCCTCTCCTCCCTCTTCCGCCCCACCAACAATCCTGTCCCTGGAAGCACTTTTCTGCTGCCAGGAATTAGGCTCATCGGGAAATGATCCAAATTTGCTGGGTGGTCACTTGACCTTCTCCACCATCCACAGGAACACGTGACTCTGACTGTAGCTTGAGGTCATAGTGAATGCAGCCTGGTCTAAAGGGAAGAAAAGGGGGCCCGAAAGGCTATAAGTGACCCCAGTTACAAGCAAGCATGAGGTCCAAAGGCCAGCTTTCCCTGAGGGTCTGTCAGCAGGAGAAAGAGAGAGAATTCTTTACAGAACTCGAAGAGTTTTCTCCTTTATCTCCGTGACTTGGAGAGGTGCTTCTTGAGGTGGAAGCCCTCAGTCTGAGAACCATCTTTTTGGTAGGAAGAGAGCCAGCCTTCCATGAAAATGGCATTTCTAGGTCTGGCTCTGGACACGCACATTGAGCACACACATTGCCATGCAAAAGGACCCTGGTTCAAGCCCCTGGTTCCCACCTGAAGGGAGAGAGGACTCTTCATGAGTGGTGAAGCAGGACTGCAGGTGTTTTTCTGTCTCTGTCCCTCTCTCCTTCTCTCCCTTCCCCTCTCTTTTCAATTTGTCTCTGTCCTGTCAAAATAAAATAAAGAAAGAAAACATTGGTCACCAGGAGTGGTGGATTTGTCATTCAGGTATAAAGCCCCTGTCATAACTCTGATGGCATTAAAAATGAAAGAAAGAGTGAATGAATGAATGATTTAAAATGCCATTTCCAGGAGAAAGAAAAGAAAAAAGGAGCTCAGTTTCTGATACTTCATATGCCAGAGTGATGCTCTGGTTCTTTCTCATAGACAGACAGACCATAGATAGGAGACTTTATTATTTTTTTTTAAAGAATACATACTTACTTTATTGCCAGTAATTTTGAAAACGTGGATGAAAGACATGATTGTGGGAAATCACTTACAAAAAAAAGACTTCTAACTCCTTAGCCAAACTGAAGTAGTACTTAGAAGAGTTACTAGTTACCTAATTAACTAGTTACCTAATTAACTCTAAATTCCACTCTTTTGATCCAACCCACATTTCTTTTTTTATTATTACTGATTAATAATGATGGGCAAGACTATAAGATAAAGGGTACAATTCATACAACATGGGCAGAGTTCCGTGTCCCATTCCCTTCACTGGAAGTTTCCCTTTTCTTAATCCCTTTGACAGTATGAACCAATTTTTTTTTTAATTTAAGAAAGGAAACATTAACAAAACCATAGGATAGGAGGGGCACAACTCCACACAATTCCCACCACCCGATCTCCATATCCCATCACCTCCCCTGATAACTTTCCCATTCTCTATCCCTCTGGGAGTATGGGCCCAGGGTCGTTGTGGGTTGCAGAAGGTGGAAGGTTTGGCTTCTGTAATTGCTTCCCCGCTGAACATGGGCGTTGACTGGTTGATCCATACTCCCAGTCTGCCTCTCTCTTTCCCTAGTAGGATGGGTCTCTGGGGAAGAAAAGTCTAGACCAGGTAGAACAGAAGCAACTGGTGGCACAACTATATACGTGATATTATATAGCAAACCCTAACAAAGGGACTTTTCAAAGTTAACCCAATTACCAAATACTGTGATAACAATAACTATCCATTGTCTTCTTGAACCCTAAGACAACAGTAACCTCACATTTGCACTATAGAACTAAAATTCTTTATAGGGTGCAGAAGGTGGAAGCTCTGGCTTCTATAATTGCTTCTCTGCTGGACAAGGGCATTGGTAGGTTGATCCAAACTCCCAGCCTGTTTCTATCTTTCAATAGGAGATAGTTTTTAAAAGAAGAATAAAAAAAAAAACCCTCAATAACTAGTCCTGCCCGAGCTGGAGAAACATCTGAGCAACCACATAAAAGCCTGCTGTTCTTTTTATTTCCTTACCTTTGATGGCAGGTGGGGCTTGGCTCTACGATATTTCCTGAGAACCTCAGCTGTGTGAGCAAGCATCCCTCATAAGTGTGTGAGAGAATAGGTTGCTGACACGTGGCTAGTCCCTCTCTAGTTGCCCATTTTATCTCCTGAGCTGCCTCTGAGTCTTTCCTCCACTGAGCCCTGTTCTTCCCAGGCGGAAGCTGTTTGCTGCCTGCCAGTAGCTAAGCCAATGTCCCCCATCGATGACCCAGAAAGAGCCTGTGTGCCCACATGCAGCTGTTACAAGGAAACACCAGGCGGTGAGCAATTCTTTCCACACCTCATGTCTTTGAGTTGATGCTGGGATTTGTGTGGAGAACACCTGTTTGTCTGGTCCACGCTCCTCTGGTATCTTGAAGACACCTGTGTAGACTGAGTCTTTGGGCCCCAACCCCCTCCCCCTGAAAAATAACAACAGCTCAGTCTGGTTATTTGACTGTCCAGCTGGAATATAAGCTCTGCTCACTCACTCACTCACTAAATAAATAAATAACTCCTGGGACCTGGCCAATAAGAACACTCACTGTAGTGTTTTCTGGGTTCTGCTTTCCAGGGAAAGAAGCCAAGCAATTTGAAAGAAACAAACAGATCTTATGACTTATGAAAAAAGATAAATAAATAGCATCTTCCAGATTGTGTTGGGTCCAACACATATTGAACCCAGATTCCTATGCTTTGTACATGAATATGACCTCAGCAAACAGCCTGGTTACTCTGGGGTCCTTCATTAGACACCACAGAGAAGACAGGTTTGAAATTTACCCCAAAGCTGAAAAATCAAACTGAGATTTTTAAAATTATCATCATGATCTTCGGTATATTATCATTATATCTATTAATACCACTCTCTGTCATATTATTATCTACCTACTATTATTTTTATTTTATTTTATTTTATTTTTTGCTTCCAGGGTTGTTGCTGGGGCTCAGTACCAGCACTACAAATCCACTGCTCCTGACAGCCATATTATACCCCCATTTTATTGGACAGAACAGAGAGAAATTGAGAGAGGAGATGATGATAGAGAGGGAGAGAGAAAGATAGAGACCTACAGACCTGCTTCACCACTTGTGAAGAGACCCCCCACCCCCACATGGGGAGCCGGGCTCAAATGGGGATCTTTTCCCTGGTCCTCGTGCTTCGTACTATGTGCACTTAACCCAGTGCACTACCACCTGGCCCCCTCTACTAATATTTGATAGGAGAGAGAGAGAATTTGAGAGGGGTTGGGAAGATAGAGAGGGAGAAAGATAAACTGTTTCACTGCTCATGAAGCTTCCTCCCCCTGCATGTGGAGAGGGGGACTAGGACCTGTGTCCCTGCATATAGTAATGGGTGTGCTCAGCTGGGTACACCACTGTCTGGCCCCCATTATCTATCTGTCTGTCTGTCTGTCTATCTATCTACCTATCTATCTATCTACCTATCTGTCATATATCTATCCACCTCTATCTTAAAGAGGGAAATAAGTAGAGAGGGAGGAACAGAAAGCAAGTGAGAGAGCACAGTACTGCTCTCCCAGTACCACAGCACCCCCATGTCATGTCAAGATTTGAAGCAAAAGCTCTATGTATGGTACAGCATGCACCCCACGAGCTGAGCTATCTCCTAATTCCCCAAACTATATTTTTAGAAAGAAGTATCAGCAGATAGAATGAATAACAAAGAAAGAGAGAGAGACAGGGGCCTTGGTGGTGGCATACCAGGTTGAGCGTACACATTACAATGCACAAAGACCCAGGTTCAAGCCCTCAGCCCCCACCTGAAGAGGGAAAGATTCACAAGTGAAGAAACAGGGCTGCAGGTCTTTCTTTTCCTCTCCCTCTCTCTCTCTCTCTCTCTCTCTCTCTCTCTCTCTCTCTCTCCCCATTTCCCTTTCCTCTCGATTTCTCTGTTTCTATCCAAAATAAATAAATTAAACAAATAGAAATATTAAAGAAAAAAGATGGGAAGGAAGAAAAAAAATCACCACTTTTTAAAAGTTAGTTCAGTTGAATCATTACTGCATACTTGCTGTGTCCTGGTTAGCACACATAAAAATGTTACAGCCCATGCCCTCAAGGAAACCAGAAGTTCCTTCACAGGTCATCTTGCAGAACAACCAGGAAAACTTTCAGCAAGTTTTTTTTTTTGCCTCCAGGGTTATTGCTAGGGTTCAGTGCCTACACTATGAATCCACTGCTCCTAGAGGCCATTTTTCCCATTTTGTTGCCCTTGTTCTTATTATTATTGTTCTCATTGCTGTTGGATAGAACAGAGAGAAATTGAGAAAGGAGGGGAAGACAGAGAGGGCGAGAGAAAGACAGACACCTGCAGACCTACTTCACCACCGGTGAAGCGACCCCCCTTGCAGGTGGCTCGAACCGAAATCCTTAATGCAGGTCCTCGCTCTTTGCGTCAAGTGCACTTAACCCACTGTGCTACTGCCCAACCCCCAGGAAGTTTTCCTAGTTGAAATGTTAATTTGTCCTTTTTGTTCAATTTAAAAACAACAACAACAAAACCTATTTTCTTTTTATATTTATTTATTTATTCCCTTTTGTTGCCCTTGTTGTTTTATTGTTGTAGTTATTGTTGTCATCATTGTTGGATAGGACAGAGAGAAATGGAGAGAGGAGGGGAAGACAGAGAGGAGGAGAGAAAAATAGACACCTGCAGACCTGCTTTACCGCCTGTGAAGTGACTCCCCTGCAGGTGGGGAGCCGGGCTCCAACCGGGATCCTTATGCCAGTCTTTGTGCTTTGTGCCAAGTGTGCTTAATCGGCTGTGCTACCGCCGGACTCCCAAAACTTCTATTTTCTAACCAGATTTTGATAACTGATTTAGCTATTTAAATGACTACTCCCACAAAATTAAGGGTTCTCTGTTTTGTCGTGCATTATAAACACCTGCTTAATGGAAAACGTTAGTATGAACTCACAAAGGCATTAGGCATTATCTTTTCTTGTCACACCATGAAGACGAAAGCACATCTTACTTAGCCAATACACAGCAGTGTTAGCTTTGGAGTGCAACTGATATACAGCTGACATACTTCCAGAATTGCTAAATATTTGTCCAAAAATACTTCATGGAGCACTAAGAGTATACTTCCTTTTTTAAAAAAATTTTTTTTTAAATGTATTCCCTTTTGTTGCCCTTGTTGTTTTATTGTTGTAGTTGTTATTGTTGTCATCATTGTTGGATAGGACTGAGAGAAATGGAGAGAAGAGGGGAAGACAGAGAGGGGGAGAGAAAAGACAGACACCTGCAGACCTGCTTCACCACTTGTGAAGCGACTCCCCTACAGGTGGGGAGCTGGGGCTTGAACCGGGGTCCTTACTCTGGTCCTTGTGCTTTGCGCCACTGTGATTAACCTGCTGCGCTACCGCCTGACTCCCAGGAGTATAATTTCTAAATATCACAGTTTCACAGGAATGATATTTATTACTGGACTGGAATTTTGTAACTAGAGCTAATTACGGAAGTGAAATGACCACAGGTAGGTAGCCACTGTAGTCCAGAAGTTTCCAGAAGAAAGGAGTGAGTCAAATGTGTCTATTTATGAACGTGTGTGTGTGTGTGTGTGTGTGTGTGTGTGTGTGTTTTCAGCCTCCTGAAGCACCTGGTGCCAGCCTCTATGGGAGATGACTGAGTATAAACAGATCATTGTAAGTATTCAAAAGGATGTTTCTAGAATATTCTCTGCAGATGAATAAATCTGGCTCTTGTTGAGCCTTTCTTCACCAAAAAATAATAACACTGGTTTGACAGGCTGATTTGGAAAAAGGGTCTTGTGACATCTGTTGAAGAGTTAGGTTTAGCTTTGAGAATTTTCTGTCCCTAGATATGCCCTGATGGAATATTATTCTTTCCTCAAGTGATGCTTGTCAAGCCAATTTGAATCTGTTTGGAAATGAAATTGGGAATTTAAAAATTCATATAATAATTCCTAAAAACTTCATATAAAAATGTAATTCTACAAGGCCCTTGTTCTCTAGTATCCAAAGTGTTTAATCTGTTACTAATTTATTGACTGATTTCCTATACAACCGTCGAGTAAATCTGTTATGCATTCAGCCAAAGAAATAATGATTTGAGGCAGAGTGGTAGTGCACCTGGTTGAATGCACATTGCAGTGTGCAAGGACCCAGGTTCAGACCCCTGGTCCCCACCTGCAGGAGGAAAGCTTCACAAGTGGTGATGCAGTGCTGCAGGTGTTTCTCTGTCTCTCTTCCTCTCTATCTCTCAATTTCCCTCTGTCTCTAATAATAAATAAAGATTAAAAAATAAAATAAAGAAATAATGACTTTCATAGTAATGAAAGTGGTTTCGATGGCTCTTGTGAAGCCATGCATGCTTGACCAAAAAGAAAACATCACATGTGGCAATGAATGTGTGAATGTATAAAAGCTGGATGGAGCAACTTGTGAGTTGACTAACCATAGGAAAATTAGACTTTGATTGTTCCAAATCCTCTGCCTGGTCCAGTTTAATAGCAGCAAAGAATGAGGAATGACTTGAACGGGCAACCAATGGGTAGCAGATTGTGAGTAGATGCTTGTTTTTCAAAGAGTTGAGTCAGTTACTGATGTGTAAGAAGTGTTCTGGATGACTCTCAGTGCATTTTATCTTGATATTTATTTGGTGTAGAGGTGAGGAAACTGAGGCGGAGTGAGAGCTCCCACCAGGTGCAAATGGCAATTTTAAACCCAGGCATCTGAGTGTCAGCCTTTTGACGCCTCACCATTGTGCCAAGAAGCCAGGCAGATGTGTCAGCTGTGCTTGTGCACAACTGCAAACTAGCTGGATCTCTTGGTGGCTAACTTACTATACTGGCCCAAGCCACTTGGGCTTCTGACCAGGTAACTCTGTCTCACAGAACTTTTCTGTCTGGGCTGAGAGATATGCCTGTGGGGAAAGAACATGCCTGACCACAAATAAGATCCTGGGTTCCATCCCCAGTACTACATGGGAGCATGATGGACAGCACCAAGGGAACTCCATGGATAGTGGAGGGAGTAATACTATGGTCTCTCTCTCTCTCTCTCTCTCTCTCTCACACACACACACACACACACACACACACACACACACACTATGTGCCAATTTCTCCCCACAAACCCTTTTCTCTATGTATATAGACTTAAAAAATAAAAACAGATTTTGTTCTTTTCTTCTATGGATGGTATGATTGCATCTGAAAGCAGTGGAAAGGGAAGACTTGCACCATCATTAAAGACTTATGTTTGGGATACTCAGAAACTGTTTTGCTCTTTCTTTTTTTTAATTTTTATTTATTTTATTTTTTGAGAGAGATGGAGGGAGAGAGAGAGAGAGAGAGAGAGAGAGAGAGACCAGAGCACTGCTCAGCTCTGGTTTATAGTGGTGTGGGGGATTGAACCTGGGATTTCGGAGCTTCAGGCATAAGAGTCTGCTTGCATCCTGACGCTGTTGACTGGCTACGGAAGAAGGGCAAACGCTAGAAGAAGAAGAAGACCATTATGCTGTCTCCCATCTGTTTTGTTCTTTCTAACACACTTCTTTTATTTGGCTGCACTTTGATGTTCTGCCTCCTGAGAGGCAGAAGAAACAGGTGCACACAGTGTGCTACTGTATCTCTGAAGAAGCTGCCGTCAAGGATGCTGCCCTTTATGGCCCGGATCTTCGCCATGAGCATTCAGCAGACACCTTCCTAGGACATCATCATCGTCATCATCGTCATCATCATCATCATCATCATGAATATCTCCTTTCTTGGACCCTATGTCTCTCCTAGTTCCAGACCTCATTCTATATCTCCATTAGTGTGACCTTCAACTCAGCATGACTAAAATAGCAGGAAGGGCAACCTCATCATCTTCCTTATCTTTCAGGTTCTTTTTCAGAGTTTCTTACTTAACAGACATACTCTTCCATCTTTTTCTACAGATGGGCACCCTAGGATGTTCCTACCCCTCAGTCTACAATTCCAGTCCACACTGGCCACAAATCTCTCCATGCCTCTCTGTCTCCTTAGCCACCACTTTAATGCATGGTAGCACCTCCTCTCACTTGAGTTATTCTTGTGTTGTCTGGGAAATGTTTTCTGAATGATTAATGAGTGAATTAAACCCTAATGGCTACGTAACTATTCTGTGCTCATCTGTACTTTGTAGGAATCCGAATAGGAATGAATTTTTTACTACATACTCATCCAGTGTTGACTGACATTTAATGCATTATTAGGCATTTCTTTATTTTAAAAATATTTACTTTGCTTCTTCTCAATAAACTATGTGTGTGAGAGAGATACACAGAGAAAGAGAGATAGAGGGAAACAGAGGGGAGAGAGAGAGGGAGAAAGAGGGAGAGGGAGAGAGGGAAAAGAGGGAGAGAGCGAGAGGGAGAAAGAGGGAGAGGGAGAGAGAGGGAGGGAGAAAGAGGGAGAGGGAGAGGGAGAGGGAGAGGGAGAGGGAGAGGGAGAGGGAGAGAGAGAGAGAGAAATATCAGAACATTACTGGGCTCTAGCTTACAGTGCTGGGTACTGAATCTGGGATCTTAGCGCCTCAAGCTTGAAAGTCTTTTGCATTATCATTATGCAGTTTCCCCAGTCCTATTACTCACTACTGTGGAATATGAAAGATATTTTCAAACTTTAAAAAATGTTAGCTAACGCTCTAGGATTAATCCTTTAAAAGGATAACAAGAATTTCCTCTTATATGATAAGTGAAATAATCAAGATCCTATTTCAATAATCACAGCTACTTAGCAAACAAAATAATAGCTTAGTAGGTGTTTGTAGGGGTTTTAAAATATATATGTAAAAGTCACATCAGGGCCAAAGAAAGGGGTCCCCAGGTAAACTACCTGCCAAACTGTGTACCCAGCCCAGATATGAGTCCAGGTACCACATGGAAGAGTGATGGCATGGGGAAATGCTGGTGTTGTGAACTTCCCTCCCCTCTCTTTGTTATTCTATCTGAATGTGAAAAGACAGAAGGGGTATAATCACTCATGCACAAAGCCCTGGACTCACCCACACACACACACACAGTTTAATGATTTAGTAGAAGCAATGAGATAATCCTAGGTGATAAAATCATTGAGGTGACACCCAGTAATGGTGACATTTTTTTTAAAGATATGAAAATGAGTACAAAGGAAAACCTCCATGATCCAGAGCTGGTAAAAAAAAATTTTTTTTTAAAGGAAAAAATGGAAACATTCAGGCAACTCTTGATAGTTTTTCTTTGTACTCACTTTCATGTCTTTAAAAAAAAATCACCATAAGCTCAAACTGACAAGGACTCAGAGGTCACACAGGTTCTTAGGCTAAATATGAAAAGATATGGGCCCTAGGTCATCTCAGTGGGGTGAAAAAGTAATGGTATTTATATACTTTCCTCATATTTAGGATATTCTTTGCCCTAATCTCAACTCTGACACCATCTTCCTGTGCAATGCTTTTAGTCCATCTGCACATTAGCTATAGGGCTTAGATAAAAATTATTAAAGTCATGGGTCCTTTGGAATATAGCTAAAATAGACTTCCTAGCTTCTTCCCACATGAAGACCCTTAGTTTCATCCACCCTATTCCTACCTTTGAGTTCCTGTTTATTAAGCCATTTGTCTCACTTTATATATTACCACCATTCAGCCACCAAGTTGCATACACTACCATGGCGCCATCCTGACTTCCTTGGGCAGCCAACCTCAACAATGTGCCCTGCAACCCCACCTCCCAGAGCCCCACCCGACTCGGGAAAGCCAGAAACAGGCTGGGGTTATCAATCGACCTGTCAATGTCCATGTTCAGCAGAGAGGCAATTAGAGAAGCCAGATCTCCCACCTTCTGTACCCCATAAAGAATTCTGGTCCATACTCCCACAGAGGGATAAAGAATAGGGAGCTTCCAATGGAGGGGATGAGACACAGAATTCTGGTGGTGGGAACTGTTTGAAATTATACCCCTATTATCTTACTATATTTTAAATCACTAATTAAAAATTAAAATGTCACCATTACTGGATATTGCCCCCTAGCCCCACCCCTGTGAGGGGGTTACTGAGCCTTTGTAACTTTGTATTTTTTGAATCTTTATTTTAGAATGTAATTCATCTTTTCCCCTAAATTGTTCAATCTATCTTTTTTTTTATTAAGGAGATTAGAATGGGTAAAACATTGATCATACAAGCAAAAGATGATTTAGTCCTCACACAGAATCTCTGTTGTCTTTTCTGCTTCTTGTTCTACTCTCCCCAAAGACTTTGTCAAGACTTTGACAGAGGTGCTGTGCAGACAATAGATTCTGAGTTTCTCAGGTGATTTGTTAGATGGCTTAACTTTTAATTTATTTGAAAAAGTTCCACAAATGGAAAAGGAGAACTGAAACCACATAAAAGTTGGGTGCTTGTGGAGTTGTACCCCTCCTATCCTACGGTTTTGTTAATGTCTCCTTCCTTAAATAAATAATTAAATTTAAAAAAAGTCGGGTGCTGTCAGGCACTGAAACATTAAGACTCACTGGGAAGGGACTTGATCCAATTACAGAAAACTTGCCTCATAAATTGATATGTTAAACTTCAATGAAGTTGAAAGATTCTGTTCTTAAAAAAAAAAAAAAAGATGCTGCTAACAAACAAAAGAAAGAAAGAAAGAAAAAAAAAAAAAAAAGGCACTAATAAGGAAAAATATGTGTAACATCTTAGTGCCCATAAAGAACTTTCATTAAGAATCTATAAAGAACTATCATGACTCCATGTTAACCAAAAGTCCAATTAGAAAAAAAAAATAGCAAAAGCTTTGAGTAGACACTTCCTCAAATAAAACATACACATGTTAAATCAGGGCATGAAGAGATACCTGATGTCATTAACATGAGAGATTAAGATACTGTGTCACATATATGCAAACACCAAATGCACAAACCAAAACAAAGGAGAACCAACACTACTGTATGCTGACTAATATGTGGAGGAACTGGAACTTTTTAAAAATCTTTTTACCATTTTTTATCTATATTTATTGATTGGATAGAGACAGCTGGAAATCAAGAGAGAAAGGGGAAGAGAGAGGGGAAGAGTTAGAGAGACACCTGCAGCCCTGCTTCATCACTGCTGAAGCTTTCCCCCTGCAGGTGGGGACTGGGGGCTTGAACCCAGGTCCTTGTGCACTGTAACATGTGCACTCAAGCAAGTGCACCACCATCTGGCCCCTGGAATTCATATATTTTTGGTCCAAGGTGATGATTCACTTACTAGTTGTTTTTTTTTAATTTCAGCAATATATAATCCGGTAATCCCATTCCTACATATTTATTCAAGGGAAGTGAAGTGCATATTTACACAGAAATCTGTGCATTGACTGTATAGAGTATTTTTAATTTTTTTTTTTTATTTGTTTTTATTTTTTCCTTTATTGTTTTTTATTGTTGTTGTAGTTATTATTGTTGTGTTGTTATTGATGTCGTCATTGTTGGATAGGACAGAGAGAAATGGAGAGAGGAGGGGAAGACAGAGAGGAGGAGAGAAAGATAGACACCTGCAGACCTGCTTCACTGCCTGTGAAGCAACTCCCCTGCAGGTGGGGAGCCGGGGCTCGAACCAGGATCCTTATGCCAGTACTTGCGCTTTGTACCACATGTTCGCTTAACCTGCTGCTTACTCCCTACAGTGTTTTTTATTTTTATTTTAACCAGAGCACCACTCAGCAATAGCTTAAGGTAGTGCTGGGGATTGTACCTGGGATACTGGAGCCAGGGGCACGAAAGTTGTTTTGTGTAATCATTATGCTATCTTTCCAACCCTAGATAGTGGCTCAATTTGTAATTGCCCCAAACTGGAAATTACCTACGCATGAATGAACTGGTGAATACAGAATCCATCTGTGGTACATGCATGCATTGGGATAGAATTCAGTAACAAAAAGAAATGAAGGAGTGATTCTGTAGCATCACAGGCAAATCTCATCCATCTTTCATCCCAGATGAATGTCAAATCGGGGGGCTGGAAGATAACATGTCTTGCTGTGCATGAGGCCCTGGGTTGGAGCGCAGGTACCACACGGCTGCATCACGGGATACACTGGGGAGAGCCCCATGAATGGTGGAATGACGCTCTGATGTCTCTCCTCTCTGTGTGTCTATCACTACTTCTTTTCTCTATCTCCCTTAAAAAAAATAAAGAATACAAAACCAGGCCAAGTGGGCTGGGGAGACAGCATAATGGTTATGCAAAAGACTTTCATGTCTGAGCTTCTGAGTCCCCAGGTTCAACCCCTCGTACCACCAGAAGCCAGAGCTGAGCTATACTCTGGTTTCTCTCTTATATATCACTCTCTTTGTATCCTTGTCATTAAAATAAAATAAATAAAATGTTTTTTAACTTAGACCAGAGAGGTCACTAAGTAAGATCACCTATTTGTAAGGCCCTGGGGTCTTTCTCAGTGCAACAGAAGAACAAGTGCCACATTAACAGAAGCTCGGCTCTGGCTTATCTCGCTCAATATGGGATGCTGTGACTCATAGACAGAAGTTGAGAAATAAGAGTGGAAGGAAAACACGAAGCAGAATTTGAACTGGGTTTGTTGGACTGCACCAAAGCAAAGGACTCTGGGCTGGGCTGGGCTGGGGGGGGGTTCCAGGTCCTTGGTGCACAATGGGGGAGGAGGACCTATGGGGGGAGTTAGAGTGTTTTGAAGAAAACTGAGACATTTTACACATGTACCATCAACTGTACTTACTGTTTACTTTAAACCATTACCAAATAATAATAACAATAACAACAACAACAACAACAATAATAATGTGACTCAGGTAAAGATGCATGGGCAAATGCCCTCAGAGACAAAATAACATTCTCTTTCCTCTCTCTAGGGTTCAGTTTGTACTTAAACCTTGTCCTAGTGTCCTTACTGCCTTCTCAATACTTTGATGTCTTCTTCTTGTCATTAGTCAAGGCACGTGCAGCATGACATTTCTTTCAGGTGTGTAACAGAATGACTCAGTGTTTGCATGCAGTGCAAATGGGTCATCACCACCAGTCTATTTGCCATGTGCCCTCACCCAGTTTTTTATTAGTGATTTCATGGTGATTTCTAAAATTATAAGATTACAAGGGTGTAATTCCACACTGTTCTCACCACCAGAGTTCTGTGTTTGTGTTCCCATGCCCCGCCCCCCCCCAAACCTCCCGCAGTGGAAACTACCATAGTTTCAAGGTCATAGTTTGTCCTCAATAATTATTTTTTGAAAAAAATGTATAATACCGTCTTATTGCTTATGAGTCCCATGCTGCAAACTATATCTCTGTGTCTTACTTATCATATAACTGGAAATATGCAACTCTGCTTTAATGATTGTGAGAAGATAGTTTTAAATCCTTGGATCCAGAAATGTTAGCTGGTCCGAATAATCTAGCCCACGGTATTACTGGTATTACTAGAAACAGCAGCTGAGCAGTTGTGTTTGATCACCCTCCAAGAGAATGTGGGTGGATTTCAGAAACCTGGATAGACTCAGTGGAGATACTTGGGGACAAGGAATGCTTTCCCTGTGTTAGTCGTGTCTTGGCAGTGAGGGGCTAAATCGTGGCACACTTCAGAGCTCAGCATGAGTTCTACCCGCCACATGTAATGGGTTCACCCAACTCTTGCTTTTGACTCAGCAACACTCCTCCTGTCTAAATAGCCAGAACTTTCAGGAAGTGGGTCTGTGATGCCCTTCTCCTTGTTCTCTATTTTTCATTGCTACTTCAATGAAAGAAAGTAGTTTTTTTGTTTTTTTTTTGCCTCCAGGGTCATTGCTGGGGCTCAGTGACTGCACTATGAATCCAGTGCTCCTGGAGGCTATTTTTTCCCTTTTGTTGACCTTGTTGTTTATCGTTGCTGTTATTATTGTTATTATTGTTTCTATTGCTGTTGTTGGATAGAACAGAGAGGAATCGAGAAAGTAGGGGAAGACAGAGGGGGAGAGAAAGACAGACACCTGCAGGCCTGGGTGAGCATGTGAGCACTGTAAGCACGTTCTAGCAGCACCACCTGCACTGCTCACTGAAAGTTCTCGTCAGACTCAGTTTCCCTTTCTTGTTTTCAGCTGTCACACTTAAAGCTGACTACCTGTCTCCATGTGGTTATACCTTTGCTGCCCTGCTTTGGGCTGTTCCTACTTTCTGATCTTACCTGGGACTGTACTGGCCCACCTGGCTTGACCCCTTAGAGAATAATACTCTCACCTTCTCTGAATTACAAACAGAACCAGCTAACCCAGAGGTGACCCTTAGTTTATGAACTTTCTGGTCAGGTTCAAATGTGGTAGATGCTGGTATCTTTAGCCAGGCCATCCTGAACACTTCTGATCACAGAGATAAGAGCTAATTCAACCCTCAGAACCTATCCTTACTGTCCAGAGATTTCTCTGTATGATTGATGTATTGTTTTGTATTTTATTTTTAAATATTTGTGTGTTATGAGAAAGAGAGAGATCAGAGCACTGCTCAGCCCCTAGCATATGGCAATGCTGGGTATTGAACCTGGGACCTCCAGGGCCTCAAGCATGTAGGTTCTAGGCTCTAATGCTGAGCAATCTCCCCGCCCTCTGTAGCAATCTAATGTCTTTCATTTTATACTCCATGTCTTACAGTATTGTAGTATCATGCAAAATTTTATTTTGCAACGTCAAACAGAAATGAATTATAAGCCACTCCAACTCTAATCCCTTTTCCTTGTAGCATCTACAGGGGTGAGTGAGCTCCATCTGCAGGAAGCTGGCTATTAAAGCAGCCCCCCACCCCCACTCCTTCAGTCATCACTCGCTGAGAGAGTTACAGAGATCAGCTCTCAGGGCATCCAAGGATAAAGAGTTGGAATCACACTGTGCTGGAGTTTAAATAAGTGTTTCTCATTATCTACCATGGGCTTATGCAACTGAGACGTACAACTGTATCAGAAAACACGAAGGCTGGAAAGGGACGGTTCTGGGTGAAATGAGCTCTTCATCAGTGTCCTCCAGGCCACAGGCTCTTTATCTGTCCCCAGACGCCCTCGGGAGAGATCTTTGTCCTTGGAAGTGCTTGATCTGCCAGAGTTTGGAGTTCAAGGCTTTGTGTATTGTGTGCAGAACTATTAGGAGGAAAGGGGACTTCCCACAGTCTTTCCTTTTTTTTTCTCCTTTTTTTCTCCCTTCCTTCTTTTTTCTCCTTTCCTTTCTTTCTTTCTTTCTTTCTTTCTTTCTTTCTTTCTTTCTTCCTCCCCATTCCTTCTTTTTTTGATATAGGGTGAGAGAAAGAGAAGGAGAAGGAGTGGGGGGAGAGAGAGAGGAGAGATACCTGCAGCCCTCCTCAAAAATCTTCCCCACCCCTTCAGGTGAGGACTAGGGCTTTGAACCTGGTCCTTGTGCATGGTAATCACCCTTTTTACTGGAGAAAAAATTGTCCTCTGTAAACACAATGATCAGAACATCCTGTAACACTGTCTTAGGGCTGTCATCAAATATGAGAAACAGAAAGAGAGAAAGAGACAGAGAGAGAGAGAGAAAGAGAGAGAGAGAGAGGAGAGAAAACTGTAGCATTTCTGCACTGCTTGTGAAGTTCCCTTCCTGCAAGTGACTGTGTGTTTGTGTGTGTGTGTGTGTGTGTGTGCTGTTTCGCTGTAAGATACTTTTAAAAATTTATTTTATTTATTTATTCCCTTCTGTTGCCCTTGTTGTTTTATTGCTGTAGTTATTGTTGTTATTGATGTTGTTGTTGTTGGATAGGACAGAGAGAAATGGAGAGAGGAGGGGAAGACAGAGAGAGGGAGAAAAAAACAGACACCTGCAGACCTGCTTCCCTGCCTGTGAAGCGACTCCCCTGCAGGTGGGGAACCGGGGGCTCCAACCAGGATCCTTAGGCCGGTCCTTGCGCTTTGCACCGCCTGTGTTTAACCTGCTGCGCTACTGCCTGACCCTCTCTGTAAGATACTTTTATGGAAGTGTGTATGAGAGAGACCAGAGGACAGCACAATTCTGGTGTATGAGGATACTAGGGGCTGCACTGGGGTCTGTGGAATCTCGGGCACGTACATCCTAAGCTCTAATTATGGCCTTGCAACTTACTTTTTGAAGTGAGATCTTCAAAGGGAAGCACTCAACTTGTGAGCATGAGGCTTCCAGTTCAAGCCTCACTGCAGGCACCAGTGTGATGCTTTTGGTTCTCCTGCTGTGTTTCGTGACTAAATCTTTAAAAACACATCAGAATTCAGCCTTCCCATCTGTCTGTGCTACGCTTGGCAATGACATCAATTGATTGAGCTCCTTAGCGGCTCTTCCTTTGATATATTTGCTTTTTTAAAAAAAAAAAAATTCACGGGAGTCGGGCTGTAGCGCAGCGGGTTAAGCGCAGGTGGTGCAAAGCACAAGGACCGGCATAAGGGTCCCGGTTCGAACCCCGGCTCCCCACCTGCAGGGGAGTCGCTTCACAGGCGGTGAAGCAGGTCTGCAGGTGTCTATCTTTCTCTCCCCCTCTCTGTCTTCCCCTCCTCTCTCCATTTCTCTCTGTCCTATCCAACAACGACAACAACAATAATAACTACAGCAATAAAACAACAAGGGCAACAAAAGGGAATCAATAATAAAATAAATATTAAAAAACGAAAAATTAAAAATTAAAAAAAAGATTCACTTAATTACTACTTAAAATTTTTTTATTACCTTTATTTATTGACTGGATAGAGATAGTCAGAAATCGAGAGGGTAGGGGACATCCATCGAGAGACAGAGAGGCAGAGACACCCGCAGCCCTGCTTCACCACTTGCAAAGCTTTCCCTCTGCAGGTGGGGACCGGAGGGGGTGTGGTGGCTTGAACCCAGGCCTTTGCCCACTATGATATGTGTGCTCAACCAGCGCGCCACTGCACCAGCCCCCCAGTTAATTACTTCTTAAAAAAATAATTGATGAATTGATTTGATAGAATGAGAAAGAAACTGAGAGAGAAGGGAGACAGAGGGAAAGAGGGACACACCTATAGCGCTGCTTCACCGCTCCTAAAGCTTTCTCTTTGCGGGTAAGAGCCAGAGGCTTGAGCCTGGGCCCTTGAGAATGGTACCTTGTGTGCCCACCCCGTTAAGTGTTCCCGTACTTATTTACTTCTAGGAGAGAGAGAGGTCAGAGTACCACAGAGCATATGTGGTGCCTGGGAATTAAACATGAGGCCTCAGGCATGCAAACCTTAAACTCTATAGCTGAGCTGTTGTTGTTGTTGTTTTTGGCTTTGTCCTTCTTCTAAACACCTATTTAGTAATGAGTGAAAGAGAGAGAGGAGAAAAAAAAGGATCAGAGCAACATTCTGGCTGGCACATGTGATGCCAGGGTTCGAACTTGACACATCAAGTTTCTGAACCCAACACTCCAGCCGCTGTGTCATCTCCTGTGCCTCCTTAGCTTGTCTTTGAGTGATACTCTTACTGAATTCAAGAAATATCCACAAGGATAAAGGCTTCTACCCTTGGCTCATTAGGAGTTCTCAGGAAAACCAAACAAAACCAGAAGTGTCAGAAGGTGGTTTATGATTTTTTCTTTATGATTAAGGTGGTTTATTTTTCTTTATGATTAAGCTCAGATACGTAAGTCATGCAGGTATTGAGCAGCTCACTGAGTTGCCGGATTTTATATGTAGACCTTACTGTGATAAATGATTTAATCCTAGACTATCCTCAGAAAGCCTGTTATATCTGTAATGTTGCTGAAGTACAAGGCAACGTGTGCTTATACGTCTCTGCATGTGCCTGTGGGATGTATGCCTGTGTACATGTGTATAACGTCTGTAAGCATAAATATAAGGGAGTTTAAAGAGAGTATATGCCTTACCATATGTGAGGCTCTGGGCTCGAGCCCCAGCACCACATGGGAGTGTCCTACCTAGAACCCGGGAAACTCCATGTCTCTCATTCATTCATTCATTCATTCATTCATTCATTCACTCATCCATTCATTCAACACAATATACTTATTGAGAGTGTCCACTTTAGTATTTCCCATTTTGATTCTTTCTTTAGCAGTGTCATAGAAGTTGAGGTCATCTCCATGCAAAGTTTATGGAAAGCTTTACATACTTCTTTTTTAATTCCTCACAAGAGGAAGGTGTATGCTATAGAAAGACATGGAGAAGGCTGCAGAAAAAAACTGTTTTTCAACTGAGCATTTTATTATCTCTCCCAAAGAACAGATACAATAGAAAAGGACAGTTACACCCTGATTCTTTGCTTCATTTTTCACTTTCTTCTCAATTTATGACAGAAATCATTAAGAGGTGGTCTTAAGGGTAGAGGAGATAGCTCAGCAAGAGTGTAGGACTTATGTGCCTGGGCCTCTGACTTTCATCTCTGATACCAGTCTTTGACTTAGCCCAAGCCAGAACTGAGTGGTGTTATGTTCTTTTTCTCATAAAAATTAATGAATGAGTCTCCAAAAAAAAGTGTGAAGTTTATCATCTATTCCAAAGAACATCCATACATAACACATAAGCGGAGTTCCCTTCTGCTGCTGTGCCTACATTTTTATTGCATGAATAATTCCAGGAAAGGAAGATGAGACTTCAGCACTTGAGAGCTCAGAAGGGAGTGCTGAGAAATGAGATGAAGCAGCCGGACTTCATGAACAGATTACTCCCCAGACCACTGGGTGGGTCTGAGCAGAATAACCTCCAGGCTCCTGAGGATCTATCTCCTCTCAGCAGGGTTGCTGGCATTCTGCCTAGGCAGCAATTCAGCCCAGGACCAACCCTAGCCGCTGGAGCCTCACACCCCAGGCAGCTGGCTCAGCACCCCACAAGGCAGGGGATCAGCCCCAGTACCTCTCATTGTTGTAGCTGCAGCCTCTTCCTGACACAGGGCCCTCAGTCCTGGCCTGCAGGACTCCCTGCTAACTCTGCACAGCCCTAGGTCAACCTTTAAAGGCACCTGCATGCATTGAGATGACTACACTCACTGGGAAGCAATTTTAAACCCTGGATTCTGAATTCATGTTGTAGAAGCCCTTTTACTCAGATGCCCTTTTTTAAAAATAAACACTTAATGCTGAAGGAATCATGGATCAGGGAAACTCAAAGAGGGGAATCATTCAACTGGTAAAATACACAATTTGAATGCCTGAGGCTCCTGGCTGTTTTTCCTGTGATGCATAGAGTGGAGTATTGCATGGACTTCTCTCTGTCTGTCAGTCTGTCTTCACATGACACACTTTCTCCATGGTCTATGAAATAAATTAAAAAAAATTAAAATAAGTAAATGTAGATAGTAGGGCAAAGATTACCAAATAAGTGTGTTTTCCTTTGCCTAAAAACAACAGAAAAGCTGCAAAGACACATAGAAATACATACATAGATAGAGGCCTGAGAGGGGCCAGGTGGTGGTACACCTGGTTAAGTGCTCACATTACAGTGCACAAGGGCCTAGGTTCAAAGCCCCACCTGCAGAAGGAAAGCTTCACAATTAGTGAAGCAGGTCTGCAGGTATCACTCTGTCTCTCTCCCTCTCTATCTCCCTTCCCCTCTAAATTTCTGTCTGTCCTATCTAATAATAACTAAAAAAAAATATTAAAAAAATAAAAAAGAAAGAAAGAGGCCTGAGTCACATGCAAGCATCCATCCAAGAGACAGAAGCTCAGGTACAGGTGGCAGCAACCCAGAGAAAATCCCTCCTCCAAGGAAGAAATCTTTCCACACTGCAACATACCACAGTCCAGGAGAGATCACTGTTATCCATTGAGCAGGGGAAAAACTGAACAGAAATGTTGAAACCCAATCCTATTAAATTGTGTGCCTCAGGGTTTTGTGGTGGTATACCTGAATGAGCACACAACGTACAATGTTGGAGGACTCAGGCTCAAGCCCTCAGCCCCCACTTGCAGGGGGAAAGCTTTGGAAGTGATGAAGCAGTGCTGAAGGTGTCTCTCTTTCTATCTCCCACTTCCCTCTAGACTTCTGCTTGTCTCTATCCAATGATATATAAAGATAATAAAATATTTAAAAATAATTGTGTGCCTATAACTATGCAACAATGGAAAGAGCAAAATTAGAAACAGGTGGGAGTTATAGTAACAGCCTTCCTATAGCTCAGACAGCTTGCTAATAGCAGCTCAGTAGATGAAATCATATTGGAATTCAGTCTCTCTAGTAGCAGACCTTGGGGTAGGACTCCAGAAGAGTTGTTGTAGGGGGATGAGACAGAGGTGTATTCCCCAGTCATGTCTAGTTTACCACGGTATTACTCCACAAAGAATTGGGGATGTATGCATACCTTATTTAGGGAAATGAAAACACACATATAGAAATATGTAGGTCATTTGGACAAAACATGGTTAAAATATCTTCAATCTTTGATATCAATAAATGTCAATGGCCTGAATTCACCTATTAAAAGGCACAGAGTAGGAAGATGGATCAAAAAACACAACCCAACAATATGCTGTCTACAGGAAACCCACCTAACTCAACAAGACAAACACAGACTCAAAGTGAAAGGATAGAAAACTATCATACAAGCCAATGACCCAGAAAAAAGGGCAGGAACAGCTATTCTGATATATGACATGACAGACTTTAAAATCAATAACATTGAAAAAGATAGGGATGGACACTACTTAATGCTCAGTGGATTAGTCAATCAAGAGGACTTCACAATTATTAACATCTATGCACCCAATGAGAAGCCATCTAAATACATCAAACATATACTGAAAGAGCTACAGCAATATATTAACAGCAACACAGTCATAGTAGAGGACATCAGCACCCCACTGTCTCAACTTGACAGATCATCCATTAAAGACATGAGGAAGCTAAATGAGGAGATAGATAAACTAGAACTATTGGACATTTTCAGAGTGATTCACCCCAAGAAACTGGAATACACATGATACTCAAGTACACATGGATTCTCAAGGATAGACCATATGTTAGGCCACAAAGACAGCATTAGCAAATTCAAGAGCATTGAAATCATCCCAAGCATCTTCTCAGACCACCGTGGAATTAAAGTAACACTTAACAATCAAAAAAAGATTAGTAATAGTCCCCAAATGTAGAAGCTCAACAATATACTCCTTAACAACTACTGGGTCAAAGAGGAAATAAAGGAAGAAATCAAAATGTTTTGAGAGTTCAATGAAAATGAAGACACAAGCTATCAAAATATTTGGGACACAGCTAAGGAAGTACTGAGAGGGAAGTTCATAGCCATACAAGCACACACTAGGAAACAAGAAAAAGCACAAATAAACAGCCTGATTGCACATCTTAAAGACCTAGAGGAAGAAGAACAAAGAACCCTAAAGCAACCAGAAGGACAGAAATCACTAAAGTTATGTCAGAAATCAATAACATTGAAAATAAGAAAACCATACAAAAGATCAATGAAAGTAAATGTTATTTCTTCGAAACAGTGAGCAAAATTGACAAACCTTTAGCCAGACTCACAAAACAAAAAAGGGAGAAGACCCAAATAAATCAGACCATGAATGAAAGAGGAGATATCACAACAACAGACATCACAGAAATTCAGCATATCATGCAAGACTTCTATGAACAACTATATGCCACCAAGCTAGAGAACCTGGAAGAAATGGACGATTTCCTAGATAACTACGAACTTCCAAAATTAGGTAAAGAGGAACTAGATAACATGAACAGGCACATCACAGCTAATGAAATTGATAGTTATCAAAAACCTTCCCAAGAATAAAAGTCCTGGACAAGATGGTTTTACAAATAAATTCTACAAAACTTTCAAAAAAGAACTAATACCACTACTTTTAAAAGTCTTCCAGAAGACTGAAGACACTGGAATACTCCCTTCCAGCTTCTATGAAGCCAACATCCTTTGATACCAAAAGCAGACAGGGGCACAGCCAAAAAAGAAAACTACAGACCAATATCTCTGGTGAACATAGACGCTAAAATATTGTACAAAATTCTCGCCAACTGGATACAGCAGTATATTAAAAAGATTGTTCATCATGACCAGGTGGGGTTTATCCCAGGCATGCAAGGTTGATTTAATATTCGTAAATCAATCAACCACATCAACAGAAGCAAGACCAAAAACCACATGGTCATATCAATAGATGCAGAGAATGCCTTTGACAAAATACAACATCGCTTTATGATCAAAACACTACAAAAAATGGAAATAGATGGAATATCCCTCAAGATAGTGGAATCTATATATAGCAAACTACAGCCAACATCATATTCAATGGTGAAAAACTGGAAGAATTTCCCCTCAGATCAGGTACTAGACAGGGCTGCCCACTATCACCATTACTATTCAACATAGTGTTGGATGTTCTTGCCATAGCAATCAGGCAGGAGCAAGGAATTTGAGGCATACAGATTGGAAGAGGAGAAGTCAAACTCTCCCTATTTGCAGATGACATAACAGTACACATAGAAAAACCTAAGGAATCCAGCAAGAAGCTTTTGGAAATCATCAGGCAATACAGTAAGGTGTCAGGCTACAAAATTAACATTCAAAAGTCAGTGACATTCCTCTATGCAAACACTAAATTAGAAGAAGATGAAATTCAGAAATCAATTCCTTTTACTATTGCAACAACAAAAACAACAACAAAATATCTAGGAGTAAACCTAATCAAAGAAGTGAAAGACTTGTATATTGAAAATTATGAGTCACTACTCAAGGAAATTGAAAAAGACACAAAGAAGTGGAAAGATACTCCTTGTACATGGGTTGGAAGAATTAACATCATCAAAATGAATATACTACCCAGAGCCACCTACAAATTTAATGCTATCCCCATCAAGATCCCAGCCACATTTTTTAGGAGAATAGAACAAATGCTACGAATGTTTATCTGCAACCAGAATTGCCAAAACAATCTTGAGAAGAAAGAACAGAACTGGAGACATCACACTCCCGGATCTCAAATTGTATTATAGGGCCATTGTAATCAAAACTGTTTGGTACTGGAACATGAATAGACACACTGACCAGTGGAATAGATGTGAGAGCCCAGAAGTAAGCCCCTACACCTATGGACATGTAATCTTTTTTAAATTTTTTATTTATAAAAAGAACAAAACCATAGGATAAGACGGCTACAACTTCGCACAATTCCCACCACCAGAACTCTGTACCCCACCCTCTCCCCTGATAGCTTTCCTACTCTTTAAATGGACATCTAATCTTTGACAAAGGCACCCAGACTAATAAATGTGGAAAGCAGAGTCTCTTCAACAAATGGTGTTGGAAAAAATGGGTTGAAACATGAAGAATGAAACTGAACCACTGTATTTCTCCAAATACAAAAGTAAATTCCAAGTGGATCAAGGACTTGAATGTTAGACCAGAAACTATCAGATACTTAGAGGAAAATATTGGCAGAACTCTTTTCCGCAAGAATTTTAAAGACATTTTCAATGAAATGAATCCAATTACAAAGAAGACTATGGCAAGCATAAACCTATGGGACTACATCAAATTAAAAAGCTTCTGCACAGCTAAAGAAACTACTACCCAAATCAAGAGACCCCTCACAGAATGGGAGAAGATAGTTACATGCCATACATCAGACAAGAGGCTAGTAACCAGAATATATAAAGAGCTTGCCATGTCAACAACAAGACAACAAATAACCCCATCCAAAAATGGGGGGAGGACATGGACAGAATATTCACCACAGAAGAGATCCAAAAGACTGAGAAACACATGAGAAATGCTCCAAGTCTCTGATTGTCAGAGAAATGCAAATAAAGACAATAATGAGATACCACTTCTCTCCTGTGAGAATCTCATACATCAGACAAGGTAACAGCAGTAAATGCTGGAGAGGTTGTGGGGTCAAAGGAACCCTCCTGCACTGCTGGTGGGACTGTAAATTGGTCCAACCTCTGTGGAGAACAGTCTGGAGAACTCTCAGAAGGTTAGAAATGGACCTACCCTATGACCCTGCAATTCCTCTTCTGGGGATTATCCTAAGGAACTCAACACACCCATCCAAAAATATCTGTGTACACATATGTTCTTAGCAGCACAATTTGTAATAGCCAAAACTTGGAAGCAACCCCGGTGTCCAACAACAGATGAGTGGCTGAGCAAGTTGTGGTATATATACACAACGGAATACTACTCAGCTATAAAAAATAGTGACTTCACTGTTTTCAGCCAATCTTGGATGGAGCTTGAATAAATCATGTTAAGTGAAATAAGTCAGAAACAGAAGGATAAATATGGGATGATCTCATTCTCAGGCAGAAGTTGAAAAACAAGATCAGATGAGAAAACACAAGTAGAACCTGAACCGGAATTGGTGTATTGCACCAAAGTAAAAGACTTCTGGAATTGGGGGGGGGGGAGAGTAGAGGTCCAAAAATGATGACAGAGGACCTAGTGGAGGATGTATTGTTATGCATGTATATTGTATTTACTGTCAAATGTAAAACTTGAATTCCCCAATAAAGAAATTAAAACAAATAATTAAAAAACAAACCAAAAAAACAGATAAAAATACAGTAATTGAGCTACAGAAGATACTAGATTCTAAGCTCCCCAAGACACATAATAATTAAAATGGAAAAGATCAAAGACAAAGAGACCATTTTTATAGCAACAAGAAACAAAAGGTGGGGGGAGACTTGTTCCATTTGGGGAAATGCCCAGTTCAGCCAACATAATTTTGTATTTGCGGCAATGATGAGAAAAGGAATGTAGAAGGAAGAAGAGTCATGAATACAGTCTGCTGTGCTGAGGCTGAGGAGATGACTCATTTGATACATGGGGTATGGAGGCAGGGATGAGAGTTAGTCATGGTAAGTGGGGGGAGGGTCTCAGGAAGACTTATGCCCCTCCTCCAAATGTGGGAGACATCTCCTGGACAGTGGCCCATGAAGGATGTGGGACTGAGTTCATGAATATTTAATATATGCTTCCTAATGGTTTGGTTTTCATCTTCTTTATTATGTAAAAATACTTCTGACTTCATTCCCCCACACCAAAATACACAAAGGCAAGAGCGCTGAGGAAGCATTCCCAATGGCTTCCTGACCATCCTGCTTGTCTGAATGTGCAGGACACAGTGCTGCCTGAGGACCCTTCAGTCAGGAAGCTTCTCTGAAGTGTTTCCCCACCCCACCTTACTCCCTCCACCCCCCTGCCCAGCACATACCTACCTCCTCTTCCTCTCACAGTTCCTGCCCTTCACCTCTGGTACTGAAAGAGCATCTGAGTGATCTTCTAGCAACTAAGAACTGGATTAGTCATAGATCTTTCATCAGACCCCAAAATATTGAGTAGAATCATGCCGATTGTTCACTAAGTCCATGTCAATTCTGTTCATTCTCTCTGAGCAGAGACAAAGGGCAAGCAGTAACCTGTCTGCCAAGCTGGAACTCCTGAGCACAATCACAAGCTGAAGGTGCAGCCCCACATGAAATAAAAACAAACACTTTCTGGACACCTCACAAGCAGTTTCAGATATTGAAGGTAATGTTTAACCATCGATAGGGTCGTGCTGTGACCTGGCCCTAATTTGGGCTCAGTACTTCAATAGTAACTGACACTTTTATGACCCACTTAGTGAGAATAAAGTGCCTTGAGGTTCATTATCCTGTCTTACAGCTCCTGTTCTGAGGAAAGGCATGAAGGGAGCTTCCTACCGGAGATGTGAGCTCATTATAGACCTGGATAATAACTAATGAAGCCAAGACCTTTCTGTGTATGAACTAAACTTGTAGAAGAGCAGTGCTAGCTTGCAAGGCAACTGGGCAGCTGATTCTCATTCCCAACACTATCTAATATGCCTCTCTCTCCTCTCCTCTCCTCTCCTCTCCTCTCCTCTCCTCTCCTCTCCTCTCCTCTCCTCTCCTCTCCTCTCCTCTCCTCTCTCTCTCCTGATTCAATTATGGTCCACAGGACTGTAGGACAAGAGCATACAATCCCACACAATTTCTAACACCCAGGGTTTTGCATCCCATCAACTTCATTAGAAGCTTTCCTATTCTTTATCCCACTGGGAGCATGAACCCAGGATCATTATAGGGTGCAGAAGGTGGGAGGTCTGGCTTCTGTAACTGCTTCTCTGCTAGACACGGGCATTGGCAGTTTGATCCATACTCCCAGCCTGTTTCTTTCTTTCTTTCCCTAGTGGGGCAGGGCTCTGGAGTCTAGAGAGTGCTCAGTCCATTTTGGTGCTATGCTTTATTGTGGAACTGAGCCTGACACATGTGCAAGTTCACTGCTGTGGGTAGTTGTTTTTCCCCCCAGTCAGACAGAAATACAGAGATGGAGAGAGACAGAGATAAGGAAGGAGAGAGGCCAGGACACTGAAACTTCCTCTGGGGTCAAATTACATTCCATGTAGCAATGGGACTTGAGTAAGCTGTCAATATCATCATAAGACTCCTATAACAATACCTTGCTATCTGATTAGTATGGTGCAGACCCATCAGATCTCTGCACAACTGATCATATAAAAAGAATTATGCCATCAATGTTGCTGTCAGACAGAGCACCTGCTTCTCTCTGCACTGGATAGCAGCTGTTCAAACAATGCAATGTAGTTTTTCTTAATATAGACATCTAGATGTGTCAAAATTTGCAATAGATTTAAATTAGAAATGCTATCATTGTTTTCCTCTTATTAAAAAGAAAAATCTACCTATCTAATCCAAACTTACTCTACTTTGCTGATTTTTATACAAAGTCAGCTTGTCCTCTCAGGTGGGGTTTGCCTAGGGCAGCAAAGTGCCCTGAAACTATTTATCCTGTGTGAGTGATCACCAACTGGGAGAAATGTGGCTTTTTTTCTAGCCTGCCTATAGCATTTATTGAGAGAGAGAGAGAGAGAGAGAGAGAGAGAGAGAGAGAACTGGTCCCTGTTCAGGTGCCAGATGCCAGGCTAGCTTCGCAGGCGGGAGACAGACCACCAGGAACTCATGGCTGAGCTGGGATGCAATGCAAACTAGTGGTGGAAAACAGGGTGTGACTAGGAGAGGGGGCGGAGCAAAATGAGAGTGTGAACCAGTGGGATTAAACCAGTGCCCTGCAGGCAGGGCAGTTCTCAGGTAAAACAGTAATTATTTAAATAGACCAGAGCGTTAAGCAGGGGGGAGCTGGCATACTGCCAAATGAGAGAGAGAGAGAGAGAGGACCCAGGGAACTACTATGGGTATTCAAAGAGTTATAAAATAAAAATCTATGTTTTCTTTTCATATATGTGTAATATGTTAGATATAATAGCATAATGCAACTGGAAAGACTTTAATTTCTTAATTTTGTGGAGTCCCCATTCCAAGAAGTACTCGGTACTCTGAGGGCCAGAGACAATGTTTTCCTGTTTATTTCCCAACCTAACCTTAGGTCCATACATTAACATTCAGTTTTCATCATATTATAACTCAGAAAAACGAATGAATTCTAGAAGCATCTACACTGGGGCTAGACAATAGTATATTTGTTTCAGAGCATATGTTACAATGCACAAGGGCCTGGGTTCAAGCCCTCAGCTACCAAATGCAGAAGAAAGTTTCTTGAGTGGTGAAGCAGTGCTGCAGGTATGTGTGTGTGTGTGTATGTATGTGTATGTGCATATGTATGTACATATACATATTCACTTATCTCTTCTATCTTGATTTATGTCTCTATCCATTCTGTAAAAAATATCCTTAATGATGATATAAATGCTAGAGACTACTAATCTCTATGGGTCATTTTCAAGTCTAAATTTATGGGGCAGAAGGACAGATCACTACAGAAAGAAAAACAAGGTATATAGTGCTGAAAACATAAGAGCCTGTGAGAGGTAAAGATTACCTTTAAGGGAAGAGACAATTACTTACTGGTTTCCAGTTAAATTACATCAATTACAACCAGCCCCATCCTATTGTAATTATTGGCCTTTGATTTTCTAAAATGTGTTGTGTACACACACATACACACACACACACACACACACACACACACCCCTCTTCTTTTTAGTCCTAATCTATTGCTTTCAATCAAACAAATGCTAACTAAGAGAATAGCTTTTCATGCAAATATCTAAAATTATCTGTCTGCTTTATCGCCACCAGAGTTGTCTCTTGGATTTGGTGCCTACAGGGTCAATACACTGATCCTGGAGGTCATTTTTTCCTTTCTTCTTTATTTTATTTGCTAAGACAAAGAGAAATCGAAGGGGAGACAGACAGAGAGCGAGAGAGTCCTGCAGAACTGCTTTGCCACTCATGAAGCCTCCCCTTCCCAGTGGGGAGTGGGGGAGAGGGGACAGATTACCATGACCTTAAGCATGGTAGTCTGTCCTCCTCACTGGGCATACCTCTACCAGGGCCCCTTAATTAGTTTTTAACAAAAGAAATGAATAAAAATCCAGTTACAAGTGGTGGTATTCAATTCTCCTACATCTCTGAAAAAGTGCCCTATACATGCCAGTTTTGACATTGGTTACTGTGTTTTAACTACTTAATGGCATGCTTATATTCAATATGATAATTTCTATAGCCTTATAAACAAATGATATGGGTATTATCAAAGACCAGTGCAGAGTTGACATTTGCTAATTTTCTACTTTAAAGATGTTTTTGATGACGTTCATGATGTCTACTGCTTCACTTCTTTCTCTGTCAAAGGCTTTGGAAGACAGGCACCCAAGGAAACCACAGTAGTCAATAAGATTGCCATAAACGTGCCTGCTGGCTATTTTTCTCAACGAATTTTGTTCCTAGAGTAGAATACCCATAAGGTCTTTCCCCTTTCCATACCTAAATAGTCATTGATCTTCCTCAAATGGAAAGGATGAGGAAACACATTTTCTTCTTTGCTTTGCTTTTAAAGACTTGGTCAAAATTTCTTGTTCTACTTGTTTATCTTTGTCACACAGTTTCTATAGAAAAATAAATTGCTTTTTTCTTCTTCTTTTTGCTTTACTCCTTTTGAAAGCAGAGTCTATAAAAATTATCATTCCCACCTTACATACCAGAACAGGATTGTTCTTCAGAGTGTAAAGAAAATATCCTCAGTCAGTGCAAAAGGTTTAATATCAAAGGTTTATTAAAGCAACACAGCAGACATTTTTCAGCTACAATCTTCATCATAAGACTGAGCAACTTAGAAAAATATCAAGAACTGAAAATTTTGGTCAGTTAAAAAACATTTTATTTATGTTATTATTATTTATATTTATTTATTTATTTATTTAATTTAAGAAAAAAGACATCAATAAAACCATAGGATAAGAGAGGTATAGTTTTGGGAGTTGGGCTATAGCGCAGCGGGTTAAGCACAGGTGGCACAAAGTGCAGGGACCGGCTTAAGAATCCCGGTTCGAGCCCCTGACTCCCCACCTGCAGGGGAGTCACTTCACAGGCGGTGAAGCAGGTCTGCAGGTGTTTTATCTTTCTCTCCCCCTCTCTGTCTTCCCCTCCTCTCTCCATTTCTCTCTGTCCTATCCAACAACGACGACATCAATAACAACTACAACAATAAAACAAGGGCAACAAAAGGGAATAAATAAATAAATATTTTTTTTAAAGAGGGGTATATTTTTATTCTTTAAACTTTATTTTATTTATTTATTGGGTAGACACAGGCAGAAATTGAGACAGAAAGGGAAAGAGACAGAGACACCTGCAGCCCTGTTTTACCACTTGTGAAGCTTTCCTCCTGCAGCTGGGGACGGAGGACTCGAACCTGGGCCCTTGTGCACTGTAACATGTGCGCTCAACCAGGTGTGCCACCACCCGGCACCTTATTTATATTATATACCTTGGGAATCGGAGCCCATCATCTTCACTGGTGCTCCCAGCACCCTGTGCTCAGACCTCACTCACTGCACAGCCCCAGCGAGCTAACAAAGTGGACCGAGAGACAAAGTGCAAACTCTCGGAGGACACTGAGGGCCTGCGGCCAAGGCCGTCCATCCCCTTAGGCGCTGGCGGGCTGGTCCCCGGGAGGTGGCTGGGGCTGGAGGGCGTGGCGTGGCGCGGCGCGTCGAGGGGCGTGGCAGGGCGTGGCGCGGGGCGTGGCGCGTGGAGGGGCGGGGCGCCCGGAGCCTCTTACCTGGGCGCGGTGAGCGCGTGGGCGCGTGGGGCTGCTGCTGCTCCGCTCGGGAGGCTGTTGCTCGAGCTCCCGCGGCCGCGATGGTCCCGCCGGGGCGGCGACGTTCTCGGCGCACACGTTCTCCCGCGGGCTGCTGCGGCGCGGGCGGCGGCTCGGCCCGCTGCGGCCCCCGGAACCATCCAGCTCCGGGCCGCGGCGCCGTCTTTGAGCGCCTGCGCGGGGCCCGGCTCGCTCCGGTGGGGCCGTGTGCCTGCAGCCCGCTCGCGCGTCCGCACCGAGCACCCGGGCGGGGACCCGCCAACGCCACTCCCGCGCGCCGGGCCGGCGACGCTTTAGCATGCGGGGAGCTGCGAGACACACGCTCCCGGGCGGGCGAGTGAGGCGGGACGGTTCGCGGGCTCGTTGACACTGCAGAGCCGCCCGCAGCAGCACCGCCGCCTGTAAATCCCGCCTTGCCGGGCGTCCGCGCACGGCTGCGGGGCAGAGGCGCTGTGCACACCCGGGGGGGTCCTCCGAGTGGTCCTCCACCTCGGGGTGCTGGTCCCTTCAAAAAAAAAATCTTTGCAGTGGCAGAGGTGCCAAGGGACACGGTGGGGCTGATCTTTCAACTATGTACTCCAGCCAGGGTGTAACTTCTTCTCCTTCTCCTTCTCCTTCTCCTTCTCCTTCTCCTTCTCCTCTTCCTCTTCCTCTTCCTCTTCCTCTTCCTCTTCCTCTTCCTCCTCCCTCCCCCACCCCCTCCCCCCTCCCCCACCCCCTCCTCCTCCCCCCTCCTCCTCCCCCCTCCTCCTCCCCCCTCCTCCTCCCTCCTCCTCCTCCTTCCTCACTCCCCCTCCTCCCCCCTCCTCCTCCTTCCTCACTCCTCCCCCTCCTCCCCCCTCCTCCTCCCTCCTCCTCCTTCCTCACTCCTCCTCCTCCCCTCCTCCTCCCTCCTCCTCCTTCCTCACTCCTCCTCCTCCCCTCCTCCTCCCTCCCCCACCCCCTCCCCCCTCCCTCACCCCCTCCTCCTCCCCCCTCCTCCCCCCTCCTCCTCCCCCTCCTCCCCCCTCCTCCCCCTCCCCCTCCTCCTCCCTCCTCCTCCTCCTTCCTCACTCCTCCCCCCTCCTCCCCCTCCCCCTCCTCCCTCCTCCTCCTCCTTCCTCACTCCTCCCCCCTCCTCCTCCTCCCCCCTCCTCCTCCTCCCCCTCTTCCTCCTCCTTCCTCACTCCTCCTCCTCCCCCCTCTTCCTCCTCCTCCTCTCCCTCCTCCTCCTCCCCCCTCCTCCCCCCTCCTCCTCCCTCCTCCTCCTCCTCCTCCTTCCTCACTCCTGCTCCTTCTCCTTCCTCACTCCTGCTCCTCCTCCTCCTTCCTCACTCCTCCCCCTCCTCCTTCTTCCTCAGACCGACTATTTGTTTTTTCCTCGGATCGCCTGTCAAACGCCACACCTAGCAGCCTCAGCGATTTCTGGCGGAGCCGCGGAGGGGACCCCGTGGCACTGGAGGCAGCTCAACCCTGCCGAGCCTCGGAAAGTCTCCTGGGTGGGAGAGCTCCTGCACCTCCGGCTCACTTTTCCCCTGTTTACTTAAGTTTCCAAAACTAAAACAAGTCACCGGCTACCCTGATGTAGGGCATCTTCTGAATACAGTGCTAACAGTCCAGGTGCTGGATTCTGCAAGGAAGAGAAAACATGTAAGGGCAAAGGAAAAATAATTTGAAAAGAGCAGTTGTCTGAGATGACTCCTTTGGCTGCAGAAGTTCCAGAGTAATAAATGATGAGAGGGCTGTGTTATACAGCAGAGAGTCTTTCTGACCAGATGATTTGAAAATATTCTTTGGTTCTCAGATGATTGACAGTAAATCCATCAATAGTTAATCCAGCAGCTGTTAATGTCTTGGCATAATCGTCCAGAGTAAATATTTTAGCGTCCAGCCAAAGCTAATGCTGTTCCTCCAGGGTTGATTTGAAATTACACACACACACACACACACACACACACACACACACACACACACACACACAGAGAGAGAGAGAGAGAGAGAGAGAGAATAGAGTTGTCTAAAGGTGCAAGTTGCATTTATTATGCACCCTGAGGTTTAGGATTACTCCAGGAACCAACACATCTGCTCTGTGCCTGTTACCAGCACGAGAAAGATAGTCTGACAGATAGCTTTTGTATTTTTAGAATGTAAACATCCTCACATTGAGATAAGCCTTCTCACTTACTCATTACTAAGGACACTGATTTGTATGCTTATTCTTAAAAGTATACCTTGTTTGACATTGCTGCAGAAAGAAAATACCAAAATTTAAATCATTGTAAATCAGAAGAATGTGAGTGTATAATAATTACTTAAGCTGTTCTTAAGGGGTCTTCCCATCAGTGAAGTTTATTTTGAAAACAAGTCTTTCATGAGTCCCTGAAGGTTAGTAAGATGAGGTTCTGGCAGAATGGGACAGGCAGGAAATTCCAGAAGCAAAAGTCTTCCAGGAAAATAATACCCATCTTCCAATGCCCTGCACTTCTAAGTTGGAAAAAAGTATAGTTGCTACTGGACTCAGATAAGTATTGGTATCTCCAGCAATCTAAGGTGCAGAGAAAGGGGAGGAGCCCTTAAAGCTTCAAGTCAACACTCTGGATTGTACTTGGAAGCAAATAAGTAACCTCTACAGAACGGCACACCTGTGAGAAGTGTTCCCTGTGGCTTGCACAATTTAATAGCATGTGCAGTTTTTATGTCCTGCAAACTGCAACTATATCCTTCTCGTCTATTTTTAAGCCTCTATACTAAAGACTTACGGTGGAAAATAACTTGAGGATTGCATTGTCTAGCAACAGACGAAAGAAACATAAAATACATGAAGACAACTCCCAATTTTTTACCTGTGACATAACTAAGAACTGTGTCTTCACATCCTTAGCCAAAGCAGAATTAAGTACTCTAGAGGCTCAAGCTCTAAAATAATATCTGGCCTCTAAAGGCACTCTGACATGGAAATATTAAAGTACAAGTAGAAGCAGAGATTTGTAGGGGGAAAAGAGATCTTCTCTCTCTATTTTCTGCAAATGTATGCCTACTGAGTAACTGTCTTTCTGATACAGAATCCCTCCTGTTTTCAAACCTTCCCACCATAATTTCCCTAGGACCATTCTTGCTCATTCCCAGCATTGGTGAAGGGAATTAATTCATAGATAGGACTGGGAACCTTGGTAAAGAGTAGAAGGAAGGTTGTCAGGATGGCAACACATACGAGTGGTATGACAAAAAGAGGTCCTTAAACATAGTAAAGGAACATTGTTGGGTAGTATGCCAGCTCCCCCTGGCTTCTGCTTAACCATATGCCTATATAGGGATTGATTTGATCCCATTCAAAGCTTTAGTCTATTTACATAAATCACTTTTACATTTACATAAAGCACCACACTCCCTCCAGGGCATTGGTGGTTTAGTGGTAGAATTCTCACCTGCTCCACCCCGTCTCCTTGTCACACCCTGATCCTCTCCTTGTCACACCCTGATCTTCCACCAGTCACTTTTTGCTCCACCCTCTCTATGTCACATCCTGTTTCCACCCTACTTGGAGAGTATAAAAACAGCTGCTCTTCTGATTAAAGACACTTGGAAATTGCTTTCTGGCTCCGAGAGTTCCAGAGTGTATCTCCTGCGAAGTTAGTGCGGCATGAGTTCCTGATCCCTCTCCCACGCAGCAGCCTAGATCAGCTCCAGTTGAGTTCTCTCCAACCCAGAGAGCACTAGCTCGGGAAGAAGCACCCTCAGGCTATCCCGGCAGAACATGGCAGTGTTAGGTTCGGTAATCCAAGAAATTCACCAAGAGACCAGGGTGATGTAAAGACAAAGAGCTTTATTTACTAGCCCGGGATAGGGGCTAGGGCTAGTAAATACCCCACAGCTGTATTGGGTGCTCGACCTTGAACCCCAGCACATGAGGAGATATATAGAGTATGGGTTAAATAGCATACATGACAAACTTAGCCTTGTGGTTCTCTTCTTTACACATCTGGAGGAAATGTGGAGAAATGTTTAACAATCTCTATCTCTCCGGAGATGCCTTGGAAATGCTTAATGGTCTCTATCTCTCCAGAGATGCCTTTCTTAACAGTCTCTACCTCTCCGGAGATGCCTTGGCTCTATCTCTCCGGAGATGCCTTTCTCAATGCTCAGCTTATCCTTATCTTTGTTCCTGTTGACTCAGGGCCATGGGTTCAATTTCCAGTAATGGTTCTGAATTCCAGTACCTGTTCTTCTGAAACTGGGGCCTATCTCATTTCTGCAGTTTTTGGAGCTTGTCATGGAGTCACTGCAGTCTGCACCCTTTATTTCTTCTGTCAAATGACCACCCCTGGCAGAGTCAGTTAATTTGCCACTAAGGGCTTAGTTCTCTGGTTGCTATCAAGCAGCTCAGTTGAACTGCAGCTACCCAAGCAGAAACCATCTGGCTCTATGCTAAATCAACATCTCTGACTCGACTCTGCACCACTCCCACTGCTTTGTCGACACTAAAGCCAGAGACACAGTAATATGCAACCTCTTCTTTCTTTTACTTTTTAAAAAATATTTATTTATTTATTTTTCCTCCAGGGTTATTGCTGGGCTCGGTGCCTGCACTATGAATCCACCGCTCCTGGAGGCCATTTTTCCCCCTTTCGTTGCCCTTGTTGTAGCCTTGTTGTGGTTATTATTGTTGTTGTTGATATTGTTCGTTGTTGAATAGGACAGAGAGAAATGGAGAGAGGAGGGGAAGACAGAGAGGAGGAGAGAAAGACAGACACCTGCAGACTCCCCTGCAGGTGGGGTAACCTCTTCTTTCTTTAGTGTTTGCTTTACAATTTTCTAATTGTGGGTAGCTCATACTGACTATGCCATTTAATATTGTATTAATAAAATTGAAGGCTATATATAGAAATTGTATGAGGCAAATTAATTTTGAATCAGCAAGCTTCCTTACTGCAGCAATTCATGCTGTGTGTCATCTGTTCTCACAACTGATACCATGAAATAACAAATCCTTTAGAGTTAAAAGAGCTGAATATTAAATTAACAATGTTAGTACACTTCAATTGAAAAATAAGGCTTCTGGGCTGTGGAGCTAGCATACTGTTTCTGCAAAGGTCTTTCGTGTCTGAGGCTGAGGTCCCAGGTTCAGTCCTCAACACCACCATAGACCATAGCTGGGCAGTGCTTTTGACTGTCTCTTCATATCTCTCATTAAACTCTGTGTGTGTGTGCGCACGTGCCACACGTGTGTGTGCAAATGGAATCTCTAATACCACACAACACTGAGAGTCCTATAATTCTGGACTCCATCAAGTATGTAAAACACTTTGAAGTATAATATGCCAGGCAGAGAGTGGAAAGACTAGCCTTCCAAACTAAGAGTTCTCAGTAACATGAATGAAAGAGTAAAAAATGAAGTATTTTGGAAATTACTATATCGTTCAAACTATGGTATTATGATGACAGAAATCATAGCTGAACCTGGGGAGCTAAAGAAAAAAATATTAGAAAATAGTACATTTGAAAAAATAAAGTCTTTGTTAGAGCATTCCACTTGCAAGTAAGATAGAGACCATGGAAAACCAATACTCTTGTTGGAAACTACTAGAAATGTAAAAAAGTATATTTGATTTTTTTCGTGAAAAGCCACTACACTTGAACAACCTGAGATGAAATGCCCTAAATAGTATGTTGGTATGTCAAAAGAACACAGGAGGGAAAGCAATTCCAGAAGCCAGACCTCCCGCCTTCTGCCATAATGACCCTGCACCCATACTCCCAGAGGGATATAGAATAGGAAAGCTATCAGGGGGATATGAAGTTCTGGTAGTGGGAATCGTGTGGAGTTGTAACCCTCTTATCCTATGGTTTTTGTCAGTGTTTCCTTTTTATAAATAAAAACACACAAAAAAAACACACACAAAAAAACACCTCATCATAGACAATAGCTCAGCTTTCTGGTGTTATCTGGGAATCACTAACTGCTCCAGTATAATAAGGGAATAAGGGATGTTTGCTGGGGTTTTTTTTTTAACATATTAAAGAAAATCTAGTACCAAACATGAGTAAAGAAGTTTTATGAAGAGAAGAATTCGAGTGGTAAATCAGTAGCCAAATGTTCTCAACCCAACCTGTCATGTGACAACTTTTGGGCAAGACCACCCCTAGAATCTTCACCATGCTGGTGAGTCTATTTTTCTTCAACACATCAAAAAAACACTGCAAAGGACCATCCCACTGAGATGGCATCTATAATTAAAAAAAAAAAAAAACAGACGGCCTGGCTGAGTGTATATGTTTACAGTGCACCCAGGTTTGAGCCTCTGGTCTCCGCCTACAGGGGGAAAGCTTCATGAGTGGTGAAGCAGTGTTGCAGGTGTCTGTCTCTCTCCCTCTCTGTAATCCCCATCCTTCTTCCTTCTTGATTTCTGGCAGTGTGTGGTGATGGCTGTGATGTTGTTACCATCATTATCACCATCAAGAGTCCACAGGCTGGTAGGACTTAAGGGGGCATTGAGGACCAGATGCTGGTGCTTAGTTAACAGTGAATGAACTGCCCTGAATGATGGACTTCTCTGAGCCCCTCACTGCACGTGGCATATGCCTCAAAATGAATCCTGCTCCTTCCTTTTGGGACCTCAACTCATTTTCTTCTCCTTCTCCTTCTTCTCCTACTTCCCTTTCTTCTTCTCTTCCTTTCCTCCTCCTCCTCTTACTTCTGAGTCTCTATCTTTGTCTCTCTCTCTTTCTGTGTGTGCATACCTGAGCTTTGCTTCTGCATGATTCCATCAACCCTAATGGCTTCTACTTTTCTTTTAATTTTAGATACAGAGGAGACAGAGGCACGAAGCAGAAGAGAGGGAGAGAGGGAGAACTGGCACAGCATGAAGCCACCATTCATGAAGCTTCCCCTGCTGCTTGGTGTCATGCACGATGTTCCTACATGGTTTAGGAGGCTGGAAAAACCTGGGTTCTCAGACTTGGTAAAGTGTACACTCTATCGAGTGAGCTATCAGTCAGTCCTACTACACAAGAGGGTAAATATCAGGAGATAGGAATCACCCTAGTAATCTGGCTACAGTAACAAAGAACCTAAAGCCTATAGTCTTAAAGAACAAAGTAATAAAAACAGCAATAAAAAACTCTTGTTTAAAACTCCACCAAGAGTATTTAACCTAGACAAATGCTAGAAGCAGAAAATTATTTCCCAAGGTCAGATTTTGCTTTTGTCTAACTTGGTATATGTATGCTGACTGGGCCTTTTGGAGAAGTAGCTATCAAATTCTATAGAGTTGGTACATGTGCGTGGTAAATACCATAACTGTTTAAATCATTTTACTGAGAGCTTAATGGTTTACACTGCAGGTCTTGATTCATGGATAGTCTTTCGGTCCCCAGGACATGTGTCTGCAAGACACCCTCACCCCCCAGTTAGGTGCATTTCTGCCATCATGCACCAGGATTCCAATACCCTCTCAACACCCTCCCCACTCCCTCTTCTTCCCAGAATGCTTTGCTTTGGAAATAGCGTAATATTTTATACCAATGTCCATTCCAATCTCCCTGGCATGAGTCCCTGGTATTTGTTCTCAACTATGGAACATAGCTATAACACAGATAATATATGTTACTTCCAGACTAAGGCAGGTAAATAGAATATGATTTATTTATTTTTACTCTGACAAGTTTATAAGGTAATAGGGGTATATAGTTCTATAACACTACCATCACCAAAGCTCTCTGTGCCACCTCACATCAGTAAACACCACAGCTCTCCCAAGAGTGTAGCTATGGGCCAAACACACACGTGTAGAACACACATGCAGGAGCACACGCACATGTTATCTGCTTTTAAGTTCACGTGCTTCAATTCTTTACAATTCACTTATGAGTGAAATCTTCCCATAGTTATCCTTCCCTTTTCTTCTTCCCTTTCAGGTAAGAGAAACAGCACCCGACTTCCTCAGGTGTCCTCCAGAATCTCTTCCCTTTCAGTGATGATGCAAAAACAAAGGTTCCTTGAGCCAATTCATGGCTGCAAGCCTGTGGATGGTTTTAGATTCATGCTTCCACACAGAAAATCTGGTGCTGGTTACCTTAGTAACCTCAACCTGAATAAATCTCACTTCTCTCTCTCTCTCTCTCTCTCTCTTTCTCTCTCTCTCTTTTGTCCCCACGTCTCTTCCATTACTTTTCTTTACTGGCTGGCTCCCAATGAGACCATCCCAGACTCTCCCCTGGGCACCTGGGTGTGTCTGGCTCAGTGGGATTACTGGTTAAAGTGGGGGCTGCGGGTAGATTGGGAGACAGCATGTCCAGTGACCGCAGGACACATCCTTACCAGTCTGCTCTTGTTTGGCCAGTCTCTGACTCTAAATGTTCCCGCATGAGAGCATCCTGTTAAGTGAGATAAACCAGAAAGAGAAGAATGAATATGGGATCAGTCTCACTCATGAGCAGAAGTTGAGAAACAAGAACAGAAATGGGAATCACAAAATAGAATTATTTGGACTGGGTTTGGTATATTGCACCAAAGCAGAAGACTTTGGTGGGGGTAGGGGTGGGGGTCTTTAGGTCCTGGTGCATGATGGTGGAGAGGGGCCTGGGTTGGGGGTGAGAGTGTTTATACTCCCCTGTCATGGTGAGGTGAGAAAATTTACGTATGTGTCAACAACTGTATTTACAGTAAACCACTAACTTCCCCAATAAAAAAAGAAACAAAATTTTCCCCCAAGTTCCCCCCCCCAACAAAAAAAGAAAATGCAAAGGAAAGAAAGCAATCACTGATGGTTTTCCCAGCTGGTTCTTTAATTAATTAATTTTATTTTTAATTTTTCAGTGATTATTGATTTAAAAAATTACATGTCAACAGGGGGACAATTCCACAGCGTTCCCATCACCAGAGTTCTGAATCCCTGATCCCTCCACTGCAGTCCACCACAGTTCTCCCAAGGTTGCAGACGTGGGTCAACCATCATCTGTGAAACTATCTACATTTGTACACAACTGCCCCTCCCTTTCTTCCAGGTCTAATCCTTTCTTCCCTTCCATGCCACAGATAACCCCATTCCTACATCCAAATGTCCCTCCCCTTTTCCTCCTCTTTTGTCTCTGGGTCCTGATGAAGCCTTAGTTCAAAGCCTTTTTACCCTCTTCCTCCTATCACTTCTCCCCCAGTGGGAGTATGGACCAGGATTCTTTTGGGTGTAGAAGGTAGGAGTTCTGGCTTCTGTAATTGCTTCCCCACTGGAAATGGACGTTGGCAGGTTGATCCATACCGCCAGCCTGTTTTCTATCTTTCCCTAGTCGGGTAGGGCTCTGGGGAAGTGAGATTCCAGGACACATTGGTGAGGTTGTCTGACCAGGGAAACAATCACTGACTTTGTATCTTGAGCCATTTCTTTTGCCCAACACCTGCCCCACAGCTGCGGACCCCTAACAAGGTAGAAAGTATAACGAATGACATCTTTAAGAGGACGGGGTGTTGATGCACTGTAGTAGAATTTCCAGTACGTGAAAGAGAAATAGTTTTCCTCTCTCCTTTAGCGTGTGTGCAAAAGAAAAATGACCCCCCACACACATACACAGGCCACTGATGTCACTTTGTGAAAAGTAAAGGAATGCGTGACGATGGGATCGTCAAAATACTTGAACTGGAAACAAAGGAAAGTGACCATTTTTACAGCTGGGGCTTAGTCACTGCCCAGTCGATTCGGATGACTAATTTTAGCACATCTGTATTTACATGATCTGGAGACATAAATCAGTAACACGTAGGAAAACTGGGTGGGGTGGGGAGGCAGGGGTTGGAGGGTAGGGGGTGAGAGTGGGGGTGGGGACGTAACTTGATTACGTTATTAACTTAACCAGAAAGATTCTTTTTCTCTTCCTCTCTGCCCCAATCTCCTCCTCATCTGGAGTGACGGCGCCATCTAGTGGTTCTGGAAGTGACTCCAAGTAGAATCAATTCAGGTCAGAAAGCATCATAGTCAGCTCTAGTCAAAGGAAATTGAAACAATCTTTGCATACGGCAAGAAAAGAACCTAAGTTAAGGAGGGTAGAAGTGTTTTGCAGACATCTATCATGGGGAGACGAGAAACTATACTCATTAATTACTATTATAACCACGTTAATTGGGGGTTTGTTTTTCTATGAAAATCTAATGCCTCCACCCCCATGTATTGTTCAGAAGCATGTTGTTTGGTCCTAGGCTTTGGGGAATTTTCTTTTCTTTTTGTAGTTGATTTCTGGGTTCATACCATCATGATCTGAGAAAATGCATTTTATAATTTTAATATTTACATATTTTTTAGGCTGTCTTGTAACCCAGCATACGGTCAGTCAATCCTTGTGAATGTTCCATGTGTACTTGAGAAGAATGCGTACTCAGTTTTTTGGGATGTAAGGTTCTTATATATCTGCTATGTCCATTTCATCTATGGTTTCTTTTAAGACCACTATTTCCCTGTTAATTTTTTATGCAGATGATCTGTCTCTTGCTGTGTGTGTTGTGTTAAGATTTCCTACTATTACTGTCTTTCTGTCAATGGATCCCCTAAGTTCAGTTAAGTACTTGTTTTATATAGTTGGGTGCACCTAAGTTTGAGACATACATATTTGTAATGATTATATCTTCTTGTTGGATTATTCCTTAAGCCATTATGCATAATGGATGGATCCTGTTCTTTAACCCATTTGGCTACTGTGAGTCTTTTGGCAAGTGAATTCAGGCCAATCATATTTAGGGTTATTATTGATATATGTGATTTACTTATATTCATTTTGATTTTTGGTTTTATTTTATTTTATTTTAAATTGTTGATTCTTTTCCCATTTAATTTTATCTGTCATTTTGTGTGGATGGGTTTCTGTGATGAGTTCCTCCCTGCTTTCTCTTGTACTTTCTATAAATCTCAGTTTCCTGTTATACATTTATGATTACCATAAGTGTAATAACTAACATATAGTATTTTAAAAAATTCTTTTTAAAGTTGATCTTGATTAACATTTGATGAACTGCCTTATCCATTAGTTTCCTCCCCTTTCCTATTTTATTATTCTTTCCTATTTTTATTGTATTTTTAGTTAGTCTACTGCTGGTCACTACACTTAGAACACATATTCCTTTGTTTTTCTTTTCTTGTAGGACTCCATTCATTAATATTTGTAAGGTGGGTTGATGATGGCAAATTCCTTTAACTTTTAGATATTTGATATTTATATTATATTATATTAATTATATTATATATTTGATATTTAGATATTTGAGAAGACCTTTATTTTACCCTCATATTTGAAGGATAATTTTGTAGGATACTAGATCCATGCCTGGAATTTCCTATCTTTTAATACTTTGAATATAGTGAAGTCTTATAAAAACCTGATAACTCTACCATTGTATGTAACTTCTTTCCTTTTTCTAGCAGTCTGCACATTTTTTTCTTTGACATTGAGTCTTGATAATTCTACAAGGATATCCTTGGTGTTGGTGATTTTGTATTCATGTACTTGGGTGTACACCCTGCCTCTTGGATGCATATGTTCTGAAGATTGCCTGAATGAGGGAAATTCTCAGCTAGATATTAATATGTGCCAAATCCTTTAAGTAAGCCTCACTCAAAGGTGATACAACTGTTTCCTGGGCAGTAGGATACAATGAGAACATTATTTGAATGTTTGAATGTGACATTGTGTTTCCACTAATAGTGTTGCCTCAGGCTGTGTGACCTTTTGTATCAATCAGCTAAACCCTCCCCTCCCATGGCATTTTTGGAATCACCTACTGTCTGTTGTTGCCACTGTTCTTAGGTTGTTTTATTTTTTCCCCCTAAGATTGTGGGACTTTCTATGCCTATTAAATATGAACATTTAAGTGTTAGACTATAATTTCAGCCTGTTAGAATCTTTTGTATTTTGTTTCCACTTTACCAATTTACCTCTTTCAACTTTATATCAATTATGAGTTAGAAAGGTATTTTAAAGAAAGATACAAAGAAGACAGACCCCATAACCTAATACTGGTTGGATACAACAAATGACACTCGATGCTTTAACAACTGGAGGAAGTCTAAGCTCATCAGATAAAGAAAGGACTATAAGAGCTGGATAAGAGAAAGAGACTGGCTCACTTAACAGTGGCCTTTGGTCAATACCAGACCACCCTATCATCTAGAGCCCTAGTTAGAGAACCCTTGGATTTCCACACAGATATGATGGGCATAGACCTATAATAGATCCCTCTCTCTACCATCACTGACAACTTCCATCAGAAAAATCAGCATAAGCCCTTTTGTGGGCCATACCAGGAACTTGTCTTCTCTATAAAGTAGCAATGGTAGGGACTGCCCAACTCTCTGAAGGGAGGTTAGGTCACCCTATCCTGCCACTCAAGGAATACTGGTCCTAAAATGAGTGCAGCCTAAAATGCTAAAATGTTCCCAGATGTTGACCATGAACTGTGAGCTCAGACTGACTGAAACTCAGAGTTTACACAGGATCCTGTGATATATATATTTATCCTGTGTCAGATGGATGGGGTAAACTGTTGACTTTATTCATAAATTTTATTTCAGTTGGGAGCTACTCTTTGCCCTAATCCAACTTTCTTTCTAGCCCTGTACTCAACTCTGACATCATCTTCTCAGACAATATTTTTGTCCAACTCTATGTTAACTATAAAACTCAAACAAAAACTACTAAAGTCATGGGTCCCTACAAACATATCCAAAATAGGCTTGCTAGCTTCTATTTACCCTAAGGTCCCTATTCTGATATGCTCCTTTCCTACTTTTCTTGTTTCTGTTCATTAATCATGTTGTCCTGAATTATATCTTACTGTCTTTCAACCACCAAGCTGCAGGTGCTATCATGATTCCATCCTGACTTCCATGGGTAGGAAGGTGACCTCACCAATGGATCCCAGAACCTCACTTACCCAGAACCCTACCCCAACAGGATGGGGGTGTAGATAGACTTGCCAACATCCATGTCCAATGGAAGAAGCAACTACAGAAGCCAGAATTCTTCCCTTCTGTACCCCAAAAAGAATTTTGGTCAATATTCCCAGCAGAGGAGGAATGTTAGGGGAAGATGACCAGAGGGCTCTGAACACCAACTCCATCAGGACACAGAGAGAGGAGCGGAAAAGGGAAGGACATCTTGGAGTAGTAACAGGTGTAGATGTGACTTGGAAAATAAGAAAACACAGGACCATGGGAAAAAAAGGGAGAATATATATAAATATAGACAGATAGTTAAACAAGTAATAGTCAACCAATATCTGCAACCTTGGAAGAACTACTGCAATTTCCAATGGAGGGAATAGAAATACAGTAGTCTGGTGGTGGGAATAGTGCTGAATTATACCCCTGTTATTTTATAATCTTGTAAATAAATATTAAATAATTAATAAGTTTTTTAAAAGAAAGGCAATTAAAAAAAAAGAAAGGCAATTTTATTGGTTAGATTTGACTCATTAAAATAAGAACCACACTGAAAACCTCTTTTCAAGACAGTATTTATTCTTATAGAGCACCATTGCACAATTACAGGTTTCTGTTAGATTGAACTCAGTGTAGGTATTAGTCATGTAATAAATGTTTAAACTCTGATTGTCACTGTTGAGTTGGAGGGTGGGCACAGAACTTTGGCTGTGGGTGGAGTGTCGAACTATATCCTTTTAATCTTATAATCTTGTAAAATATTATGCAAGTACTAATAACATTTTAATAATCTTTATTGAATCAGAGTGAACTAATTCTTCTTTTCAAGTCAGTTTACAGCTATGTTGATAGAATCACTTGCCAAACACAAAAGACATTCTTTTTATTTTGTTACAATTCCACCAGGTAGCTATATTAAACTGCAATCAAGGGGGGAAACCATTAGTGGACATCTGCATAACTTTCAGTTCACTTCCCATTAGAATGTCCTTTACCTTTCAAATTCTCATAACAGATTTTTTTATTCCATTTTTTCACTGTGTCATCATTTGTGCTAAGTATTTTATATATCTCCTTTCTTCCTTACAACAAACCAATCAGGCACGATTATTATTCTCATTCTGAAGATAGAAAACTGAGGCACAGTATTGCTGGGTGTCCTGCGGCCAGCAGAGAAACCACAGCAACACGGAGAACAGGGAACCAGCGGTGAGGGTGAGGCATGGAGGAAAGGGCCAGCCTCCAAGAGGGCTTCAGAGAGACAGCTCATTTAGTGTTCATACACAGGGTTAGATATACTGATCACCATCCAATAGGAACATAGAGGAAGTATGTAGGACCCAATGAGGAAAGCGCATGACACTCACGCCATGTTAATCACCCCCAGGTGCACCTCATTCATGCTCTTAGCTAACACCTGCTTCTCATATCCAGCTGGGGCTCAAAGGCAAGTTACCAGCCCATAAGGACCTAAGTTATGGCCTTATAAGGGGAGGTCACATATCAGTCACACACGAGAAACAGGAACCTTTTAAGATATGTTGTGTAAGGAGGCAGCTCCCTTGCCCCTGAGCTCGGTGCCATCTCAGCCTACAAAGTAGAGGAGGGACACACCTTTAGGCCAGGTCGGCCTTGGGGTCAACCTCCTCAAGACTCAGTGCAGAAGTGATAGGCCTCTGCCCAGGTTGGCAGATCTGCACCTCCCACAGCACAGTGGGGAGTTAAAGAAATCATACACAAGGGCACAAGGCACAAGGTTAAGAACTGAGTCAGTCAAGTCCAATCTAAAGTCAGTCAATCACCATTCATGCTATGACACTTGTTCTGATGTGATGGTTTTCTTTTTATTTATTTATTTATTTATTTATTTATTTATTTATTTATTTTTCAGGGGAGAGCGTGAACGCAGTCCCCCACTACCACAGATTATGCAGTCGAGTGTCCCACATTTGGGGGAAGTCTCAGGGGTCAGCACATCTGGAGTGCAATGGATAAGCCTCGCCCTGGGAAAAGCACCTTCCTGATCATGGTATCCCCCCTGCCAGGTAAGTGTGAAGTGATAGTTTTCATTTAGAAAGATAGATGAAAGAGTGATGGAGGCATCACTGAACATACCACTCCATTAGAGACACTGGCAAATTTCAGCTGGTTGTTGATGTTTTTCATTCACAAGTGACTCCCAAGGAAGCAATAAAATAGGAATGAGTCAAAGTCAAGTAGGGAGGAGCAAGGTCTAGAACATTCACTTCTTTGTTCTTTCTTTTATATAAATATAAAAACGTTCACTAATTCCAAGAGCTAGATCCATGTGTATTTTTATGTAGCCTATACTCACCTCCATTTTTTTTCAAGCTATTAAAATAATCTTATAAAAGTCAATCCAGAGAAGGGGGAGATAGTAGAATGATTATGCAAAAAATCCCAGATTCAATTTCTCATGCCACCCTAACCAGAGCTGAGTGGTGCTTTGGAAAACAAAACAAAGAAATCAATCCAATGGATACCTGCACATTTTCATACATGTGAGAATATTCCTTTGACATCGATAAAGGAGCTAGGTCAGCAGAGTTTGCATTTCATTACAAGTTGAACAGATGTCAATAAAACCGAATAAAAACCATTCCAGATTGACTACAGTATTCACAGTTTCTTCTAGAAGGTTTGATGTTCAAACATCCTTTTTGGTTTGTTGATTCTTCCTATTAAATCCAAAAGTATTTAGAGATCTGGTCCATGTCATTAGGAAATAAACTCATAAAAATCAGAGCGCTATTCTTCTTCTAGCGTTTGCCAGAGCACTATTAAAATCATGCCACAAATTGGCAACTAGGAGCAGATAAACAAATGCCTAGCAAAGATTTTTTTTGCAATAATAGGGTTGTGAGGTATTTTTCATTTTCTTTACACAAGTTCTAAACTTGAAGCAGGAAAATTTTATAAGTTTTTTAAAGTATATCTACCTTTGTCTTCCAGTTCTTTAATATTCATCTCGAAGCTTATATGCTCTAAATACTCTATATTTGCTTGTACTCGAGATAAGTAACTATGTTTAGATTTATAGGCTAAGTACATTTAGACTACTGTATCTTTTTATTAGTTGCCTCCCTTGAATCTCTCTCATAGCTCTCCTTACTTTCTGATTTTGATATTTTTGAAATTCCTATGCAATTTACTAGTGCTGGAAATTATCTAATTATGTTTTTTTTTTTTACCTGTTTATAAAATAGTCTCCGAATAAATGTCTTTAAGACTTTGGTTGTTGAGGTTTGTTCTTGATCTTTAGCAAGGGTTTTGCTATATCTAAAGGAGTTAGGACTTTAGAATGTTTTTCTATGATGCTTTTAGAAATTCAAACACCTGTCAAGTGAGCCAGTTCTACTTTTTTGTTATAAACTTTACATACCTTTCAGTTTCACCTTTAGAGTGAAATAGTTATATATGAAAAGACTGTATCTGCTTGCTGTTGAGAGCAGAGCCAGAAAGATCAAATCCAAGGCACACAAACCATTCTGAAGATATTAAATTATTTTTTCCATTTCCATATTTTATTAGATGATGAACTACAGACTTCCACTTTTTAAATACCAGTCATTTATATTTGGGGAAAATTCACTTAACAATTTATGCCCCCCGCCCCCAGCTGGTTAAGCACACATGGCATGAAGCACAGGGACCAGCATAAGGATCAGCGTAAGGATCCTGGTTCAAGCCCCAGGTTCCCCATCTGCGCGTCACTTCACAGACAGTGAAGCAGGTCTGCAGGTATCTATCTTTCTCTCTTCCTCTCTGTCTTCCCCTCTGCTCTCGATCTCTCTCTGTCGTATCCAAAAACAGCAATGGCAACAAGGGCAACAACATGGGAAAAAAATGGCCTCCAGGAGCAGTGAATTTGTAGTGCAGGCACCAAGTCCCAGCAATAATCCTGTAGGCAAAAAAAAAAATGCCCCATGTTAAATTCATTTGAATTAAACATGGGTTTTTGAAGAGTACTGCTTTAATTATGTTATGATTGAAATGATTAATCACCATGCATTTTTCAGAAATGATGGAATTATTTTATTTTATTTTATTCTATTTTATTTTTTACCAGAGCACTGCTCAGCTCTGGCTTATTGTGGTGCTTGGGACTGAACCCGGGATTTTGGAGCCTTAGGCATGAAAGTCTCTTTGCATAACCATTATGCTATCTATCGATGCCTGTGATGGAATTATTTTTATCCCACTTTTTCAAGAGTGTTTTCATTCATTGTTTCTTAGAGGGAAAGTTAGAGGATAAAGAGGAATAAAAAGATAGAGGAGAAATGTAACACACTCTGGCATCCACAGAATTCCCTGGGATTCTCCGTAATGCTCCCATGTGGTAGTAAGACTTGATCCCAGGGACTCACACAAAGAAAGGTATGTGCTCTGTGAGGTGAGCTAGCTCCTGGCCCTATTTCCAGTAGGACACAATGAACCCTGCACATTCTTCATTATGTAGAAGAATGCCAGGGAGCTGTACAAGTCTCTCCTTTTTGACCTTATGACTTTGAAAGGACAAATTTGACTTTACAGTGTCTGTTTATTTCAGTTGCTGCCTTTCACAACAGAAACCCAGAACAAGCTGTTTTATAAGGATATACTTGGGAGTAATTTTTGGAATTAAGACGTTTGCATTGAGTCTCCAATGTTTCTATTTTCACCGTGATTGCTACATCTCGCCTATACGTGGTGCTTCACAACTTCAAAATTTCAGTGATCGCACCTCATTCTTATGATAAACTGTAGGGCTAGGCTGGGTTATTATTTGCTCAATGTGGAAGGACCCAAGTTGTCTTCTGACCTTAGGAATGGGAAACTCTGACCACTCAGAGTAGCTGACAGTGTCTGATCTATCAAAGGCTGTTTTTCTGTAGCCAAAAGATTCTGCCTCCCTACTATGGGGTCAAGAAGTCTGATCTGTATACACTTTTGAATAGACAGTTAGGATGAAGAACCCCTCACTGTTAGCCTTCAATTCTTAAATTAGTCATTTCCAATACAACACAGTGAACATTGCACACCCTTCATTAGGTAGAGAAAATCCAGGAAGCTGTCAGAATCTCTCCTTTTTGACCTTGACTTTGAAAGGATAGATCTTCTGGTAATTGGTTGGCATATAGCCCAGTTGACTTTATATAATAAATCATAGAAATATGGCTCATAAAGAGGAAAATGACATTTCAAACAATATCTATTTGTATGTAAGGCTTGGTATTGTTTTAATGCTTTAATATAATTCATCATTTCAAAGTTAATCATTTATCTCTATGACTATGATCTATGGTTTTGTCTACAAATAGCTTGCCTGTGTCATAGTAAAACTGACTAGGCAGACTGCAGTTTTACATGGTGAAGAGTATTCTTCTTAAATTTTAACTAACTTGATTATCTTTTATTAGTGATTTACGAAATCATAAGAAAATAGGGGTATAAGTTCACATCTTTGCTACCACCAGAGTTTTTTTTATTTATTTATTTATTTATTTATTTATTTATTTATTTATTTATTTATTGTGCCTCCAGGGTTATTGCTGGGGCTCGGTGACTGCACTACGAATCCACTGCTCCTGGAGGCCATTTTTCTCCTTTTGTTGCCCTTGTTGTTTATGATTGTTGTGGTTATTATTGTTGTTGTTATTGTTATCTTTGTTGGATAGGACAGAGAGAAATGGAGAGAGGAGGGGAAGACAGAGAGGGGGAGAGAAAGATAGACACCTGCAGACCTGCTTTACCATTTGTGAAGCGACCCCCCTGCAGGTGGGGAACCGGGGGCTCCAACTGGGATCCCTGTGCGGGTCCTTGCACTTTGCGCCATGTGCGCTTAACCCACTGTGCTCCCGCCCGGCCCCATCCACCAGAGTTCTATGTCCCTATCCCCCTCATCAGGAGCTGCAATAGTTCTCTCAAGGTCACAGATATGGATTGACTATATATCTATATCTATATGTCTATGTCTATAAATTTTGTCCGTTTTTTCCTCCCTACAGTCCTGCCTTCACTTCCTTTCTAAGTCACGCCTACACCTGTAACTACTTCCAAGTGTCCTTCCTTTGTTCCTCTTCTCTCTCAGATAAGCGAAATAGTGCCTGACTCCCTCTTCTGTTTTGCAGATTTGCTTCCTCCTCAGTGACGGCATAAAAACAAAGATTCCTGGTAACAGATGTTTCTGGTCTCGATGGAATTGGGGTCCAGGTCTGATCATCTTCCCCTAAACCCCATCCACCAAGGGTATGGGCCAAAATTCTTTTTGGGGAGCAGAAGGCAGGAGTTCTGGCTTCTGTAATTGCTTAGCGAAGTGTATTCTTTATGCAAGCCTTTCTGCCCTAAGGAACGCTGATGGTGTGGTAACAATGCAATGCAGTTATCTCAAGCTTTATAATATTTGCACTCAGAGTGGTGAGAGATGGAATGCGTCTTAGTAGAAGTCACCTTCCTTGCTGCCTTTCTCTTCCTCTCTCTCAAAAACATTTCAATCATGCCAGCTGTGTTAAAAATGTTATTGAAAGCAGACATATTAAAAACAAGAAAGAGCAAATTCACACATGGACACATATTTGAATTACACTGAGTCTGGAATTGGACATGTAAACTAGAAGACGAAGTTTCCAAGAATTCAGTCTGCCACCTATTGACTTTAGATTTCATGTCCCACATTAATTTTAATGAGTGAACATCTGTCTCTGTTAAGCTTTGTTTTCTCTGCAGCACTCCCCCACAATTTCCCCTTCCCAGGTCACCCCTGGAGTTCATGCCGGCTTTGGTTTAGTTTCTGCCTCTAAGCTAGGAAACTCTTGAGTCTACTTTCAGCATGGGAAAAAAAAAATCCATTCATGGGTGAAAATTGGCTTAAGTTCAGTCACGTCACTCCCTTAGACCTTAATTAAGGGAAATGCAGAAGTGTTGATTTCACTACATTGAAACATCTCCCTGAGAGTCCGAAGTCCACTAGCTTTTAGGTACACCATTTGTGATCAAAGTTACTCTGGGCTTTGTTTTAATCCTAAACAGAACTGCTGATGTGTTGGAAGGGGGTGTCCCCTATCTTTGACATATTCTCTATCATAGCTTTAAAATTTGCTTTTTTTTTCTTTTTCTTTTGCTCTAGTCATATCTTTGTTTTAAATGTTAAATATGTTGATTTAAAGACCATTGAACACAGTGTCACTAGCTTAATTTTTTCAGACATTTAGATTATAACTTTAGAAAGTCAAGAAGAAAGATCATAAAGAAATTTGAGGGATCCCCACCTGAGGCACGGGGGCGGGGCTTGATAAGCAATGAAGCAGTGCTTTAAATGTCTCTCTCTCTTTTTTTCCCTGTCTCCACCTCCCCTATCAATGTCTGTCTGTCTCTGCTCAAAACTTAAAGAAATCAGTTGATGATTTGGGTTCTCTGTTTTTTACTGGAAAAAACCAGTAGGCCTATTTTAGGTATATTCCAAGGGGTCCATGACTTTACTAATTTTTGCCTGAGCCTGACATCTAATAGGCAGGTGGACCCAAGTTACTGTAGTTGGAGAAAAGACTAGGAAGCTGAATAAGGGAAGAGAGTAGCTCCCACATATGGGGAAAGTATCTAACTATTGTTAACTGTAAACCCCTTGATTTGATTTGGGGCCCATAGTCAGCACAGGAGCCTATGTGACCTCTGCATCCCTGTAGGTCTGAGCTCGCATTCTGTGGTCACAGCTAGGAACATTCCAGGCTGCAGTAATTTCAGTCTTTTCTAAAACAGAGTGGTCCCGGAGGTGGCACAGTGGCTAAGGCACTAGGCTCTCAAGCATGAGGTCCTGTGTTTGATCCCTGGCAGCACATGTACCAGATGGCTGGTTCTTTCTCTCCTATTTCCAAAAAAAACCAAAAACCAAAAACCAAAAACCAAAACAAAACAAAAACAGAGACCCCAAATCTTCATCTGCAATATTCTCGCCTTTAGGTTAATGATTAGTCAACAATTTGTTTTGCTTTATATCTTAAGTCTTATTCAGCCACCAGGTTCCAGATGCTACCATGATGCCAACCAGACTTCCCTGGGCAGATGACCCCACCAATGTGTCCTGGAGCTCTGCTTCCCCAGAGCCCCACCCCACTAGGGAAAGAGAGAGACAGGCTGGGAGTATGGATCGACCTGTCAACGCCCATGTTCAGCAGGGAAGCAATGACAGAAGCCAGACCTTCCACCTTCTGCCCCCC